>NC_037331.1:61325969-61629164 GCF_002263795.3 Bos taurus
ACTAAGGGAACATTTCATGCAAAGATGGGCTCAATAAAGGACAGAAACGGTATGGACCTAACAGAAGCTAAAGATATTGAGAAGAGGTGGCAAGAATACACAGAAGAACTATACAAAAAAGATCTTCACGACCAAGATAATCACAATGGTGTGATCACTCACCTAGAGCCAGACATCCTGGAATGTGAAGTCAAGTGGGCCTTAGGAAGCATCAGTACGAACAAAGCTAGTGGAGGTGATGGAATTCCAGTTGAGCTATTTCAAATCCTGAAAGATGATGCTGTGAAAGTGTTGCACTCAATATGCCAGCAAATTTGGAAAACTCAGCAGTGGCCACAGGACTGGGAAAGGTCAGTTTTCATTCCAATCCCAAAGAAAGGCAATGCTAAAGAATGCTCAAACTACCACACAATTGCACTCATCTCACATTATTAAGTACTTGGTTTTATTTGGAACACAGGATGTATTACAATCAGGCTTAGCATCCAATTGTTTGTTTCTCTTCTCCATTAGACTATGCACTTAGAAGAAAGGGACAGACTAATTCATTTCTGTATCCAACATAATGAATACAAAGTGCTCCTACAGTGGGTGTTTTATTATTTTTTGAATTGTTGAATTCTATAGCAAGAGTTGCTTTGACTTAATTTACAGAATAAAATTTAGCTTATTTTGATGAGGAAAATTTTTGTTTTGTTCTTCATTGATTTTGTCTTTATTGTAATATAAATTTTCCATTCATAATAGAACTTCTATAGCTGGAAATTGGAGAAGACAATGGCACCCCACTCCAGTACTCTTGCCTGGAAAATCCCATGGACAGAGAAGCCTGGTAGGCTGCAGTCCATGGGGTCACGAAGAGTCGGACATGACTGAGCAACTTCACTTTCACTTTTCACTTTTATGCATTGGAGAAGGAAATGGCAACCCACTCCAGTATTCTTGCCTGGAGAATCCCAGGGATGGGGGAGCCTGGTGGGGTGCTGTCTATGGGGTCACACAGAGTTGGACGTGACTGAAATGACTTAGCAGCAGCAGCAGAAGCATAGCTGGAAATATTCAACGGATAAAAATTCATGATATTCATAATATCAAAACTAGTCATGGACTAGTGTAACCAATAATAACAGGTTAAAAGGATAGCACGGTGTAAGTGAAGGAATATATGCAAATGTTAGGGGAGATTGACTATAATTGAAAAAGATAATGCATGTAAAATCCTTACTCATTCTCTGGTATAGACTAAGTGCTCGGTAAATGTTACCTAATACTATTAAATAGCAAGTAATAAGTGGCTGGAAAAAAATAATTTCCTTTTCTCCATGTAGTCTACATAGTTTTGTGTGACAGTTGATAGTAACTTTGCATTTGGTTTTAAGTCAGTAAGATATGTCCTTTTATGATTATTTTGAGAGCAAGTAACAAAGATTAAGGCATGTGAGGAGAGAATGATGTAATTAACCACGTGCACTATTGATGAAGACTTGGCTTCCCTCTGTACCACTTGATATTCAGTGAAATAAATAATGGTGATAATTGTCACATTCCTAACAAAGACATCTGCTAAACCAGGCTACTCAAGCAAAGCTGTTTGCTACTGACAGCTTGCTTCAAATGTGAATGTTGCCATTAAGAAAAAATAGAACTTCTGTATTTATAACATTACCTAATATGTTGTGTTGGCAATGCTTCATCTGCAAACCAAAAGAAGTATAGATGATAATTAAATTTAGTACTCAAACTTCTAAATTTGTTTCAGGGACTATTAGAAGATCTTTAAATCTTTTCATTGTGGTTTTAATGTAAATGCAATATATCTACATGTTAAAAATAAAAAATCCAAAAGGGACTTCCCTGGCAGTCCAGTGGTTGCGATTTCACCTTCCAATGCAGAGGGGGCAGATTTGATCCCCGGTGGAGACCTAAGATCCCACATGCCTTGTAGCCAAAGGACCAAAACAAAACAGAAGCAATATTGTAACAAATTCAATAAAGACTTTTAAAATAAATAAACATTTAAAAATTCAACATTTAAGAACGGTACCAACTAAAGGGTAGAAGTCTCCTTCTTTCTCTTTACCTCCCCACCCTCCTCTCGACATTACCTTTGACATCACACACTATGTAAAAACTGCACTAAATAGTAATCAAAATCAAGCACAAACAATCAAAAAGCTCCATTGCTAAATGATATTCAAAAACCCCCGAAGAATGAAAACTTTACTCTCTATCCCCTTGTCTGATGACTGATTGCTAAGTAGCATCATCCTTAGACTAGGATGATAAAAGTCCGTGACTCTGAGCTCCAAACTTTTGAAGAGCCTACTCTTGCCTTCCTGTCGGCGACAAAAATACATCAGTAATGTCTACAAGGGAGGCATCCATCAGGCTTTAGCAAATATTCTGCAAAGGAAGAGTGATATCATCGTTCAAGGAAGCAAATTAATTCTATGAGCTTTTGAAGGAAACGATTGCTATTTACTTTTCATCTTCATGGAGGACCCGCATGTGTGTCTGGGAAGATTTTATAAAGGATCTGAATCATAAGCTTTTCAAACACAAGTGAGGACAAAATCACAGCTTCAAGGATGACAGAAAATCATACAGTTCTTTTCTTCCCCTCTAATTTCTGTAATTTTCTTAATTTAATAATTCAATAGGTTGTTGTGGGCCTACCATCTTGTTAGATACTGGTAAGAGCTCTGGAGATGTAAATATTACACACTTCCTGATGTCCTGCATAATTATAATTTAAGTGAAGTTGACAGACTTGGAAAAAATAAGGATGAATTTATATTTTAAGTGCTATTAAAGAGGTATGCACTAAGGAGTGTTACAAAAACTCAAAATAATTCTATAGGGGATTAGAGATAGAAATGAGATGTAAGCAAGAAGAGGAAGGAGACTACAGAAGAGAAGAGGTGACATTTTAGGCATGAAGATGGTCAAGAGAGACTAAGTTGTCTAATCTCACACTGAACCCTCACTTGCTTGGTCCCTTTAAAACAGAACCAGCTTCCCCAAAGAATGGTCCCTTATGTTGGTCATGTACAAATTGATACAACTTTAGATAAAGCCAATTAACTTAGAAAAGTAGTCTCCTTGTCATTCTCATCGAAAGTTCCTGATTAAATCAAGGAGAAAGTCTGTAACTGGTATCCTTTTTAATACCTTCTAATAGAGCCACAGTTGTGGCTCTGGTGAGCCACAGTTCACGGGATCGCAAAGGGTCGGTCACGACTGAGTGACTAACTCTAACTAACACTAATATTTGCGTTACTTTTTTCCCCCTTGCATTACTTTTTAAATTTAGAAATATTGGGCCTCAAGTCCAGAGCAATCAGGAAGCAACAGCATTTAATAACACTGTATTATTCTCATTGTATTTATTTTGAAGATTACTTTCTATTTCTGTAAAATGATGCTGACTCTCCATTTACAGTTCTGATATAAAATTTTTAATTCATTCATTCAATACATTTTTATTGAGTATCTTTAATGTGCCAAGCACTATTCAATGAACTTGTGGTACATCAGTGGAGAAAACAAAAATTTCTATCCTGAGGACCTTATAACATAGCTTACCATTTTGTTTAATTATTATTTTTAAAGTCTGAAATAAACTGGGTCAATTCTAAAGAAGCTACCAAGTAAATAATGATACAGGTGATAGCAGTATTGGAAGGTAATCTAGAGAAGTTAACATAGACTGTGTTAAGCTACTTAAAAGTGAATCCTGATTCAATGACCTGTTTTGTTCTGTCATGCTGAGTCACTTACTTCACTGTGCCTCAATTTCCTCCCCCTGTAAAATATTGTGAGAAATCATTAAATGTTGGGAATATTGGTAAGAATCCTGAAATTGGTACTCAAATGACTGAATCTGGAGAAACTGGAATAGACAGTTCAAACAATTGTTTAAAACAATGCAAGATCAGGGCTTATGTTTTGTTTGTGACTCCTTGTTTTGAAATAATTTGACTTATAGAAAAGTTACAAACATAGAACAGAGTTCCTATGTACCTTTGATCCAGTTTCCCATAAGAGTTCAACAGTTTATGTGACCCCTAGCATAATAATCAAAATTAATAAATTAGCATTGTTATAATAATAATAGCAAATAACACATCTGCAGACTTCCTTTGGGATATCTTATTTACCTATGGTCCTTTCCCATGATGCTTTTCCCAAATGCCATGCATCTGTCAGCTCTGCTTAGTCTCCAACTATGTGGACCATTTCTCAGCATCTCCTTGTCTTTGATGACTTTGACACTTTTGAAGAATATTAGTCAGTTTTTTGTACAATTTGCTATGTTTGCTATTTTCTCCTGATTAAATTGAGTTTTATGCATTTTTTAATCAGAGTTCACTGAAGTGATGTACCCTTCTCAGGACATCATAATCCAGGACTTCACAAAGTTGGTATCTTATGCCAGTGATGTTAGGTCCCATCACTTGATTAAGGTGCTATTTGCCAGGTTTCTCTATTATAAAATTACTAGTTTTATCTTTATAATTAATAAATTTTGGGGGGGACATGTTGAGATTATGAAAATATCCTGTTTCTAGTCCACTGATTTTAGTATCCACTGAAGGACCTTGCCTGAAACAAATATTAGTGTGGCGTTCTGTGTTCAGTTTTCTATTTCCTCACTTCCATTTTCCTTTTCTTTTTTTTTTTTTGTAAGATAGTCTTTTCATCCCCTACTTATTTTAAAATTCATTTGTTAATATTAGTAAGATTGATGAATATTTTATTCTATGGATCATAATCCAATTCTATTGCTATTTTATTTCTTGCTCAGATTGTTTCATTTTTAGTTGCTGGTAGTCCTTTCTGGTTGGACCCGATGTCTTTCTGATATGCTGCCACTGGGTTTTGAGTACTTTCTTACTGTTTTGAGTACTTTCTTACTTTCTTACTGTCATCACAAGGTGCTCCAGACTCACCTTTTATTTTCTCTGCCCCAATTCTGGAGTTAACAACAGCTCCAGAAAAAGAACTTCAATCAAATCAAATCTTACAATATAAATATTAAACAGAATAAAATTAAAAACATAAAAATTTAATTTTCATTAAAAACTTTAATTTTTTTAAATTAAAAAATAAAACAAGATGGCATCATTTTTCCCCTTGGAATTTGGCTGCTACTTTGAATTACAGTTTCTTTCTCAGTCCTAGGTTGATAGTATTCATCTGATGAGCATAATATAATATCATGGAGCAGTGGAGGGGTGTTATATACAGGGTGAACAATACTAAAATTCACAGTTTAAAGATTAAGAATGTACACTCTAGAGTCAGATTCAGTTCAGTTCAGTTCAGTCACTCAGTCATGTCCGACTCTTTGCGACCCCATGAATCGCAGCACGCCAGGCCTCCCGGTCCATCACCAACTCCTGGAGTTCACTCAGACTCACGTCCATTGAGTCAGTGATGCCATCCAGCCATCTCACCCTCTGTCGTCCCCTTCTCCTCCTGCCCCCAATCCCTCCCAGCATCAGAGTCTTTTCCAATGAGTCAACTCTTCGCATGAAGTGGCCAAAGTACTGGAGTTTCAGCTTCAGCATCATTCCCTCCAAAGAAATCCCAGGGCTGATCTCCTTCAGAATGGACTAGTTGGATCTCCTTGCAGTCCAAGGGACTCTCAAGAGTCTTCTCCAACACCACAGTTCAAAAGCATCTATTCTTTGGCACTCAGCTTTCTTCACAGTCCAACCCTCACATCCATACATGACTACAGGAAAAACCATAGCCTTGACTAGCCGGACCTTTGTTGGCAAAATAATGTCTCTGCTTTTCAATATGCCATCTAGGTTGGTCATAACTTTTCTTCCAAGGAGTAAGCATCTTTTAATTTCATGGCTGCAGAGATTCAAATGGTTCTTCTACAGTGGGACATCTTTAGTTTTAACTGTCCAACCTCAATTCTCCTGCCTTGTTTTGCCTCTGTCCACTCAAATTGGGAAATATTTAAGAGTATTGTCAGTCATACCACTTAGGAGTCTAAATGTCTGTGAACAGATAAGGATATTTTATTTCATTTTAGAAAAATGAAGATAAGAAGCAAAAACTGGAGGGCATAATTTCCACAAGGATGTTTGTGACACTGGAATTTTGGGGAGTGCTTTGTATTTGTGATGTGTATGTGATGATCACATAGGTGGCTGAAGATTCATCGATATCCAGAAGATAAACCACAAGAAAAGCAACCAGGAACAACTCCATGCTGGCTGACTTTTCCCAGATCCTTGTGTTTTACCTGGAAATTTGTGCTTTGACTCAGATCCTAGCTCTGAATGTGAAATCTCACAACAAAAGAAATTAATCATTAAAGTTCTATGGGGAATTCTGGTCTTTTAAAAATCACTTGCATACCATTTCTCTGGGTGACATTTTCTGACCGACAAAGCTTGAGTCATGGGTCTGTTAACTTTTTACATTTTCTTGGCAAAACTCTATTAGTCTTTGCCCTGCTTCATTCTTGCGCTTTGCTGGAGCAGCCGTGAAGAGATACCCCACCGCTGCTCCTTATCTGGTATCTCCTCACCGCCGCCCCTTCTGACCTTGAACGTGGAATAGCTCCTCTAGGCCCTCCTGCGCCCGCGCAGCCACCGCTCCTTGGAGGTGGGGTTGCTCCTCCAGGCTGCCGCGCCTGGCCTCGGGCGTGGGGTAGGTCCTCCCGGCCGCCGCCCCTGGCCTCGGGAGTGGGGTAGGTCCTCCCCGCCGCCGCCCCTGGCCTCGGGAGTGGGGTAGGTCCTCCCGGCCGCCGCCCCTGGCCTCGGGAGTGGGGTAGGTCCTCCCGGCCGCCGCCCCTGGCCTCGGGAGTGGGGTAGGTCCTCCCGGCCGCAGCCCCTAACCTCGGAGCGGGTAGCTCCTCTCGGCTGCCGCCCTGACCTCGGACGTGGGGTAGCTCCTTAGCGCGGGCGGCTGCGACCGGCGCACTTAGCGCTTAGCGGCCGAGAGGAGCTACCCCACGTCCGAGGTCAGGGGCAGAAGCCGGGAGGACCCCATGCCCGAGGGGCGGCGACCAAGAGGAGCTACCCCACGTCCGAGGTCAGGGGCAGCGGCCCAGAGTGCCAGGCTGCGACGGCGCAGGAATAGCCGAGAGGAGAGTCGGATTGACTGGGCTCAAATTCTAACTCAACTCCTGATGAGCCATATGACACTAGGCATGTTACTTAATTTCTTTGTGTCTCAGTTTCTTCATGTGTAAAAATGAGGTTAATAATAGTACTTAAAATGTTTAGAAGAGTTCTTGGCACATAAGAAGCATAAATTTTTACCACCAATTCATGGGGTCGCAAAGAGTCGGACACGACTGAGCGACTGAACTGAACTGAATTGAACTGATAGTGCTCTTTAAATCTTACAAAGGACTTTCCATTATATTAGCTCATTTTTATCACCAGTAACACTTGGTGTTATTTCAGAGAAGCTGAAACTTAGAAAGGTTAAGTGATTTTTCCAGGATCATATAGCTTGAAAGTGACAAAGACAAGACTCAAACTTCAATCATCCAACCACAAACTCTAGGTAGGAATGTAAGCACCAAGTGTGGAAAGCTGAACGTTAAAAAAACTAATAGGACAAAATTCCATCTTAACAAATTACCTGAGAACTTGTAGTCCTAAAGTCAGAACTTCAGTGAGGTCTTTTCCTGAATCTATTTGGATTTCTTAACCTGGTTTATGACAACAGCTTTTAAAAAAAGTAAAGAGCAACCTGATATATTTATGCAAAATTGTGTATCTGTGGTTTTTTTTTTTTTTCCTGGGAAAAGTGCTCACATATTTCATCAAATTCTCAAAGGAGTTCATAAATCTCAAAAGGTTATTAACTTTGCCTGGACTTCCTGAATTCTTGGACAACGTTCTTACGAGGAGTGGTTATTATGTATTAGGATGTTTATTTGAAGAGCCATATTGA
Organism: Bos taurus; assembly: GCF_002263795.3. NCBI lineage: Eukaryota > Metazoa > Chordata > Mammalia > Artiodactyla > Bovidae > Bos > Bos taurus. The sequence continues at coordinate 61,333,902 of NC_037331.1, forward strand.
GACAACTCTCATCTTGATGAGAAAACAGTTAAAATTTTTTTCTTACCTGTTCTTAAACTTTTTATCATGATAATTTTCAAACATTTACAAAAGTGCAATTCCCATATACCCATCACTCAGCTTAAAAAAATGTTTAATATAGAGTCAATCTTGTTTTACTAAAAACCCTCAAATACAAATAGCCCCCCTTTGATTATTTTAACAAAACCCCAATTCATTTCATTTTACCTGAAAATATTATAGATTGCCGTGTAAGTAAATCTCAATATAATCTCAATGTACCATAGAGAACCAATTATAAACTCCATTATTTATTCATTCAACAAAATTGTGTACATTTCAAGGCACTAGAGAAGGAAGATATCACATCACATGTTACCTTATGAAGTTCTAAGATTTGGGCCTTTAGATGCCTCAAAAATAGCTTAAGACCAAAAGTTAGGATTATTCCTCGATTTCTTACCTTCTCTCTGCAACTCCACCTTCCTATTAAATCTATGTGAAAGTCCAATCAGCTGCATTTCCAAAATATATACCAAATTTCTCCTTGTCTCTTCATTTCAGTTGCTGTTACCTTAACTGTAGCCACCGCTGGCTTTCTGCTGCACTCTGAAGAGTCTTTCAACTGGTTTACACGTTTCCACTCTTGTCTCTCTATATTCCGCTACCTGCTCAGGGAGATATGAATAGAAACATTAAAGACAACATAAATGCCCCTCAGCCAAAGGATGAATAAATTGCAGTATTTTAATATAAGAGAATACTAACAATTGTAAATATAAATGAATAAGAAGAACTCTATGTGAATGAGCAAATCTCAAAAAAAATATAACAGAGGGGAAAAAGAGCAAGTCATAGAATTGATACAGTATGGTGCCATTCATGTAAAGTTTGAAAACATGCAAAGCCAATTACATATTAAGTTTTTTAAAAAACCAAGGCAGTGTTATATATATTGTTTATGGATATGTATGAGTGTGTGTGTGTGTGTGTGTGTGTGTGTGTGTGGTAAAAGCACAAAACATGCATGAGAATTGTAAACATAAAATTCAGAATAGGAGTTACCTTTAAAGAGAGAGAGGATTAGGTTCAAAAGGGGGGGATTTCAACAGAGTCTGATTTCTTGAGATATTCATTCTCTTGTTATCCATACATTCTCGGATACCTGAAATATTTTATAATTAAAAATAAATCAAGGTCACATAAAATTCTCCAGTGACTTTTCACTGTTCTTTAAATGAAATTCTAACCTCTTACCAAGGTACAACAACAGGTCCTGTACAATCTGACCCCTTATTGCCTTCCCAACCACCTCTCTTCCCATCTCCCTATCAAGCACCACATTTTGACCTCAGTAAATTCGTTTCCTTGAAGAAGTTAAACTTTGTTCTGACCTTAGGACCTTTGGCACTAGCTTTGCCTCTACCCTTAGAACATTCTCCTGTATATACCCATTTGGCTTCTCTTTATTCAAGTCTCCACTCAAGCAAACCTTTGTTTGACCATCCTACTTAAAATAGTCCCCACCTATTTTGTTTTTCTCTACACATCACCCTTTCGTTCCCTTAACAGCACTCATTACCCTTCACAGTCTCTTGTTTATATATTTATTGAATGACTTCTACTGGAATGTAAGCTCCTTCGCTGTCTTTCTTACTGCTAGATCCCTGGCAACTACAACAGTGCCTCATGCAAAGGAAGCACTTGATACATTTTTGTTTAATGAGCAAATTCATGCTTATTCTGAATAACCAGACAAATTTCCCTAGCCTTCTGCTTGTAAAGTAATAGAGCCTAGAAACTACTTTTTGTTTGTTTGTTTCTTTTCCAGCTGTTATAGGTTTTCTTTACTACAATTTGCATCAAAGGGTAATAAATCAAATTTTGTATTTTGATGATAGGCATTGGTATCAGCTCCTTTTCACTGTTCCTAATGTTGACTATAAGCTTGGGTGATGTAGTAAGTCCATATGTACTTTGATGTACTGTCATGTATCAACTGCTGAGTAATGTTGCTTTCTTTATCTTATATTTTCTCTACAACGCTAACCTGGAAATATATGTTGAAACCATCAGTTCCTTCCTAGAATGGAAGAGCAATCTCAAGGGCATTTTGCCATGTTTCTATTTGTCATAAGTAGAATTAGGAATAATTATTGATATTGTAGAATGTTTTTAAAACACGCGCTCCTTAGTGAATTCATCTTTGGCCTTTTATAAACAATGGAGATTCTTTTGTCAGGAGTGTCCCCTTGATTAGCACTGATTTCTCTAAGGAGTGTCTCTGCCCTGTGGAGGCTACACTGAGATAACAGTCTTGGGATGCATAGCTCACTTAATTAATTTTCCTCTGGAAGTTACTTCAAATCTTCAGTTTTCTAGAAATATTTTTTCTTTTTTGCATTTGAAATCTATGCTGCACAATTTTTGACTTCATCACTTAATTCAGCAGTAATTCAAAAAGTCTTCCAAGGTTGATAGGTTTAATCTTTGGGTTAAAGATAAACATATATGCTTTTCTTCTTTCTGGCTGGGTCTAGTTCTCCAGCTAAGAAACAGAGCATATGTCTTACATTAGAGAATCTTATCAGGCTCAGAAGATGTATTCCCGTTTCCTGTTCATACCACGCTTACATGCTGTGGAGCTAAATTATAATCATAGCTGCTATGCTATTTTTAAAATGCAGTTTCAGTTTGAGCTCCTGGCTCCGTTTTAGAACCATGACCATACTGCCACTGTCTCCTCACAGGAGCTATTTTAGAGTATCTATGTGGTTGAAATAAGAAATATGCTAACATCCTCCTGGAAACCAATGAATCTTTCTACCTTGTTGGGAAGTAGAGTTGATAAGTGGGATGTACAAAAAGTTTCTTTGAAAATTGAATAAGGGGATTTGATGTCTAAGTTGCATTTACTTGTTTAACAGAGAGAGGTGGGGGAAAAGTTGATCTGACAAGCCTATGAGAAAACAACTATCTTGCTTTAGCATTATACAAAAACCTCAATATATCCTTAAAACTAAATAAAAGCAGAGATTTGGCATTTATCTGTGACCTAGTTAATCTGGGGGAAAAAGTTACCTTGCAAAGTGAAGTCTGCTTATTTATTGTTGGTGGGAGTTGATATTGGCCAGTTTTTGTGGGCTTGTTTGAAATATCTGACTTGCTGCTTACAACTACTAAATTATCTAGATAATTCTGTGCTGTGTATGTTCAACCATATCCTATTATTAGTCTTCATATGTAAAAGTTTAGATGAGTCTTCCTCCCAGTTTCATAATTCAAGAAAGAGACTTGCATTTTAATTTGTTTCCATTTGACAGAAATATTTATCACTTAGAGTATAAACGGGCACAGATTAAGGATGGGTCAGCAAGTCACAGAATAAATCTCTTTCAACTGTTCCCCTGGAGAAGAGTTCCTGAAGTAGTTCTTCATATGTTACAATTCTAATGTTCCTCATCAGAGCCCTAATTTTGGCATCAAGACGTTGGATCATTTGCGTTCAAACATCTGTTGTTTCTGGATGGCTTTAAAATTCCATTGCAAGTTCAAAAATGCTTAAATTGCAAAGCATGTCCTTATGAGAAGTATCTACTTGGTGGATGTTTGTCCTTCTCTCTCACGAATCTTCCAGGAACACTTCATTTAGGCCTATAATATCTGGTCTGTTTCTCTATGCTTAGCAGTAACATGAAGTGTTTCTTTTTCTCAGATCCCAGTTTCAAAGATTCAGCTTTGGGCATGGAATGCCTTTCCCTACTAAGTTTATTCTTTATGTGTTTGGAATGCACTGGAATCTATGTAAATACTTTTCAAAATCAGAACTTGCTATTTTCTTTCACTCTTGTACTTGCCATTGCCTGACTACTTCATACCAATTTCTATAGAACTTTGCAAGTTCTAGCAAGATTTTTTTGGAGAAAGATAATTGCAATCAGATAAAGAGCAAATGTAGTACAAACTTCTTTTTCAGAGAAATGGTTGCATTATGGCTTTCTTTTTTTTTTAAATCATTCCTTGAAACATCCCATCTAAGAGATAGGATTGCAAGTGGAAAATGAATTAGAAGAATAAATGTTCTACTGAAAAAATTGAGTTTTTGATGAACATGTATTGAAGAGGGTCAAGTTCTTACAACTCTCTCACCAAGCTACTGAACTCCCTAACTCTGCGTTCTTCCAAAATGTTTGAGAATATTTTAAAGTTAGGATGGATAGACATTTACAAAAAGTAGGATGGTTTTTTTTGGGGGGGGGAGGTTAAACTACTCCATTGCCAATTTGACTGGGATTTAAGATCATTCGAAAACTGTTAGAGTTTAGGCAACCCTTAAATAATGAGTCTTGGCATTCATTTCCTACATTCAGTCCTGGATCTAAAGAAAACAATTTGAGACATATTTTCTTTCGTATACAAATTTTGTGTTTTCTCTTTCAACTCGATAATGGTCATAAATTAATACAGAGTGTATTATCCTAAGAACTACAGTGTATTAAGTAAATGATTTATAGTAAAACAAAATAAACCATGGAAAGGTCTCAGCCCAAGGACCCTTCCATGTTAGTGGTTGATTCTCCAATTCTCAGCCTCTGTACTCTTCCCATAGTAGCAGCCACCGCTCCAGGATCACTCGTTGACTACCATGTGGGTCATTAACTCTATTCTTTCCTTGGCCCCTTGACTTCTTTATCTCCAGATGCACAAAACAAGTTTCAAATCCAGCCCGGCCATTGACTTTCTGGACTTTTACCCTCTCAGTCTTAGCTCTGCTTTTCCACAGAAGTAATTGTGATGTTTGGAAGGCTGCCCATCTCAGAGTATGCTCTATGGTTTCCTCTTTTCTCCAACCTCTTAAAAAAAAAAAAAAAAGAACATCACACACAACTTAGGGATTTTCTCTCTTTAAAGAAATCATTACTACTCCTTATCCATTGCTCTGAAAGGGTACTATTAGGTTGTGTTCTATCCTTTATTGTTATCCTTGTGAACATTTGAAAAATCCTTGCTACTGGGGTCCAAGTTCCATGCTGGGCTGTTTTCATCTCTGTCAAGGATAGTCTAGCCCCCATCACTGAGAGCAGAAGGGTTGAGACACGAGGACGTGACCTGAGGCACACCTGTATTGGAGAGCTCTCTGCAAGACATGCCACTGCTGCTTGGATAATCTTTTGATGTTCATAATTTCTGGAGCATGAAGAGGGTCTCTACAGGAGAACCCAAGCAAATCTCTGATGCAAATTATTTATATTGATAACCCATGTTCATACAAACTAGTTGACAAAATCTAAGTGGCAGCCATTTCTGAACACTGCTTCTAAAGTTAGTAATTGCCATTTTCAAATCCCAGTGACAAAACGCATGAACAGCCCCAGCCCAGGCAGCGTCTGTGAGTCTGGGGTGTGCTCAGCAGCTGGGCAATGACCTGATGCAATGGCCTGGTGGCTGGAATTGTAGACATCCTGCTGGGCCTGTGAATCTGGGCCTGGCAACACTCTCTGGCAATGAAACTTTTCTAAATCATGGACCCTTTGGAGAATGTGAAGAAAGCTATTTATCATATGTGGCAGGAGAGAAAGAGAGAAAGAAAAGAGAGAGGAGAGAGAGAGAACAGACAGATACAGAAATTGAGAAAAAAGGGACAGAAGAGAAGGAAGAGAGGATTCAAAAAGCCAGCATCGGGGTAAGAACCAGAGAGAGGAAGTAAGATGCCAGGCTCTAGATTCAAACAGATTTGGTTTTAAATCTTCATTTTCAAGCTGTGTGATTCTGGGAAAGTTAGTTATCTTCTCCATCTTAGTTTCTGTCTCTATAAAAAGGAGCAAAAAAGAACACCCATCTCAGATTTTTGTGAGGATCAAATGAGATAATGCATTTAAAAGCATGTAGCCCAGTGAATGGACTGCTTTAAAACTTTCTCACTTCACACTGTGTTGAAGACCCTTCCTCATATATGGTATTTGTGTTTATTTATTTACTTAGGTATCTGTTTATTAAAAAAGGGTATCACTAGAATCTAATGTATATGGGCCTATATGACATCTGGAGAGATTCTCATTGCTGTTTTTGCAGGGACAGTTAAAAATAAATGATGTTAGACGGCTTTTAGAGGGGATGACTGTGCCGTTTTTAAATATACTGATTCAATGGTTCAAATGCCTAAATTGGAGTCACAAGGCTTCTATTCATGCATTCTTTCACTTGACCAGGGTTCACTAGGGCCAAGCCAAGTGTCAAGTTAGGTAGGCCTCAGAGTGTATGGGGTGGATGGGGGGTCTATAGTGGGGAACTATACAGAGGCTCTGTCCTGACTGAGTCCAAAGATTTTCCTCCTTGCCCTACCCCTCTGATGGGCAGGAGAAAGTTTCTCCCATTGTACCAGAAGGCAATGCTAGGCCTTCCCAAGTTGTTACACAGTCAGAGGGGAAAGAGAGAGAAAGGTACCTCAAAGTGATGATAGGCTTCATTTCTGTTCCCTCTGAACCCATTTTCACATCATTCTATTCTGACTCTGACTCACTGACTCATGCTGGCCAGAGCACGTTCCCACTTCAGTTCTCACATCTGTAAAATGGAATGGTGTTAATTTCCTTCCTTAGAGATAGTTACAACTTGAAAAATTAATAAGTTATACTTGGAAAGCATTTTAACCTCACAACTGAAAAGGAGAAAAGTTCAAGGTATAGTTTATATATTCATTGCATTTAATAAAATATTTCCTTGCAGATGATGTTCTTCAAGATAGGCATGGATAATTTCAATTTAATAATTCAACCCCAGGGACTTCCCTGGTGATCTAGTGGCTAAGACTCTGCACTCCCAGTGCTAGGGGCCCAGGTCGAATCCCTGGTCAGGGACCTAGTTCTCATATGGCACAACTAGGAGTTTGCATGCCACAACTCAGACCTGGCACAGCCAAATGAACAAACATTTTTTAAAAACTAAAAAAATTCAACCCAACTATATTTATTGAACACTAATTACAAAATCCCTGGGTCGGGAAGATCCCCTGGAGAAAAAAGTGGCAACCCACTCCAGTACTCTTGCCAGGAAAATCTCATGGACAGAGCAGACTGGTGGACTACAATCCACATGGTTGCAGAGTCGGACACGACTAAAGTGACTGAACATGCACTACAAAAAGATAGAAAAATGATTAAGATTCCATCTTTGCCCCTCAGTTGGTAAACTGAACTACTTTCTGATTTTCCTTGGGTACTTCCAAAGGGACCTATTTATCCAATTGCATATTAAAAATTAACCTTCGTATGACTAACTGGATCCTTACCTATTCTTCCATGTACACCCCACAAAGAGGTTAGAAAGAAATTCAATACTTCGCACCTGATGATTTTAATCTATTAAAACCTTCTGAAAACAAAGTATATACAAGAGGAAGGGTGTTTATTGATTCTATTTGCTAGCTAATAAGCAGGGTGAAACAGAAGAGGGAGAAAGGAATGTGCATGGAGGACTGTCTGTCCACACTTGGAGAGCTACTGTCATCAACAACAACGCAGTAATTTCTCACATTCTTCCTTCTCCTTGTCTATAGGCTTACCCCAGCCTTTGCTGGGATTTGAAGTCTATTCTATTATTTAAAGACTGAAATCAGGATATGAGAAAAACACGGGGCATCATGTTTACTTTCAGCCTCAGTCTGTGATAGGGTTTTAACTGTTTAACTAAAGATAGTCTCCAGTTTGATTTCACCAGCATATTCCAACATTTCACTAGCATACTCCATGTAAGGTTACAAACCTATTTTAGCTGGATCCATTTTCCTCTGGGCAGATAAAGCTAAGATTGAAATATCAGAAGCAGTTCAACCAATCATTATGTATAATTTATATACATTTATATAATGCCCATTTATATAATGCAATCCTTCTGGTAGTAATGACACAAAAGATGCAAATAAAGAAGATTGCAAGCCTATCAAAGTCCCAAATCATCTGTGGCAACAGGGCCACAGAACCTCTCCCTCCTTGAAAGTAAAATAGTTGCTCCAATGGTATACAAATGTATATAGTCTCTTTAGGAGGTAATTATAAATATCATGCTAGGAAGCTGAAGCACAAAAAGATTGAGTATTGTCGTCTAGAAGGTCATCCCACAAATCTCAGAAAAAGTAGTAAGTGTCCAGGCCTGGAATCCTTTATCCAGGCCATGAGATAGCACAGCCCATGTGAAAAAAGGACTGGCTAGTTTTCCAGCATAACATGGTATTTTATTTCACCATAGTAGACTGCTGGGAAATCTCTGGAGGCCCTGGCAGCTGCATCTTGTCTTTAATATGAAGCCTGGGGGGAAGAGAAAGGGAGAGAGACTCATAATTCACAAGAGGCGCAGCCATAAGAAAGCCATTCTGAGCAACTGAATCAGACACAGAGGGGGAGCTGCTATTCCATTCCACAGTCAAGAATGCTTTTTGTCTTTCTTTCTCTCCTTATCGGCTGTGTCCTCATGAAAAGATCATTTATGGATGGTGGAATGAGTGCATCAGAGCCAGCTTCTGTTCTTTCCTTCTCTTCCCCCATTGCTGTGGTTCTGTAAAACAGCTTCTTTGTTAAAGACTGAAACAGCAGATGCAGCTCAGATATTATCGTAAATAATTGGGGAGGGAGTATTTTATCTTGAATTGATCTAACACCATTTTTGTGTTGAAAGTAGTTCTATTTCTGATCCAAATATTCTAGAAAGTTGAGAGGCCTATAGAAAAGCAGTATTTTACATGTATCTCTTTAAAATGATGCAAAGTATGGGAAGAGCTAATAACGTCAATTAAGTAATACGTAGAATAAATGGACACAAAATGGCTTATGGACTGGAATAAATTGGGAGTGGGGGCTTGTTGAAGAGGTAATAGAAAGTGTTAGATAAAGTATGAGTAAAGGCATAGGGCTGGGCATGGACTTAGTGAGTGTAAAAAGTAGGTGTAAAAAAAGACTTAGTTACATAGAGTTAGAATTATTAACAGAAGGAAAAGCTGCTCAGGTTTTGAAGAAACTAAAAGTAAGTGTAATGTTTTAGAATGTTTCAATAATCAGTTGCTATCCATGTTCATATTTGTGAAAAAATGTTTTAGATATAGATGACAAAAGGATTTATAATTTATATTTTGTAATCCCACTAGTCACAGAATAATGATGCAGAACATTGTGGTGCATTTTCTTTCAAAAACTTTTTTTTTCAAAGTTTAGATTCCCCAGGGGCAGATCCTAATATTAGAATTCAAGTGCAAGTAGTTTATTTAGGAGGCGATTCCAGAAAACACCATTAGGGGAGTGAAAGTAGTCAGATGGAAGGAAAAGAAGCCAAAAAAGGGGTATGTTCTCAGATGAATCAGTTGGAGTGCAATCATGCTGAGGAACTCAGAGTTGTTTCACTGAGGAATGAGGAAGCTGGAGTATTTATCCACTAACTCCTGTCAGTTGAGAGTTGATATGGGGGGCATTCGCTGTCCAAATGAGTCTCTCTGGGCCAGAAAAAGAATCCTAAGCAGAGTTGCAACTATTTGCAACCAAGAGCCCTCAATGTGTAGTGGGGAAATCGGTGCTATATAAGTAAACAGAAATTACATTTCTATTTGTAAAAATAGCTTTCCATGATTAGGTATTACACTACATATTTTACTTGCAGTAATTCATCTATTTCTCATAGAAGTACTACAAGGTAGGTGCTACTCTTACCCCCTGAGGCTTAGATACTGAGATTAAAGGCTCTAGAAGAAAATATGAGAGTCATACTCCCACAGATAAATACCTGAAGTCAAAGAGATGATATACTTTCCAAAAGAGTTTTAATAACAACCTTATTCCCCTAGCTCCTCCCTCCTGCACATTTTCTCCTCTTTCTACCAACAAAGAGTTTTTTTCTTTGCAATTGTAAAAGTCTCTGTCTCTGAAAGAAACATTTATTTGAAAACAAAACCTTGAAACACAAAGGATCTTGAATGGATACCTGTCAGTTGTGTCTATGCAGCATCTCCTCCCCTATCTTCCTCCAGTACTGTATATTATTTCATTTGGGAGCAGTGATCCACCCCTTCTTGCAGATTTCATGGGTTGCCAAACCAGTCTTCAGCCTGCTGAACCTGAGATCCAGACTTGACCAACGTAGTTCCATCTACTTGGCCACAGGGATTGGCTAGAAATGTGTCTGTGCACCAAGCTGAGCCAATTAGAGTCTTTTCCCTGGGACTTTATATAAGGCTTGGGGAAAGAGGTTGTTATCACTAGACTGAGATGATACAACCAGTAATGGTCTGAATCATGCTTTTCTTCTTCCCCACAGCAAGGTAGGGCAAGCCCATCTGCAGTAAGAGATAACGTAAACAGAACAGAGAGGTGAAGCAAGTGGACAGAGAAAGAGAGAGAAACAGAGACAGAGATATAACTGCATTGCTAAGTCTCTGTAATCCTTTGAGGTCCACTCCTCCTGGACTTCCTTTCGCATGAACCAAATAAAAATAAACTGATAAATAGTAATCTTACTCCTTCCTTCCATCTTTCCTTTTTTCTTTCATCCTTGTTTATTTGTTTGTTTGTTTGTAGCTGGTTTGACTTGGGTTTCTGTTTATTTTTTAAAGAAAATGATTTACTTATTTCTTTATTTTTGGCTGTGCTGGGTCTTTTTTTTACTGCATGAGCTCTCTCCAGTTGCAGAGAGTGAGGACTACTCTCTAGCTGTGGTGTGCAGGTTTCTCATTGTGGTGGTCTCTCTCTTGTTAGCGAGCACTGGGTTTAGGGCATGCGGGCCCTACCCAGGTTCTAGAGCATAGGCTGAGTAGTTGTGGCGCCCAGATTTAGTTGCTCCATGGCATGTGGGATCTTCCTGGATCAGGGATCAAACCAGTGTCTCCTGGACTGGCAGGCAGATTCTTTACCACTGAGTCACCAGGGAAGCCTGGGTTTCTGTTTCTTGCAACCAGATTGTTGACTAATTCAGGACAAAGTGCATTCTGACCATGAAGGATGTTTGTGGCCCTTAAGTTATATATTGGTGTAAGAGAGCAGGGGATGAAGAGAATCAAATTATGAGAGGACAGGCATGACCTTCTTTCATCCTTCATAACTTTATTTGCCTTCATAATTCTCAGGTCAATTTCAACTCTCTGAGGCATGAAGGAGGCCCCTGCCTTCGGGACATATTGAATTGCAATACCAGCATGAAGCCTGGTTTCCTATTGACTGCTGTCTTTGCCTGCAGCTACTGATGGCCTTCATCAGTAGAAAGCTAACTAGTCGGACCCTCTGAATTTTCCTTCCTACTCTTGAAACTCAAGGACATGGAGAACTCTAGTTTTATGGGGCACAAACTGATGGTTCTGTGAGTTGTAACCATGGCTTAAGCAGACTTTGACTTGTGTGATCCTCTAGAGAGTTAGCAGATCTAATATCTCAACATACTTTTATTAATCTGGAAGCTTTGACATTCTTGAAAGAATAGTTGACATTTACTAAGCATTTACTATATGCAGGCAATGTACACTTGGGTTTCCTGTAGGCTACTGTAATGTAATCCTCATCGAATCCATCAAAGTAGGGATTATTAGCCCCTTTAATGGAGGAAGAAACTGAAATTCAAAGAGGTTAGCAGTCAACAGTGCCACACGCAGGCCTATAAGACTGAAAACTTCCCCTTACCCCTCCACATACTCTAGTCCCGGTGTAAATGACTAATAGCTTCCCTTGCTGATAGAGTTTTAGGTTTAGCACATTCACTTCTGGGTTACACAACAAAGCTAGAAATTTAATCCTAAACTCCCAAGCACAACTTTTAGAAAGGCTCTCTGACGCTTTGCCATTGGTTTAGTCAGCAGTCCTTAAACTGGGTTTGGAGACCCCCTACTGGGTGGATTTTCGTACTAACTCAGCTAAACTGTAACTAGGGCACCGGGCACTCTCTTGCCTATGTAGCCCCAGGTTAGTGTGGGCTTTAAGAGACACGTTACGTGAACTGGGATGTGACTCAGTGGAGCAGCAGCTCGATTTGTTTTGCACGTGGAAGGCTGCTGTAGGCACAGGTGCTGTTACAGTTGATTCGTGTCGTGGCTGACCTGCTGGCTTGTGTTGGGATGGAAGAGAAGCCGGGCCTCCAGCGTCTTCAACCTCCCCAACTCCTGGACCAGATACGTGTTTAGCTCCCTGATGAAGGACACCAGCTTCTCCTAGAAATTACCACATCATGAAAACTGGTGGCTCAGAGGCCCTTGCTTTCTTCACTTCATAGTTTTCTTTCCCAAATGCTTTCTCTGAGGATTTCAGGCTTCAGCACCAAACACAGAACCAAAAGGCTCACATAAGCTGTGTAACCAGGTCCCCCAGTTGTGTGATTTTACATCCCTATAATAAATCCCATATTAAATATATATATTTCCTAATGTTCTGCTTTTCTAATTGAACCTTGATTAGTTCCTTACATCTGGGATAGGGGAAGAATTCGAGGATACAGTTTTAAGGGAATCAATTTCCAAATCTTCAACCTCCTAATTCTTTCATAAACATGATCTGCTAAGAATAAGCCAGTTTGGTTCTCCAGGAAGAAGATGCTGAGAGTTCAAAATGCAAATGTTCTACAGGGAAGTAGCACTCATGAAAGAAAAAAGGAGAAAGCAGGATTCGGCAGCTGGAGTTGCCAGACTATAATAAGGATCCCAAAACATCTCTGCCAGATAATTGGGGAGCTCCATCACTTCATGGGAAATAGATGGGGAAACAGTGTCAGACTTTATTTTTTGGGGCTCCAAAATCACTGCAGATGGTGATTGCAGCCATGAAATTAAAAGACGCTTACTCCTTGGAAGGAAAGTTATGACCAACCTAGATACCATATTGAAAAGCAGAGACAGTACTTTGCCAACAAAGGTCCGTCTAGTCAAGGCTATGGTTTTTCCAGTGGTCATGTATGGATGTGAGAGTTGGACTGTGAAGAAGGCTGAGTGCCAAAGAATTGATGCTTTTGAACTGTGGTGTTGGAGAAGACTCTTGAGAGTCTCTTGGACTGCAAGGAGATCCAACCAGTCCATTGTAAAGGAGATCAGTCCTGGGATTTCTTTGGAAGGAATGATGCTAAAGCTGAAACTCCAGTACTTTGGCCACCTCATGCGAAGAGTTGACTTATTGGAAAAGACTCTGATGCTGGGAGGGATTGGGGGCAGAAGGAGAAGGGGGCGACAGAGGATGAGATGGCTGGATGGCATCATTGACTCGATGGACTTGAGTCTGAGGGAACTCCGGGGGTTGGTGATGGACAGGGAGGCCTGGCGTGCTGCGATTCATGGGGTCACAAAGAGTCGGACACGACTGAGCGACTGAACTGAACTGAACTGAAAGACAAGACTGCCCCTTCAAAGTATTCCTGTAGGGTGGAAACAGCCAGGTCCCTGTGCAGCAGCTTTGCTCATTGGTGGGGGTCATCTCCAGGGAGTAGGACCTCCACTGAGAAACTGAGGAATCTCAGCTAGACACATTCCACCTAGTTGGGCAGCAAGTTTTTTCTTGGAGGGATATCTGAGCAGCACATTTCCATGTCTGCCACCTTACTCAACCCAAATCTTACAATAGGGTTTTGCCCTGGGCTATGAAAACCTTTTAGGACCAAGGAGGGAATATACTGAAATACTGATTTAGATACCAATTTGTCAATCCATTGGTATCATGAAAGAGGGATCATTCTAGATCAGTATTTCTCAACCTTTTTTTCATTATTGTTCATCCCCCTAACCACTAAGGCCTTTTAAGACATTTTCTTCCTGTCTCGCCACCATCCAATATTACAATCATACTACATATATGTTTATGACTATATGTACTGTGCTTTCTACATAAAAAGAGTAACAGTTTTTTCATCTCTTAAGAACCAATTTTCACTCCCTTGTGGACAACATCACCCCTGTGTAGAATGTATGTTCCAGATTAAAAGAGACTTAAGGGATATAGCAACCAGATGCAATATACACCCAAGATTGAATCCTGGATTGTATAAACCATCGCATAAAGGGGATTTGGGGGACATGTGAGAAATTTTAACATGGAGAGGCTATTTTCATTAAGTGCTACAGTGCTATTTTGGCTGTGTAGGAAAATATTCATTTTTTGTAGATACATACAGAAGTAAAAATCAATAAAGAAATATTGGTTTGGTAATGACATGTTTGTTTGTTGTTAATCAAGCTTCCTTACGTGCACGGAGCCTCCCTCCTTTGCCTGTCTTACTCGTATTTCTGTTATGAGTGAAGTTGGCATTAGGAATAGAATAACTGGGGAACCTCTGTGGGGAAGCTCTAGATTTGGAACAGCTGAACAGTGTTAAGTCAGTGATGCTGATTCTCTTAAAGTTAACTGGAATGTCTTGCAAGACAAGCAAATTTTTTGGATTTGGATAGAACTGGTTTATAAAATTTTTACATGACCTCCTTAAGATTTGAGGTATTTTATTCTTTGGGAAGTTATGACCTATTTTACCAAATAGTGTCATGAAATATTTATCTTAATTACAATTTATCATCATCTTATCCTCTGATGAAAAATTTTCAATGACAACTTAAAATATGTGAGGAGTTACATAGTCTTAAAAATTCTTTTGGGGGTTATGTAAGCAACATATTTAAGGATTCCAGGGCTAAGAAAATACACTTCAAGTAAAGGAGGCCCTGCTTTTTTCCTTTCTAGGAGCCAGTGGCTAATTATAGGCACACAAGACACCTGATTAGGATTCCAGACTAATGGCAGCCCTTTGCTTTTGTGGATAGGAATCAAGTTTATTTCAATAAAGTAATTTTCCCCCCTTTTTTTCAATTAAAAAACCCACAGTGACAGATTCCACTGTCACATAGCCACAGGCACATGAGTGGTCTTTATACAAGGATCTTACATAAGGCTATAATTGCCTCCTGCAACTTTTCTCTCCAAACTGTATAAACCCCACTCCCCAGTTTTCAGAGACACCCCTTCCCCCATCCTGCTTGTTGGTGGATGAAAGAGAAATTACTCCAAATAGCAAAGAGATCACTTTTGTTATTTCCAATCAGTGGTGAGATTGAAAAGTCAAATGTGAGGGGCTGTATGTTTTTTCAGACAGGATGAATCACTGGCATGCTGCTTTTTGAAGGGTGTCTAAATCATTTCACATAGCACACTTTTAAACAAAAGCCCTCCCATAAGACTGAAGCATCTGGCATGATATATGTTCTTCCAGATTTCTCAAGAGCCTGAGCTTCCCAAGGCACGTTGTGCCCCACCTTTCAGGTTTTTTCCCTACTTAATTTTCTGGCGTGTCTCCCTGTCAGGTCCTGCATATCATTCTCATTACTGCTGACTTTGAATCTGTAGTCTTGGCGTAAGTTTGGAAAATTCCAACGAGTAATGTCTTACCAGTTTTTAGGCCAGAGGTAGAATTCTAACAAGATCTGCTTGTTGCTCACAGAGTCAATGACTCTTGGAAGATGATTACAATCAGCTGTCGGGATTTAGATGGGCTGCTGCTGCTGCTGCCGTTAAGTCGCTTCAGTTGTGTCCGACTCTGTGCGACCCCATAGATGGCAGCCCACCAGGCTCTGTTGTCCCTGGGATTCTCCAGGCAAGAACACTGGAGTGGGTTGCCATTGCCTTCTCCATTGTGTGAAAGTGAAAAGTGAAAATGAAGTCGCTCAGCCCTCGACTCTCTCTTGACCCCAGGCCTGCATTTCCGACGGTTTTCTGAGCATGATCTTGAAAACCCGTGGTGGTGTCAAACTCAAGATGTCCATGCTGGAACTGCTATCCTTTCCCTTTAATGTTTTCTGCAGGGGTTGCTCCACCAGGTTAAGCTTCCTGTAGTACTGTTTGGTTTCTGTCACATCCTCTAGGATAAAAGGCTCCAGTGGTTCACCATTGTCTATAAGATAAAATACAGATTCTTTTCCTGGTATTCAAAGTCCTGATACTCCAGTTGGACTGGTTCATTTTATATTGCCCAAGCAAGCCATCTACTTAAGTCTATCAGGTTTTTGGTCAAATGTTCTCACATTCTGGAATGTTCTATTCTTATCTGTTTATTTTTCCTTCAAATATTCATGTTGCTCTTCTAATTTAACCCAGATTACTGGATGGCATTCTCCTCATTTCCTTGAAGTCTCTGCTCAAATGTCACCACATGAGTAAGGCTTTTCTTTAACACTCT
Organism: Bos taurus; assembly: GCF_002263795.3. NCBI lineage: Eukaryota > Metazoa > Chordata > Mammalia > Artiodactyla > Bovidae > Bos > Bos taurus. Next base: position 61,350,066 of record NC_037331.1, read on the forward strand.
TTAATACTGATATTAATGTTACAAAAAGTCACCCCTGACCATCTCCCACACTTCCTATCCCTATCCTTTCTGCTTTATTTATTTTTCTCCACAGGACTTATCACCATGTTATTTATTCCTGTATTGTTATCTGCCTCCAAGGGGACAGAGATTTTCATTAGTTCTGTCCATTGGTGGAGTGTCAGCAACTAGAAAAGAACCTGGCACATAATAGGAATATGATAAATATTTATGAATTCAATAAGTGAATGAATAAACTCTGAAAATACTTAAGAGCATTTAGAATGAGTCTGGCACTCTCCTGGGTTCTGGAGAGGTGCGGTTCTTTTAGAAACACACAGTCATGGGGAGAAAAATGTGAAGTTAAAAAATGGAAGTATTCATCAAGTTCAAGTGGAGCATGTACATGTAAGAAAGAGAGAAGAATTACAGTATTATTATTGAGCTCCTACCATGTTTCAGGTACATTCACATTCTGGTCTCGTTTAAGTTTCACAATGATGCAATCCAGTAGGTTTTATTATTTCTAATTTTGTGGGTAAGAAAACGGAAGCTAAGTAATTTCTCCCAGTTTTTTGCTAATAGGTAGTTAAAATCAGAAGGAATTTAAAATCATGCAAAGGTTTTCTCAGGCAAAAATCAGTATGCTTTGCACTATACTAGGTTGCCTCTCAAGTTATTTGGGAATGAATATATTTAACTTAACCTGTGGAAGGCACCATGAAGTAGGTGCTATTTGTGTGATGAATGATAAGTTCATCAAAGCAGAGAAATAATGGCAGGATAGCTACCCTCTGTGTAAACTTCCCAGCTCACCACAATCCACAGGTTCTTTCCATTCTGACCTCTCATTCCCTTCTGTAATACTAATTCATTAAATAAACATTTGACTATCTGCTATGTGCCAAGTAATGTTCTCTGCTCTAGTGCTAAAGCAGCGAATAAAATAAAATTCCTGTTTCCATGGAGATTTCATTCTCTAAATATTTTGTGTAATATTGGGAGAAAGCAGGACATTTCAAATTTAGAGAATTCAGATTAATGTTATGGCTTCATTATAACTAGCAGAGGACCTTAGAGAAGTCATTTAAATGCTCTGAATTTCAATGTCTATATTTGGAATAGGAATAACTACCCATCTCACCAAAATATGATGTTGTAAGAATTGAATAGGATGAAAATTCTTTGAACCATGAAGCATTGGATAATTCTGTCTTATTAAATGTAACATGTCATTGATTTTAAGAAACACCATTATTTTACATACTATTAAGAAATTTAAAAAATGACATGCCATTGACTGTAAGACCCATGCCAATCTCAGAGATGTTAAAATGTGGGAAAAAACTATGTATCTCAGAATTGTTGAAATATGGTATAAGAAAGCTAGTATTGTCATTCTAGTATGTAGCTGCTGCTGCTGCTGCTAAGTCGCTTCAGTAGTGTCCGACACTGTGAGACCCCGTAGACGGCAGCCCTCCAGGCTTCCCTGTCCCTGGGATTCTCCAGGCAAGAACACTGGAGTGGGTTGCCATTTCCTTCTCCAATGCATGAAAGTGAAAAGTGAAAATGAAGTCGCTCAGTCGTGTCCGACTGTAGCGACCCCATGGACTGCAGCCCACCAGGGTCCTCGGTCCATGGGATTTTCCAGGCAAAAGTACTGGAGTGGGGTGCCATTGCCTTCTCCGAGTATGTAGCTACATATGCTCTAGTATGTAGCATACAGTTCAGAGAGGAATGGATTCAGCAACATACAATGGAGTAGATCAATAAGACAAGTGATAGAGTATTTCTTAGAGATTCTTGAGTCTATTTTTGTACATAATTTCTTCTTGGATAAAATAATTGCAGCCTTTTTCTATGTTGTAGTATTTTGGAGCTCCAACCACCTATTTTCCTTTGAATAATGTCACCATTCTGGTCCCAGAGCATTGTGTATGCATTCTAAGTCACTTCAGTCATGTCTGACTCTTTGTAACCCTATGGATTGTAGCCCGCCAGGCTCCTTCATCCATGGGGATTCTCTAGGCAAAAATACTGGAGTGGGTTGCCATGCCCTCCTCCAGGGGATCTTACCAACCCAGGGATCGAACCTATGTCTCCTGCATTGGGAAGTGGGTTCTTTACCACTCGGGCCACCTGGGAAGCCCCCTAGAGCACTGCTGCTGCTGCTGCTAAGTGGCTTCAGTCGTGTCCGACTCTGTGCGACCCCATAGAGCACTACTTGTAGACTATAAGAGAGGAATGAGTTTTTTACTTTACCTATACTTACTTTATAAGAAGTAAAGGTCTCTGTTTCAAGTCCTTATCCTAATTAATAGAACCACATGCACACAGTACCTTCTTCATGGAAACTTGCCTGTAACAGGAAAATGGTGCTTTACTAGAACCTTTTTTTTCAACCATACGGGCATTGTTAACTATGTAAATGGATCTCGCTCTTTTCCTCCTTTGCTTTTATTTCTTCCCCTTCACTCCTGCACATCATCCGCTTTTCCCTTTTGTTTTGGCTCTTAGAAAACTATAAGACAGACCTATACTTCCATATAAGGTTCTAACTTCAGTTTCATCCTTTTTGCCTGAACTTTACTTTTCTTTTCTCCTAAATCCTAACTTATTTTTTTCCAATATTTCATTATAAAATTTGTTGACTAGAAAAAGATGACAGAATTTTATATTAACACCCATATACCCTCATCTAGATTCTATGATTAACCTTTTGCTGTACTTGCTTTATCACATGCCTGTCCATATATACATCCTTCTTTTCACTTACTTTTTGATGCGTTTCAAAGTAAATTGCAAACATCTATACACTTTACCCCTATATGTTTTCTTATAACTCTGGCCACATTCCTAGGAGTGGAATTGCCGGGTCATAGGGTAGATGCATGTCTAATTTCATAAGAAACTGTCAGTCCTTTTCCCAAAGTGATTATATCATCAACACCACATGAGAGTTCAGGTTGTTCTATGTTCTCCCAACGTTTAGTGTTGCCACTCTGTTTTTTCAAATTATTTTAGTTTTTCATGCACATAGTAGTATCTCAGTGTGGCTTTAATTTCTATTTCCTTGATAATTAATGATATTAAGTATCTTTTAAACTGCTTATAGGCCATTAATATATCTTCCATTGTGTAGTGTCTGTTTAAGTCAGTCCAAATTGAGTTGTATGGTTCTTCAAATGTTTGAGATATAGGAGTTCTTTATATAATTTAGATACTAAAACTTTGTCAAAGGTATGTCTTGCAAATATTTTATATCAGTCTATGATATATTTCTTTGTGTTTCATTAACACTGTCTTTTTATGAGTAAAAGTTTAAAATTTTGGTATAATCTATCAACTTTTAAATGGTTTTGCTTATCTTATCTAAGAAAACTTTGCTATTCAAAGTTGTAAAGATACTCTCCTCTATTTTTTTCCAGAAGCATTAGAGTTTTGACTTTTACATTTAGGTCAGCAATCCCTCTTGAATTAATTGTGTGTCATGTGAGGTGGGGGCGGGTGTCAATGTTTATTGTTTTTCTATTTCAGTACCTAGTCCCAGGCTTCCCAGATGGTGCAAGTGGTAAAGAACCCACCTGCCAATGCAGGAGATTTAAGAGATGAGGGTTCGATCCCTGGGTTGGGAAGATCCCCTGGAGGAGGACATGGCAAACCACTCCAGTATTCTTGCCTGGGAAATCCCATGACAGAGGAGCCTGGCAGGCTACAATCCATAGGGTTGCACAGAGTCAGACACGACTGAAGTGACTTAGCATACAAGTACCTAGTCCCAGCACCCAATCTATTTTTTTTTCAATCCTGTACTTTATACACTTTTGTAAGATTATTCAAATATTTTTGAAACAAGCAACAATTGGATTCTGCTTAAAGGCCAAAGGATGTCCTCATGAGTCTTCTTACAGTGCTGTGATGAGTAATATTCTCCCAACATAGACTATTAAAATAGAACTCCCCACTTCCCCACAATAAAAGATGTTCTGTGTCCCCTTTAGCCTTGGCCTTAAGTTATTCACTTTCCTGCCTCTCCTGGAGTGGTGAAAGGCTGTTGTGCTCTCACTCATTCACGAGAGTTAGCTTGTTACTACTGGATCTCTTGGAGATGAGGCAGGAAGAAGCTTAGGAGGATTGCCTTTTGGGTCTGAGTGGCCTAATGGGTTTTTACAGGCCTCCAGGGCTTGTCTTCAGTGCTTTGGAAGGGCATTTGTGCTACAGAACTTTCAAAGGTAGAGCTATTAGACTCTGATGAGATCTAGAGACAGAACAAAGCTATGCTCTGGTTCTTTTGGTAAATTTGATTCTAGTTTTTCAGTTCTGAGTGCCAGTTGCTAAGAGGAGTGTTTTCTTTATCCTCTTTTAAACTCTTTTCTACCTTTCCCCTTTTTGCTCAACAGAGAATCAAACCTTGTATGTATGTATGTATGTGTGTGTGTATACATATATTATGAAAGCAATTTTCTGGTTGCAAAAATAATATAAACTTATTGTTGAAAACTTTGATAGTACAAACAAAGAAGAAAGCACAGATCAGCTATAATCCTAACACTCAGAGATAAGCCATGGTGGCATTTTTGATCAACTTTGATTTTGAATCTTGGCTCTGCGTCTTACTAGCTTGGCACCTCTTTGACTCTTAGCTCCCATCTGGAAAATGGGATATAACTTTCCTCATGGACAAGCTGTAAAAATGAAAGATGAGGTAAGTAGAATCTTTGGCACATAATAGATAATAAATAAAAGTTCAGCAAATGATGTATTGATGGGTCTAGAAAGTAAGTGGGTGTAGGGAAAAAAAATCTCAGTTCCTTCCCCCCACCCCCCGTTTTAAGTTCTCTCATTAAATCCTTTAAAGCAGGCAAAACTAGGACAGAACACAAGATAGTGGTTGTTAGGTGCTAAAGGTGAGGGAGGAGTTGATTAAAAAGGAGCAAGAGAGAATTTCGAGACGGTGAAACTGTTCTATATCTTGATTGTGATAGTAGCTACACATCTATATGTGATGTTTAAAACTCTCAGAACTATACTCTAAGAAGGTGAATTTTACTGTGTAAAAATTATACTTCAGTAAACCTGACTTTAAAAAAATAATCCTTTATAACAAAGTCCTAAATTTCTTCATTGACTTAAATTGGTCCTTTCAGGTCCTCTCAGGCTTTCCCCTCCAGCTTCTCTCTTTTCTAGACACTTGAGGCTGTTTACCTTCCTGATGGTGTTCTGAATGTTTGTTTAGCTCTCCTGTTAATTGTCATACTGGATTCTTTGTTCCCTGTCTCCTTGCTTTGCTGCATATTTTATTTCCCTCTTTTGAATAGACACTCTGTTGAGCCAGCCTCAGCTGTGCTTAACAAACAAAATGTTTGGCTGTTTTGTGTGTGAGCAGTGCAACTAATTAATTATAGTGAGTGAGACAAGAGAAAAGCAAATCCAGAGTCCTTGTGTTAAAGGTTAAACAGACATCCTTGAAAATCTTCTGGATTGTTCCTTCTACTATGAACAAAGAACATGGGACAATTTTTATAATGAAAAATTAGTAGAACACAGTGGAATTTGTTATAGTGGCTTGCTGTAGCTCCTTTAAAACAGATGCAGCTATTTGAGGTATATTTGATCATATATTCTGAACTTTTCAGGACACTCTAGATATCAAATATTCCATGCCAAATTCTCTCTAAGACACTCATACTGTGTAGGCCAGACAAATGTATCTTGATTTTGATTCATACAATATAGCTGCCAGACTCAAAAGTTAAGTTTATTAATTTTTTCTTCATCTTTCCATTCTGCAAGTTTTTATTGGGCACCTACTACTGAGTGAGTGCTAGACTCTCAGTAGACTCTGGAGAAATAAGATAAATAAAATTATTCTTGAGAAGCTAATGTTCAGTCTGGGGGATGGACAGGCTAACAAATGAGTTCAGTTTCTCTAGAAAATAACTGCATACAGGAAAAGACCAGAGATATGGTAATTCATGTACAATAGAATTTACTCAGAAACTTTTAAATTTTATTGTGTATATACATATATATTTTAAATGCATAAATAATATAGACTTGTTTTCCAACACCAGTACTAGGAAGATTTCATTAGATAGCTCTCATTAAAAATATAGTATTTAAGTAAATGTATAATATTACATATATATGTATTTATATAATTTTAAAGTTTCTTTTCCCTACGCTGGGTTTTGCCTCACTGATGTGTGCAGCTTTCTCTAGTTGCAGAGGTTGTGGCTACTCTTTGTTGCCTTTCGCGGGCTTTTTTTTTTTTTTCACTGTGGTGGCTTCCCTTGTTGCAGAGTACAGGCTCAGTAGTTTGTGGCTCACAGGCTTATCTATCCCACAGCATATGGAATCTTCTCGAACCAGGGGTCAAACCAGTATCCTCTGCACTGGCAGGCAGATTCTGAACCACTGGACCACCAGGAAAGTCCCAGTTTATACATATATATATATATGTATGTATACATATATATATATATATTTTTTTTTTTAAGACATAGAGGAATCTTTAAAAAACTTTTTTGGGGGGCTTTGTGGGATCTCTGTTGCTGTGGGTTGGCTTTTTCTAGTCGCAGCAAGCAGGAGCTACTCTCTTGTTGAGAATGCAGGCTTCTCACTGTGGTGGCTTTTCTTGTTGCAGAGTGTGGGCCCTAGGGCGCACAGGCTTCGGTAATTGCGGCTCTCGGGCTCTAGAGCACAGGCTCAGTAGTTGTGGTACATGGGCTTAGTTGCTCCACAGCATGTGGGATCTTCCCAGATCAGGGATTGAACCCATGTCCCCAGCACTGGCAGGTGGATTCTAAACCACTGGACCACCGGTGAAACCTTATATATTTTTCAATAGGCAAGGACATGCTGTAATCCCAGGACTTTTACTAGTACAGTTTTTGGTTAGAAATCTTACTATTACTATCTTAACCATCTTGCAGTTACTTCCAGTAACAGCTGACAGGTCTTGAGTTCTGCCAGTGCCAGGTAACTTGCACACAGTTGTTCTGTTACTCATTCAGTTCAGTGGAGTAGACATTGTTCTTCCACTTTGTAGACTAGGCAGAAAGTGGGTTTTAGGGACGGAAAATGACTTGTCTGGCCCCACCAGTGGACTGGAGGTAGAGGGGAGATCTAAAGTGTATCTGCCTGACTGAAGGCAATGTGCTCTTCTCCAGGCTGTGCGGCCAGCCCTTCAGTGTTAGGGAGCTTTGAACTGCATATCAGGCATGCATTTGTTTGAATCTCTGGGGCTACCGGAAAGGAAAGTGAGAAAGGGGGAAGTAATTAAGATGCAGCTACTGGCAAAGCATCCCTTGTAATCCAATATTCTTGCTGCAGCCAGAGAGACCCTTTTAAGTGCCAATTGGGCCATGCTTCTTCACTCCTCAGAATCTTCCGATTTATTTATAACTTATTATTTATTTTTAAGGTTTAAGAACTTTTTTATTAAGGTAACACTGGGGTTCCCTGGTGGTTCAGTCAGTAAAGAATCCACCTGCAATGCAGGAGATCGCCTGCAGCACAGGAGACCTGGCATCCATCCCTGGGTTGGGAAGATCCTCTGGAGAAGGAAATAGCAACCCACTCTGGTATTCTTGCCTGGAGGATCCCATGGACAGAGGAGCCTGGCGGGCTGCAGACCATGGGGTCACAAAGAGTCAGACACGACTGGATGACTGAACAACAACAACATTGGTTTATAATATTATATAAGCTTCACGGGTACAACATTTTTCTATTTCTGTATACACTACAGCATGCCACCACCAAAGATTTAGTTTCTGTCACCAGATGTGGACTGCCTTTGCCCATTTCACCCCTGCCCCACCCCCATTCCCCTCTTCCCTTCCGCTCTGTTGTCTATATCTACGTGTTTGTGTTTGTTTTGTTTTATTTGTTCCTTCACTTATTTTGTTGTTGGCTCCCATCTGTGTCAGGCGTATGCATCTATTCTATCTTTCCAGCCACAGGTAGGCATACCTGCCCTCCCTCAGAGCTGTCCCAGCCACACTGGTCTCCGTTCGTCTTCTCTTCCCCATGTGCTTTGTCCTAAGTCCTGTCCCCAGGCTTTTCCTCCTACAGTTCCTTTTGCTTAGAAGAATATCCTTAAGCCCTTCCGCCTTCTCATCCATCAGTTAACTCTGCTTCTGGCTCTCAGTGCACTGTGGCCCCTCCAAAAGGCCTGTCCTATTGTACCAACCCTCTGCACACATGCCCACATATTCATCTGCATCATGCTTTCATGGAGGCCACCATTAGATGGTCATTTACAGATAGGTGCAACCTGATTCTGTGAAAGTGCCTCCCCCTGGAGAGAGAGGTCGAGGGAGACAGGGAAGCTGCAGTTCTTACTTACCATTATCCTGGCCCTTAGCTCTGAGTGAACAGAGTAGGTACTCAAAAATAACTGTTTGAAAGAAGGAACCCTTCAGTCTTTCCTCTCACCTCCACTAGACTAGGCTTTCTCATCCTACACTCTTAGTAGGACCCTGAACTTTTCCTTCTTAGTCCTGTAATTAGAGACTTGGCTGATTAGCTGATTACTTATCTTTTCTCCTTACAGCCCCATAAAGGCAGAGTTCATGTTCACTTTCCTCACCATTGTGAGCTTAGCACAGAGAATGCCCTCAATACATATTTGTAGAATGGGCAAGCAAGGGGCGTGTTGACCAAAAGGGAGTGATTCAAAGGTCTGAGTGTAAAGGCTACATGAAGTGGCTCATTATCTACTAATTCAAATTTGTATTAATTTGATAAACAATCTAGTAGTGTTATTAGCAACTCCCAAGCTGAATAAAACATTACTGCTACAAACGAAACCCAAGGAAACCCTTCACACTGGTCCAAAGCTCCTTCTTATGATCAGCTCTCTGGTTAGTGAAGGTAAATTACTTCTTTTCTAGACAGAGGCAGATTTTCCACGAGAAGCTTAATCTCCAGGAGTCTCACTTGCAGCACATCTTCCAGGACCCTAGGAGAGCCTAGCAACGTGTGCACAGGGTCATATGTTTTCATAAAATTAGCAAAAGTAAGATATTTTAAGACAATTAAAAACGCTGTCTTGCTACATTCTGACTTCCCTTCTGCCAGCTTTTTGGGGGGATTAGAGTGGCCATGGGCATCCTGGGTCTCTGGCTAAGGGGAAGTTGAGTTGGGGACACACTGAGTTTGGATTTAGTGGGATATGTGATTTTTCAGACAATTCTGTGTATAGTTAAGTCGTGGCTATTAGTCTCACCATCGAAATGGCTTCTAGGAAAACCCCTACACCTGCAGTAACATTTGGTTATTGTGACATGAAGTTAGTGGCTAGTATCATGGAAGTTCCTTCTGAGAATCGCTTGCTTTGGCACTGAAGGCTATGAGGTTATTTGTGGTGGCTTCTCTAGAACCCCCATAATTCGTGATTTCCTGAAAATGGCCTTTTGATCTTTGCTCTCCTGGTCTGTCCAATGGTGATCAGCCTCTAACTCCCTGCATTACTGACCATTTAGGAAGTACCTAAAACATGCAGAAGCTTCATTTTTCCTAGCTGAACTCTGACCAGGCAACGAAAGCTCCTCCTGTGACACTGGTATGACCTTCATGGCAGAGCTGTCTCTTTGGGCACCTTGAGTGCCTGTCACCCTTAATCTGCTCCCTTACCCTTCTCATGTGCCCTGTGGAACCACAAGCCAAGAGCCACACTGCTCTCTCCCCAAGACAGAACAACCTCCCTCCCAAAGTGTGCGCTAGAAAAACAGACCATTCATAAGAGTGAGAAAAAGGCAGACAGCAGGGTGAGGAGCAGAGAGAGAAGACAAGGGGAAGAAGACTGAAAGCAGCATGATTAAGGAAAGGCTATAGATGGGTTGACTGAGAACGATGCAGAAAGGAGAACAAAGCTGAGCTCTTTCCTTGCCAGATGTGTGTGTGGAATTGTATTCTAATCCAGAGTTGGTTGGGGTCAGGCGTCAAGTTGAGGATGGAGTATGCTCATCTCTCTCCAGGATCTCTGGAGGAGTTTCCTAACTGGTTTCCCAGCTTCCAGCCCTGCCCTTCTAAGTCCTTCTCAACCCCAAAGCCCAATGATCCTATTCAAATAGGAGTCAGCACACACCACTCCTTTGCTCTAATACTGTCTGACCTCACTTCCCTCCTCTGTCCCCACCCTCAGTCGGTTCCAGCCAGACTCACTGTTCCTTAAACATGCTAGGCCTGCTCCTGCCTCAGGGCCTCTGCTCAGGCTGTTCCCTTTGCCTGTAAGACTGCCCCTTAAATGTCCACCTGCCGCTCTCCATTCCCTGAATCCCCTCCTCACTCAGGCTCTTCTGGTCACTCCATCTAAAATAGTAACACCCTCAATGTTCCTGAGCCCCTTTCCTTTCAACATAGTATATAATATATTTATTTATTTGTGTTGTCTATCTTCTTCCACTAGAATGTAAGCTCTAGGGTGGGGATTTTTGTTTGTTCACTGCTGAATCTCCCTCTTCAAGCACAGTGCCTGGCATAGAGTCGGAGTATACTAAATACTTGTTGAAAAAATGACCTCATGAGGCAGGTGCTATTATTAAGCACATTTTATAGAAGATAAAATTTGGGCTTACCGGTATAGAGTAATCTGCCCAAGATCACACGGTGAAGTGAAAGAGCAAGCGTTGGACCCAATCATGACTGTTTCAAAAGCCTGTGCTCATAAATGCTGCACTGTAACACAGTCTTCCTTTGGCTAGGAACAGCTAAGGGCTGCTAATAGCATCTCACATCAGCGTTTCTTTCCGGTTAACCAGACCACTGGGCCTTCCTGAGTTTGCAAGGTGAGTAATGACAGAAGGGGATGAAGAACGAAATCGTTATGCATGTGCTGTTTGAGGAAGTGAAAGAACAGCTTTAGGTCCACTTAGTTGAGAACAGGGATGTGATGAGGCTGACCCCACCTGGGGTGTCTTAGAGTGGAAGGGGGCTCTCCTCAGGGTAGGATCACCCACAGGCAGGCCAAACATGTGTTTGGGTAACAGCATAGGGGCTCAGATGGTAAAGAGTCTGCCAGCAGTGCAGGAGACCTGGGTTCAATCCCTGGGTCGGGAAGATTCCCTGGAGAAGGAAATGGCAACCCACTCCAGTATTCTTGCCTGGAAAATCCCATGGACGGAGGAGTCTGATGGGCTATAGTCCTTAGGGTCGCAAAGAGTTGGACACAACTGAGAGACTTCACTTTCATTTTCAAAGCAGAGGCACCAAAATAATGGGGGGGGGGATCTTTTATGGTAGTAAGTGGTTATTTGATATTTTCAACAACTTATAAAATGTGTTGTTGTAGGAAAAGTCAGAACTTTGCTGGACTGCCTTAAGGGCATTTGACTGAAGGCATTGCTTGGATATTTGATTACATGTGGCGAGTGTCAACTTCTCAGTGCATAGCGTCTCTGAAGGTCAGTCTGGCCCTGCTGATCCTGGTTGATGGAGCCAGTGGACTCACTTTATCTATCATTTACTGTCAAAAATGGTGTATATATATGTGTGTGTGTGTGTGTGTGTGTGGTTTCCATTATGTACTGAGAGGTAGATGGAGCAAGAACTGTTGCTTTGTAAATCCTTGGAGAATTAACAGTGGTGTTTTAGAGAAGGTTGATTTAATGCTGTTAATTTAAAAATGGAGTTGGAGGTCTGAAGAGCTCCTATTCTTGCTTCTATACCTTCTCTGATGTCACCTTTGTGAAGCCTTCTCTGCCTACCTCCCTGGATTCCCCTCCCTCAGCAATTATTCACTTCCTCTTCTGTGCTACAGATATTATCAAATTTATCATATCATATCATAATCATTTTTATCCACTGCTGATCCCCTGTGAGACTAAGAAATCCTAGAAGTATATGCTTTCTTTATCCATTATTGCACCTAGATTCATCTATCTAGCACAGGGACTAGAACAGACTCAAGGTTCTGCCAAAGGCAATTAAAACCAGATTTTGGAGGCTGGAGGAGTTTCTAAGGAAAACGTCTCTTTTTTTTGGTGAATTCCTTAATAAGACATGCCAGGTACCTAGCATTGTTTACAAAATAGGTCATCCTGGAGTAATTGCTTCTACAGCCCCTTGTTTTTCGCCAGACCTTCTCTGCTGGACTGCTCAGTGACTCCCAGCCGGAAGAGGAGGCATGTGTGCTAAACTGGCCCTCAACAACTCCCCCATATCATGGCCTTCAAGCCCCAAAATGACAAAAACAGGCTTGTGGTCTTTTGGCCTGCCTGGGCTTATCACTTCACTTCTCTGCTTTTTCGGTTCCTTATTCTGCAGCAATTAGGAGTTGAGATGGGAGACGTAAGCTCCCTCCAGGCTGTGAAATCTCTGAATCTTGAGCCTACTCGTGGACAATAAGCAGTCTGTAACCCTGCCTTCTTTCCACTCTCTGCAGAGCAGGTCAGACCTGGTTACCTTGGAACAAGACCCGCACCCACACCAGTCCTTGGAGCTGCTGTTTGTGGCAGACCTTTCCTTTAGCTGAGAGTGTATTTCTCCTGTAACAACACATCTGTCTTCTGCCACCTACCTCTGTGCTCTACTGCTGTATCCTCGATCTTGTGGGTCAAGCCTTCTCTCAATGTTCATTTCATCCAGGTTTTGTCCCTATAAAAATGATATGATAAATTTAGAACACTGCACATACCATGATGCTATTTATGTATTTTATTTTAAGCTATGCATGTTGGTCTTTTGTCTGTTTGCTCTCAGATCTATTCTCTACCATCCTCAATCTTGAGTTTTGCATTCCTTGGAGTTACTTGTCCCAGGCTTGCTTATGGACCTGGTCAAAGAGAGCCAGTGATGGAACACCGGCAAATAAGAGGGGAGAAGCCAGGTTATCTCTTCCCCTTTCCTCTGCTTCAGATCTGTGTGTCTGGCAGCAGCATGTCCATGTCTCCAGAGCCTGCTGTACAACCCTCTCTCCATGGTTCCTGATTTATCCTGGAAGTGCTGTCATGGTTCACAGTTCTCCCAAGCAGTCCCAGAACCTGGGCTCCTGTAATTGCCTTCTCTCCTCATCCCTCTAGCCCCGGAGTTGATAGTGGCTTCCCGCTGTTCTCTGGCCTCTCAAGTCTTCCATCACCTATTTAAAGTCCCTCTCCAATACCTAGGATGGCTTCTGTAGAGTATTTTCGACTCTGACTAAAACACTCCCATGTATGAGTACGTTGTATATATACATGAATATACATGTATATATACATGAATATACATGTATATATACATGAATATACGAATATCTATGTATGAAACCACACATATGTATGAAAACACATGTATGTATGAAAAAAATACAGAAGAAGATCTGGAAGTCTGCACATGAAACTGGGAACAGTGCTTTTAAGACTGGGAAAAGGAATAAGGCTGGGTTGGTATGGAATTGTGAAGCTGAATGGTAGTTTAAAAAAGAAAATTTTAATTAATTAATTATTTATTTATTGCGGCATAACTTACATATATAGAGGGCTTCCCCAGTGGCCCAGATGATAAAGAATCTGCATTCAATGTGGGAAACCTGGGTTCTATCCCTGGGTCAGGAAGACTAACACATAATTTTCATAACTGTGTATATGTGCCATTTAGATTTTTTTTTTACAATGACCATGTATTCACCTATTGCATATCTAATATTAAAAACAAACCATTAAAAATATAAATAATAGGAGTGAGGCGAATGGGGCAAAACACCAAGAGCTTTAGCTGAATCCTTGAGCCATGTAGGGGAAGTCCTGCAGATGACACTAACGTTCATTCATGCAACAAGTATTTTTTATTTACTGTGTGCCAGCATCGAGGGTCCATGAGTGAACAATATAGCCATGATCCTTGTTCATATTATCTGCAGTAATTACATACACAATTATGTCATTACTAATTAATTACAAAAAAGTAAAGAGGGCAATGAAAGTTCTAACCTAGTCAGGGAGGGCTTCTCTGAGGAAGTGACTTACCAGCTGAGAGCTGAAAGACAAGCAGTTAAAGCTCAGTTGCTAGAGGTAAAGAGACAATATGAGACGGTCAAGCTGGGCTACCACTGAGTACTTGCTTGGTTCCTGTTCTCAGGGAGGCTGCTGTAACAACAGAGCTTGCTAGAAGGTGTTTTGCCCTGGAACTCAAAGTGGGATGCCAGTCAATAGGAAGTGTGTGGAGGTTCTGTAGGACTGGTCTTCTACTGCTGTAGCCATGCCTCCTATTGGATCCATTGTCTGCACACCAGGTGGTTCTCACCTGGAGGAGAGGAAATCAATGCCATGTGTTCTCTGGTGGTTACAAGGCGGATTTGGAAGTGGCTCAAAAGCTAAGGATGCCCTGGGGTCAGCAGTGGTAACAAAGGTACCCATGTCCATCAACCCCTCACCCTTTGATGGGAACAACTGATATTTTCTCAGTCTTAAGTAGCTGCTGCTGCTGCTGCTAAGTCGTTTCAGTCGTGTCTGACTCTGTGCGATCCCATAGACGGCAGCCCACCAGGCTCCCCCGTCCCTGGGATTCTCCAGGCAAGAACACTGGAGTGGGTTGCCATTTCCTTCTCCAGTGCATGAAAGTGAAAAGTGAAAGTGAAGTTGCTCAGTCTTGTCCGAGTCTCCGCGACCCCATGGACTGCAACCTACCAGGCTCCTCCGCCCATGAGATTTTCCAGGCAAGAGTACTGGAGTGGGTTGCCATTGCCTTCTCTGGTCTTAAGCAGAGTGGTATGCAAATGTCTAAGACAAGTGCTCAGTCCATCTTCTATTCAAATTTCTACTTCTGAACTCTTCCTGAAATGGAATGCTGGAACTTGTGGTAAAAAGCTGTTCATGAAGCAAGTCTCATTCTTTCTAAGCTCTGTGTTTTTCTCTTTTTGTTCAACCTAATTCAGATTTTTTGCTTGTGTCTCAATTTTTCCAATTCATAAACATTTTGAAAATGGCTATAATTTCCTTGTTTTATTGTACTGTTAAGTCACTGATCACGTTTTAGCATAAGCCAACTAATTATTCCATGAAATTAAGTTACTTATAAAGTAGTCTATTAATTGCAATTATAGTTTCATTACAGCCTGTACAGGTCTCCCCGACTATGTAAAATCAGGTTATGTTTCCTTTTGATGTCCAAATTACAAAGGTAACAACAGGATCTCAGCTTGACCTCAGTGTCCTACAGCTCTTTCTGGGCGTCCCCCACAGGATGTGTCATTCGTGCTTACAAACCAGCTGCTGAAACCACACAGGTCCACCCGGTCCTTTCTCTTCTGCTGTGGCTCCTCCAGGTCTGCTTCCTGCAGGGCCACTTGGAAAGCATCAGTACTGTCACTGCCCATCATGAAATCAGCACTGATGGTGCCAAGTCCACGGTCTCTCCCAGTGCTGCCAAGTCAGCCAGCCTTTGCGTTGTCAGAGCAGAATGATATTTCCTGAGCAAGCAGAGAAAATGGCCTCTTCCCTCCAGTTCTGTGCTCTGCTTTGTGACCTGGGATCTGAATGAGTGGTGCTCTGGACTGAGAATCATAAATGTTTCTTGTGAATAGTTTTCCCAGTTTCTGACTTTCATCTTTCTAAACCCTGGGGCTTATAACTAAGTTCAAAGATCTAGGTGGGGGAAACAATCTGTACCACCCCTCAAACCTTCATGGTTCTTGGCTGTTCCAGCAACATCAGTGGAGGGTCTGTTCTCAAGTCACACACAAAAAACTTCCATCCATATTAATAGAGGCAAACAGATGCTATAGAGTCTGCGGGGGTGGTATCAGTCTGTGCTGATGGGTATCAATACCAACAATCTAAAATTAGGCTCAGCTGGCCAAAATGTATTTTATGTAGGGCTTAGTAATTTTAATTCACTCTAATAACTGAAATAACTAGTTTCAAGCAGATTCTGAAGATCAATGCCCCACATCACAATGTCTTCTCCAAAAAAGACCGAGCACACATGCACATTTATGTCAAAAAATTCACAAGAGTCACACAGGTGCAGACCTGTTTATCATGGAAACCAAGCACAAGCTCCTCCCCAAGTCTCATGTGAGGCTGGGGTATGTGGCTGTGGTTTAAGAGCAAGCTTTGTGGTCTAGAAGGCTCTTGCTTGTGTGAGGCCCTGTTTTACCCTAGTAGGAGGCTTCCACTATTTCCTGGTGAACTAGTAATACTGAGAATGGTCTTGGTGGGATATTGAGCTCTCAAGACATTTATAATTCTTACATTTAACACTCATTATGTCTCTTCCTGCTAGAGGATTTGGGGAATTTTTTAAAAGTATAAAACATTCTTTTTAAAAGTTTAAAATTTAAAAGAAGTTTGTTTTTTAGGTCATTGTGCTGAGTGAAATAAGTCAGACAAAGATAAATACTGTATGATCTTGCTTATATGTAGAATTAAAAAAAAATAACAAGCTGATAGAAACAGAGTAGATTAGTGGTTGTCAGGATTGGGGGTAGAGGAGAACTGGAAGGTGGTGGTGAAAGGGTACAAACTTCCAAATGTAAGATGAATATGTTCTGGGGCTATAATGCACAGCATGGTGACTAGGGTTCATAATACTTTATTTTAAAAGCTCTTACCACATGCACACATACATAATTGTTACCATGTGAGGTGACAGAAGTGTTAACTAACCTTGTGGTAATCATACTGCAATATATACATATATCAAATCATTATATGCTATACTTTAAACTTATACAATGTGATATGCCAATTATACCTCAGTAATGTGGGGGAAATGGATTTTTTAGTGAGCCAGACACTGTTTAATTACATTTATGGATTCTCTCGCTTAATCCTCATATAAGGTAAAAGCTACTATTAGCTTCATTTTACAAATGAGGAAAGCAAAACTGAGGACACAGCAGAGCTCACACAGCAGAGTTAGGATTCAGACCTGGATAGCCAGATTCTATAATAGAATCTTAGCTCTTATCCAATGCACTGTGTCTCTCCCTCTCAACTTCCATTAAAAATCCTAGGACTGTTGCCAATAAGGTAATCAGATTCCCCTCAATGCATATTTGAATTGAACAAACAAAGTATGTAAGTTAATGTAAGGTAGTTTCTTCACTGATTGGTAAGAATTGCCAGGGTAGTCTCAACAATTTACAATGTTCCACTTTTCTGCATAGAAATTTGGATTAAAAAGCTTTAAGTTCTTAAAAAGTAATGGAGTCTTTAAAATACTACAACCGATTATGTTTATAACCAGTTTATATAAATATAAACAAACAGGAAGACTTCACTAGGTGCTTCACTAAGACATACAAGCATTTTAAAGAAATAGATTGTAGTAACTACATGTTATTTCTATAAATTTGATAATAAAGAAATCTATTTATAATAAAATAATAATCAGTTTAGTTCAGTGGCTCAGTCGTGTCTGACTTTTTGTGACCCCATGGACTGTAGCATGCCAGGCTTCCCTGTCCATTACCAACTCCCAGAGCTTACTCAAACTCATGTCCATTGAGTCAGTGATGTCATCCAACCATCTCATCCTCTGTCGTCTCCTTCTCCTCCTGCCTTCAATCTTTCCCAGCATTAGGGTCTTTTCTAATGAGTCAGTTCTTTGCATTAGGTGGCCAAAGTATTGGAGTTTCAGCCTCAGCATCAGTCCTTCCATCTCATCCTCTGTCGTCTCCTTCTCCTCCTGCCTTCAATCTTTCCCAGCATCAGGGTCTTTTCTAATGAGTCAGTTCTTTGCATTAGGTGGCCAAAGTATTGGAGTTTCAGCCTCAGCATCAGTCCTTCCAACACCCAGGACTGGTCTCCTTTAGGATGGACTGGTTGGATCTCCTTGCAGTACAAGGGACTCTCAAGAGTCTTCTCCAACACCACAGTTCAAAAGCATCAATTCTTTGCCACTCAACTTTCTTTATGGTCCAACTCTCATATCCATACATGACTACTGGAAAAACCATAGCTTTGACTATATGGACCTTTGTTGGCAAAGTAATATCTCTGCTTTTTAATATGCTGTCTAGGTTGGTCCTAGCTTTTCTTCCAAGCAGCAAGCGTCTTTTAATTTCATAGCTGCAGTCACCAACTGCAGTGATTTTGATTGCCAAAAAAATAAAGTCACTGTTTCCCTTGTTTCCCCATCTATTTGCCATGAAATAATGGGACTATTTCTGCTTTATTGACTATGCCAAAGCCTTTGACTATGTGGATCACAATAAACTGTGGAAAATTCTGAAAGAGATGGGAATACCAGACCACCTGACCAGCCTCTTGAGAAACCTGAATGCAGGTCAGGAAGCAACAGTTAGAACTGGACATGGAACAACAGATTGGTTCCAAATAGGAAAAGGAGTATGTCAAGGCTGTATATTGTCACCCTGCTTATTTAACTTCTATGCAGAGTACATCATGAGAAACGCTGGACTGGAAGAAGCACAAGCTGGAATCAAGCTTGCTGGGAGAAATACCAATAACCTCAGATATGCAGATGACACCACCCTTATGGCAGAAAGTGAAGAGGAACTAAAAAGCCTCTTGATGAAAGTGAAAGAGGAGAGTGAAAAAGTTGGCTTAAAGCTCAACATTCAGAAAACGAAGATCATGGCATCTGGCCCCATCAGTTCACGGGAAATAGATGGGGAAACAGTAGAAACAGTGTCAGACTTTGTTTTCTTGGGCTCCAAAATCACTGCAGATGGTAATTGCAGCCATGAAATTAAAAGACGCTTACTCCTTGGAAGGAAAGTTATGACCAACCTGGATAGCATATTCAAAAGCAGAGACATTACTTTGCCAACAAAGGTCCGTCTAGTCAAGGCTATGGTTTTTCCAGTGGTCATGTATGGATGTGAGAGTTGGACTGTGAAGAAAGCTGAGCACCGAAGAATTGATGCTTTTTAACTGTGGTGTTGGAGAAGACTGTTGAGAGTCCCTTGGACTGCAAGGAGATCCAACCAGTCCATCCTAAAGGAGACCAGTCCTGGGTGTTCATTGGAAGGACTGATGCTGAGGCTGAAACTCCAATACTTTGGCCATCTCATGTGAAGAGTTGACTCATTGGAAAATACCCTAATGCTGGGAAGGATTGGGGGCAGGAGGAGAAGGGGATGACAGAGGATAAGATGGCTGGATGGCATCACTGACCCAATGCACATGAGTTTGGGTGAACTCTGGGAGTTGATGATGGACAGGGAGGCCTGGCATGCTGCGATTCTTGGGGTCACAAAGAGCTGGACACGACTGAGTGACTGAACTGACTGAACTGAATGGGATTGGATGTCATGATCTTAGTTTTTTGAATGTTGAGTTTTAAGCCAGCTTTTAAACTCTCCTCTTCAATAGTGAGGGATTATTTCCCTTCCAGGAAGCTTTTTTAGAAGGCATAGCAAAACTGTGGTCACTATAGGACAGGTTTAAAGTTCTACTAGGGGTTGGGGTTGTTAGACAGTACATTAAGATTCATGCTAGGTGATGAGAGATAGCACAGCACAGTGCCTAAGAGCATGATGCTGAAGTTCAGATCCCAGTGTTGCCTTTTGCTACCTCTGTGACCTTGGGCAAATTACTCAATCTGTGTGAACCTCAGTTTCCTAATCTGAAAAATATGGAGAACATTATCTACTGTTATGGATTGCATGCTTGTGTTCCCCACAAATTCATGTACTGAAGTCCTAAACTCCAGAGTAGTATTTAGACATGAGCCCTCTAAGAATATAATTAAGGTTAAATGAAATCCCAAGGGTGGGGCCCTGATGGGGCTACGATTAGTGTCTTTTAATAAAAGACACTATGAAGCTTGCTCACTTTTCCTCTCTACGCAAGCACGGAGGAGAGGCCATGGGAGCACCCAGTTAAGAGGGCTGCCACCTTCTAGTGGCTGCCACGGCAGGGGAAGCTCACTCACTAGACACCGTGCTGCTGTTGGCACCTTGACTTTCGGACTTCCCATCTCTAAAACTGAAAATATAAATGTCTGTTTGAGCCAGTCTATGGTATTTTGTTAAGGCAACTCCAGCAGACTAAGTCACCTACCTCGTAAGGTTGTCAAAGAATTAAATGACTTGATAGATCTGAGGAACTTCATATAATGCCTGGCACGTGGAAGTTCCATATGAGCGTTAACTGGCATTGCTGGCCTCAGGTCTGTGTGTGGGCTTGGGTTTTGAGAACTGGTGATATGCACAAAGGTGGCAATACATTATTGCACGTGGGCACACTGAATTCTGAAAAACAAATCTGAGAAATTTAAAATTAAGCAGGAAGACGTTTACATTCTGAAGTGAACTCAGTTCAGTTCAGTCGCTCAGTTGTGTCTGACTCTTTGCGACCCCATGAATCGCAGCACGCCAGGCCTCCCCGTCCATCACCAACTCCCAGAGTTCACTCAAACTCATGTCCATTGAGTCGGTGATGCCATCCAGCCATCTCATCCTCTGTCAACTCAGTCAGGCAAAATTAAACATGCCAGCCTAGGTGAGGGCCAACATCTCATGCCTTTCTCCACCTCTCCTGGAGAGTTTGGATTCATGTTAGTTTAAAAAGCCTTCATGTCCCTCTCCTTCCCCAATAAAACCTCAAACCAACAATAAGTAAGCTGTTACGGGTCTCTGGGGAAAAAGAAAACAGAACAGGAAATGTCTGGATAGATAAGGGAAGCCTGTAAAACACAGATGATGGTTGTAATTTTAGGAATTCCAATATGAATGGCATCAAGTTAAACTCTCATTTTAAAATGATAGAGGCCAGAATGCTTAAATGTTAGTCTTTAAATATATTTTTTCCTCTTAATATACTAAATTCACACATATACGATCCTTTAATCTTCAGGGAATTATTATGAAAGTCAATTTAGGAGAGAAGAGTCATTTTCTATGAAGGACCAGAAAACACTATGAAAAGGAAATAACTGCTTTTATTAAACAGTAAAAAATACTTTCAGTTCCGAAGTATCTCCTTAACGAGGAGGAAGAAGAGTTGAGTAAGCAGGGGAAAAAGAAGGAGTGACAAAAGGAAATAGAGAGGAAGGGAAAGGAAGAGAAGAAATGGAGAAAGAAAAGAAAGGAGGAAAGGAGCAAATAGGGGAGAGGACTTTAAAGTTTTGGTTCTGTAGCTTTGAGGGGAAATTTGTAAGGTCCTTTGTAAAGTTTGGGGTAAGGGGGTGGGGTGGGAAAGTGGAGAGGAACAGCATTTTCTTCCATCCTTTTGAAATTTAGATGAGCTCATTCATCAGTTCACACAGCTACCCGCTGCCGGGCCTCTGGGGAGAACAACCTTTGGCCTGTGGACACCAGGCCCTTTAAGCTTGCAGATGTAGCACTCAGGTCTAAATTTAGCAGTAGGATTTAAACCAGGAAATAATAGTTGTGCCCCCAATCCCAGTACCTCCACCCTTACTCAAGCACAAGGATGAAGAAGGCTTTCCCTGATGGGATGGTATCATCTTGTCCATTATATGCTGCCCTGGGCCTGGGGTTCTGTGAGCTGCTGTCTCCACTGGGCTTAGGTCCTGGTAGAGGACCACAGAAATAAGGAGTATGACAGATACAAAGACTATCTTTGTATATTCTTTGAGAGAGCAATACATTTAGCTTCCTTCCCTTCTTCTTGAGGCTATGGTCCAGCAAGAACATGGCTTTCTAGGTTTTTGTAATATAGGAGGAGAAACAGAAAGTTTTAATTAAATCAATATTTACATATACAAAATGATAGGCATTGGGGATACAGACAGGTATGGGAGAAGATGTCAGAGTCCCTGTCTCCTTAGGTTGACACTGCAAAGAGGGAGGAAGTAAAAATTACACCTTTGCATCATATTTTGTACCCCTCCACCCTCAGCAATATGTTCACATCTTCCAACACATTCTGATTCCTGTTCCCTCCTGGACTCTCCCCTCACCTGGCATCAGAATAAGAGGCTTTCCTTGTCCCTAGTCTGGTCTTCAAATCCCTAAATCCCTTCCTCCTGTCCAAGGAGTTATATGGTACACAACAAGGAATGAGTGACAAGTGATTCCTTAAGAAAAGAATCAATGACAATGCTGTACTGCGTGCTGTGCTTGAAGGTCAGACATTCGGGGTAAATTAAAAAAAGAAATCTTTATGAGCAGGGCGTCTGCTATAGCAGCCTCTATCCCCTGCTGTCTTCCTACTTCTGTCTCCAAGGCGTGCAGGGAAAGCCATTCTCCATGGCTCCATGGTGTGGAATCAGGAACTGGCTGTAAAAGTGTTCGTTTCATTTGTTCTGTGGGGTCTAGCACCTACTCCACCTTCATCACTTTCTGAGCCTGTGTCAAAATTTTCTGGGAGACTCCATGGCTGTACTGCTGAAAGAAATGTCTGGGAACCTTCTTAGAACAACTCTCATTCCACATTATTACCGCTCCTTGGTAATGGATTTCCTATTCATCACCCTGTCTGTCCTTGGCTCTTACTGACTGGCTAAGGGCTGATTTTTTCAGATGTAACCATCTCCCATACCCAGGGTTTCCATCCAAGGATAATGGCAATCCTGTCACACTGGCCAGTGATCCACCTAGGGAAGTGCTTGTGACGTGATCCTGGTAAATAAAAATAAGTGGGCAAAGAGAAGGACTAGAAAGACTTGTAAATGTTTTCCTTGCTCTGAAAATGAGACTTGTGAAAAGAAATACTTTCTGCATTTGCATGGGGAATATGGCATGATAACAACCAACTTGCAACTGTGACAAAGTTAGCCTGAGGACAAAATTTATTAATATTTGCTGAAAATGACAGGGAATGTGGGCCCTTGATGATGATGTTGAGTTGGTGAGTCAATTGACCTAGGACTATGCTACTCAAGACTTCTCATGATATAATGCACCATATTTTCCTCATTGCTAAAGTCAGGTCAGCATGCATTATCTGTTACTTATACCTGAAGGTTTCCTGATGTACCTGTCTACATCCATTAATATGGACGATAAAGAATCTCAGCTCTTGGTCATAGGTAGGTTTTTATTAGAACTTTCTGAGATTTTGGGAGGAGGAAAACAACAGGAAAAGAAATCTACACTGTGGTTTTTATTTATTTTTTGACGAAGATTTTTATTTTAAGGTAATTGTAGACTTATATGCAATTGGCAGAAATAATGGAAATTCTGTGTATTCTTCACCCAGTTTTCCCCAGCTGTAACAACTTCCAAGGCTGTAGCATTAAAGCAATATCATGGTCAGGAAATCGACATTGATACAATCCACCAATCTTATTCAGATCTCACCAGTTTTACACGTATGTATTTGTGTATGTGCATAGTTTGTTCTATGTACTTTAATCACATGTGTGCTGCTGCTGCTAAGTCACTTCAGTTGTGTCCGACTCTGTGTGACCCCATAGACAGCAGCCCACCAGGCTCCCCCGTCCCTGGGATTCTCCAGGCAAGAACACTGGAGTGGGTTGCCATTTCCTTCTCCAATGCATGAAAGTGAAAAGTGAAAGTGAAGTTGCTCAGTCACGTCTGACTCTTCTTGACCCTGTGGACTGCAGCCTACCAGGCTCCTCCGTCCATGGGATTTTCCAGGCAGAAGTACTGGAGTGGGGTGCCATTGCCTTCTCCGAATCACATGTGTAGGCTCGTATATTCACCGCCACCATCAAGCTACAGACAACTGGGATTTATTTTCAAAAGAAGCTGTTAAGCTCTTCATCTTTTGCAGTACTTTTTTCCAAACTGCGCTCCTTGGAAACTTTGGAATTCTACCCCTCTATCTGACTTCAGTCACAGCAGGTCATTGTATATCTATTTTATATTTTAGGCTTCACAATAAGCCTTTATCTGGAGAATAAGTTCCTAACTTAAAAACAAAAAGAGAATGGGACTAATAATCTATAGTAAATATACCTTTGATATTTAAATGATAGTACCTAAATAGAACTTTATATTCTCTCAAGGTACTTTTCAGTCCATTGTCTCTCTTAAGTATTGAAACAGCTGTGATAAAGTAACTATACAAATGAACAAATATCTCTGCAATCCATCCAAACAAACAGTAGTGGAGGGAGGTTTAAGACAGGCACTTTACCTGAGCAACCTCTGCATTTGTCAGCTAGGAAGGGCAGCAGACAGCTTCCCACTTCCTCCCTTGGCCAGAAACCCCAGCAGAACTGAAAATGAAACCCTTTTTGTTGTAGTACAGGATTTGTTCCGGAACAGGTGATTTTGGCATTTTTCCAAGTAGTTTTACCGAAGCTGGGAAGCACTGTATAAGATGGATCCCCTCTTTCGAGGAGGAGGTGATGAACCCAGGCAACCCAGAATGAGTCACCTAGGTCAGTTTTGGCCAGTCCTGACTGTTGCACCACAAGTCTTTTTCATCTTTATACTTCCATCACTTAGCATAAAACCCAGCATATGAAAGGTATATGAGCAATGCCTGATGATTTAATAAATAAATCTGCTTTTGTGTCAGTTGAAAACAATGGATTTTGTTCTTGCTGAGTAAATGAGAGGAGGACTAATAATAGACATTGCTTTCTACATTTCTTTAATCTGTGAAAGCCTGTGCATGCTTTGCCTCTGCTGTGGCAAAATGTATTTGAAGAATCTGTAACTCTATGAGAAGGCTCCCTGGCTTAAGCAAGACCTTCTTTTACGGAATTTCTACCATTTCCTTGCAGCTCTGGCAAATAAGGCAGTGTCTGGGGTATGAGACACTCAGTAAAGGAAGTCTCCGCAGGCGGCAGCAGCTCTGGAATTTCCCACAGCCACTCCTCTAACAGTCTTCTAAAATCTTTAGTGCTTTGATTGAATCAGATGCAAAGTATAATGGGAAGTTAGCCACTGCCTGCAAATTTTTATGAAAACAATTTGAAAAATTACATCCCTTAAACAGTTTTCACCAGCATGGTGTTTTCTAATCTCTTCCTCTTGGAAAACCCCTTTTAATATGATTTCCTCCACAAAAATCCCTGTTGAAAGAATTTGTTTATAAGCAAACACATTTGTTAAATAATAATAAATTTATCTTCCCAAGAGGAAACCAAGAAGTCAAGCCTTTTCTCCTCCTAACTAAAAGTCATCCTTGAGGCTTGATTGTGAGTAAACAATTATGTTAAGCTTCTTGACAAATGAAAATAGCTAAAGAAACTCTTCCTTGCCCCCTTAGATGGTGCTTATTATTTTCCTAAATGGCTAGGTTTCTAGGTTTGAAGCTAGGTTCCAGAGGACACCAGGTCGACAGCGCCCATTTAACAAAGGCCTGTGACTTTTAGGTCTTTTGCTATCGATTTACCCTCCTTACTTGTAATAAGTGCTTTATGATGGCAGTGGTAAAAAACCAGCCTACCAATACAGAAGTCATAAGAGATACAGGTTCAGTGCCTGGGAAGATTGATCAGGAAGATTCCCTGGAAGAAGAAATGGCAACCCACTCCAGTATTCTTGGCTACAGAATCCCATGGACAGAGTAGCCTGGTGGGCGATGGCCCATGGGGTCACAGAGAGTCAGACATGACTGAAGTGACTGAGCATGCATGCATGCATATCTGCCTAAGGTTCTGCCCGTGTAGATGTCCTGCTGAGTGATGAGATTTCTGTCTGCCAAGCGGGCAGAGGCCAGACTTCAGCTCCAGCCTTCTGTTGACAAGACATCAAAGGATGGTCAATAAGCAAGCTATCCTATCCAGTCCCCTCACCTAAGGAGTTGTCCATTTGAGGTGTAGAATAAGTCACTTGTCTTCCTTCAACCTCTTCACCATGGTCTTGCTTCATTTGTGGTATGAAGCTTTTACATTAGGATGGGGAAAAAATTCTCAAGCCAGAGGATACTACAACAGTAAGTAACACTATTTTCTAAAAGAAGAAAAGAATGTTTTTATTACCTTCATAAATTACAATCACACTTTTTTGGGGAATGATTAGAATAAATAGGAGCTTGGAAATCTGACCTTGGCTAGTGCAAGAATAGAGAGAATCTGGTACTTCTGAATCTCCCATTCAGGTTCTCAATGTTCCAGGAACCAGTGTGCTCAAGTTTCTTTTCTCCATTTAGTTCTCCTGAATGCCCAGCTTCAGTGCCTGGGCATTGCTGCCAAAGATCCTGCTGGCACATTCATCTGCCATTCAAGGAAACAACCCTCCACACCGCCTCGCACTTGGAAGTGTGTCTTACAGGATAAAACAGGTGGAAGGACATTTTGCCTTTAGAGTTCTACTGGCATGTCTCGCTACTTCTATTGCCCGGTGCCAAGAATGACAAAAATCTTTTTTGTATGTTTAGGGGTGGGAAAGACCAGATATTACTGTGAATAGCAGTTAACTTGCTGTTTGGATAAGATTCCCGGGCAGCTGTTGTAACTCAGGCAGCAATAACTCTAACACTTGTCTCTGTTGCTAGGATGAATTGATAGAAACTTTGGAAAAACCATGTAAAAAATTATGCTCCCATGACACTGTTCAATATATTGCAGATCAACTTAAAGACTGAATATCTTCTAGTATCATAATAAGGAAGTACAATGAGCACACTAATCAACTAGGGTTATATTTACATTTCCATTCTAATTATCTTCTGCTTTCGGTAAAGTTATTAGCATCTGTTGGCAAAAATTTGAACTGACACAAAATTTGCAATCTATAGGTATAACTGAGACAAGATTACCCCTTTTTTTTTTACATGCTGACAACCTTATCTATACTAATCAGTTACTCAATTTCACAATGGAATTACAAATTCTAACTTGTGAATTTGCTAATTAATTGTTCTTGGCCAAAGACTTGAACCCATGTTTAATGTTCAGTCTTCACAAATACAAAAACAATTTTTTATGTGTTGTATAAAGAAAAAGATTGCATTAGTATTTAAATGGTAGTTTTTGGTGTTTTTTTTTGGTTAAAATTATACTTTAGTGGAAGATTAAAATATGACTAATTGAAATAAATTATTTCTGGAAAATGAGTTTGCAACATAGTTATATCAATCTCAACTTTGTCTGTTAAATCTTAAGATTCCCTAGACCTTATTAACCTACATCAATTAAAAAAAAAGTTGCATGGTCTTGCCTTCATCCTCTCCTTTTTGTTGAACATATTCAGACCAATAATAAGGGACACAATTGCTCCCATTTCAAAACGGGTTTAACATGGGCATTACTAATATAGTCAATGATCTTGTATTGCCAGAAAAACACAGAATTAAAATTGATCTTGGCATAAATTGACTTATTTTAATTTGGTTATTTGATCACAGCTGGAAAGTTGAACACATAGTAAGAAAGCCATCTGGCCTGGCCCGTCTTTATTCATCCTGACCACTCACTACTTTGGGTTATCTACTGCATTTCTTCTACTTTCTCATAAGTGCCCCAACTTTTCTCATAAGTCCCTTAGTCAAAGCCCACATGGCTTCAGCTATAGTACTAGCCAATCTGGTCTGTCATGCCCAGCAGTCTCATGACTAACCTGTGCTGGCCTCTCTGTCATTCCTGGTGCCCGATTAGGCCCAGCAGCCTCTGCCAGTTTTGCAGTCTACTTCCTAACGCAGGCCTCAACAACTCCTGTGGTGTCTTCTTCTGCCATCATATTTTCTCCAACACTCTTGCTTGCCTTTCTTGGCAGCTATCAGCTTAGCTGATAGCACTTACATGCATCCACACACTGATAAAGCTAAACCACAAGATAAACTCTTGGCCCTACCACACTGACTTCGGGCCTTCCTTCGACCTTTTGGACATAGCACTGGAACTTGATCTTCTGGGAGTTCAATCTTGGTTTCCTACTTTTTCTTTGAGAATTCTTTCTCCTTTGATGTCCAAGGAGGAGCACCTTCTTTGTTTCTGCTCTAGGAACTTAAAGGTGATACCTCCTGCTTCATGTTACCTTCTTGTTTCTGCCTCTGAGCTGGCCAGCTCAGCAGGTCCCCAGGCCTGGCCCAGAGTCACGTGAATGCTCATTACCCCTGCCTATCTACCCTTTACAACTGCAGTGCTCTGGGGCAGGTTGATAGTATTGCCTCTGTTCATCTGCCTAGGGTTTAAGGCAAAATATGACATAGATTAGAGCAGATGTGACTGAACGTAAGTGGGAAAAATGAAACTGTGAGGAAAGAATTACAGGAAAGGAAGTGGGATAAGAGGATCTAAATGGAGTTACTAGTAGGAGTAAGTAAGAACATATAGCAGTGAAATGAAAGACTTTGGTGGCGGGGAATGTGAGAACAAGATCGTGAGTATTAAGAGAGCTATACTTAATCATGAAATCCTACCGACTTAGATCCTTGCTGTTTGACTAGTAACATGCCTTACACACTTAATGGACATAGTTCAATAACCATCTTGTTTAATGAATAAATGTCCTAGAAGAATTAATGAGAATAAAATTAAGGAAGGAAGTTCCTCAATTCCTTATATATAATTTGCAAAGCCTAATGGGGATAAGGCTGTTATACAGCACTAATGGAAGTCTATAGCTTTAATACAAGTTTTTAACATAATTTTATCATATCCCTAAAAGATGATATAACTAGTGTTTATGAATGCAAAAACCTTAAGAAACAATGGACTAAAAGGTTACATGATGAAGATGGCTTTCCACAAAAAGATTTTTTTCTAAAAATAAGGCAAAATAGGGCAATTACCTATAGCAATAAATTGGGGAAAACAGGCTGTTCAAAGGCAAATCATCATTATAATCCATTATTCATGTGAATTTATATTTTTTAAGCAGAGTATTGGTGAAAAAGCTATTAGATATTTGGGCAATCTTCAAAATTTATTTTCATAGCCTGTTAGCACCTATGTTGTTTCTATTCCTGATCACACTTTCAGGTTTACTTCAAGGTAAATGATGGTTGAAAAGGATTTTCTATTGTCTCTTTTGTATTGTGGACAGGAGTTGGTAGGTAGCAGTTGGTAGGTCAGAGTTGGTAGGCAGGAGGAGGAGGATGGAAGTAGAAGGAAAGCATCTTTGTGTTACTATAAAGCTTCTAGTTTTATGGGGAAGATTATGCTTTTTATTATATTCAGCCATTTTCCAAACTGATATTTACATCTGCAATTAGGAATTTAAAAATCCTTTAAAATGAATGATTTTGTTTTTCTGATAAAAAATTGAGGGAGGATTCTGTAAGCTGCTGCTTTAAGAGCTCTATCCTTGTATTTGAAGGGCCCAGAAATACTAACCAAAACTGCCAAATAATCTGAGGGTAATTCTAATACCATACGCTCACATTTGTAGCCCTTATAATTTGCCTACAGAGTGTTCCTACAAAGTGCTCCTGAGTCCACGTGATGAAATGCATCATGGAAGTGGATCCTATTTCCCCATAAGAGCAACGTCACATTTGGGACAGGGGCTCATCACCAAGGACTCAGAAGTAAATAGATTAAAGATGTGAACAAAATGTGTGATGAAAGCAAAATTATAACTATACATTTATATAATAATTTCATACCTAAATATAGTCTATGTCCTTAAATATTGGGTATTCATACATTATGTACTTTCCTTGTCAAAGAATTATAATAAAAATCTATTTCATACAGAAAATGAAATTCTACTAAAGCATATGACAAGAATTTTAAGCCTTTATAATTTTTATTTAAATATTCCATAGGTCATTGAAAATTAGCACCAGATTCTCTGGTTCAACTGATTCATTTTGTTTATGAGAGAAACTAGAGTCCAGAGAAGTTAAATAAATTGTAAAAGATACTGTAGGACTACTAACTCCGAGGACAACATCTCTCCACTTTTATCTGTTAGCCAAACAGCTCAGTGATATATTTATTGGTCTTCATAACACATTGAAGAATTGTTGGGAAATGACTTGAATAGCTCAGTCCAGACTATATGAGAAAGTCTGAAAATATACATTTTTTCTTAGTTTCTCCATGGTAAACAGATGGGATTAAAATCATGGCTGTGTTTCAAAAAGTTGTCTATTTCAAAAAGTTATTCACTTTTTCCACTAGATAGTAAACTTCTATATGGACAAATTGTCCAGTGATTTGAGCAAAAGCAGAGAAAACTTAGCTATCGGTCTAAATTAAAGCAACGATTGATGGTGAATGTACCATAATAGATAAATCTTAAAAATATGACACTAAGTAAATAAATCAAATTGTAGAAAGTTATATACAGTGTGGTGCTATTTTTATAAAAGGTTAAAACATTCATATACACACACACATATATATATATATATATATATATATTTAGGAATACATACAAACACTGCAAAATATAAAAACATGCATGGGATGATAAACAGCAAATTCATGGTAGTGGTTAGTTTTTAGACAGGATGATGGAGAGAAGAGCTGGCAGAGATGTTACTAGGGCTTTCATTTGTATCTGAAATGTTTTAAATGTTTTTTTTTTTTTAAAGATTCTAGGTAAAGACATCAGGCAAATAATGTTAAAATTAGATGTGGCTTGACAACAGGTACCTGGAAATTCATTATATGACTCTTTATAATCTTCTGTATTTTGGAAACACCTCATTATTAAAATAAAAAGAAGGAAAAAATGATGGACTCAAGTTTCAGCAAGAGGGGATGGCATATTTGCACCAATACATTAGACATTTAAGAATATTGTTTTTAATCTAAATCTTTATCTATACAAGTTTATTTACAGATGAAGAATTTTACTGATTTAGCCTCATTCAAGAGTTATGTGACTCAAATAAAAACTGATGCTTCATGGGACCCAGCCACTGCAGAGCCTGATTCAACAAAACCTAAGTCTAATCCCAGAAGCCTTGGGAGATAATGAAGCCTCCGGATGGAAATGGTTACTGCTGTTTGGCTCTCACACTTTGGAAATATTCTTGTTTTCAACAGGAGAGATAGTACAATTGATGTATGTGATAGCCAGAAAAGGGCTTTGACTCATGACTGGGCTTGTAGGTTTTTGTGTGGATTTGTCTTCTGCTAGGAGGACAGCTGAGATTGATCCTCTCTCCTGTATCAGCAGTCAGATTCTTTACTCCCCTCTTCTTCTGCAGGGAAATCTGTGAATTTCATATTAATTCAGAAACCTAGAATCCAAGACCTACCTTACTTCATCTATTTGAAATACCTCATCTATTTGAATACATTTTAAATGATGCATTCTCTAACTCATGACTGTATTTTTTCCTGATAAGGTGAACTTGACATTTAAATTCTACTCACTTTAAATTCTACTTTCTGTCGTCTACACCAAGTTCTGGTTTTAGTTACTCTATTTATAGTTTACAATCAGAAACATGCTCTCTAATTTCACTGTTGTTTGAATTCAAATGTTTTTCATCTGATTCTACCATTCATGAGTTTCCCCCAAGGACATAAGGAAATTAGTTATACAGCTAATTTATTAAAAAATAGTGATTACTAGCTCAAATATTTAATTGTATTCATATTTAGAGGCATTTCAATGTCTGAGCCATTTATGTTAGATTTATGGAATTTCCTTCCTCTAACA
The DNA here is from genome assembly GCF_002263795.3 of Bos taurus. NCBI lineage: Eukaryota > Metazoa > Chordata > Mammalia > Artiodactyla > Bovidae > Bos > Bos taurus. The sequence continues at coordinate 61,381,414 of NC_037331.1, forward strand.
GAATGATTCAGGTCTAAAGCAAAATTTTAAACAGTAACTGTCATTCAAAATTTATGCATTCAATCTCGCAAATGAAAAGGGACAGGAGAAAAAAAAGATAAACAGGGATAGGGATTACAAAAGGAACCAAGAACACAAAAGAAAGTAATAGGTTTGGGCTAGAAAAATTAGACTAAAAGAAGACAGGATGGAGAAAAAGTTTATCATGAATACACAAAATGCATGGCATCCAGAAATACAAATTGAGGTCAAGTTTTTAAATTGTGATCAGTCCCAAGGTATAGATCTGTGACCCCAGGAAGAGTTAGCTGTAGCGATCCCTTCTACAATTCTACATCTTTGTGGGTTATTTCTATCTCTTTTTTCTATTCACCAGCCCTTACTGAAACACAATGACATCTCTTAGAGATGGAAGCTATCAGCAATGTAGCTTTCTACCTTTCCAAAAGGAGAACATAATATACTCCTGGTCTAGTGGTAATTTCTTGTTTTCCCTCGAATTATTTTATTATAGGACTCTTTACTATTATTTTATTATAGACTCTGAAAATGATAGCTACGAAAATAGACAAGATGTCATCAATGAAGAATTCTTGATTCTGATTAAAAAATTGGAATAGGAAATGATGCAATACTAAGGGGAAAAAAAATAGTTTTCCTTTCCCCTCCTTGGCAAGTTAAATGCCCAGATATCAAAGAACACAAGAGAATATTGCATACATGAGCAGAACTGTTTCTAAATAAAATGTCTAGAATGTAAATGCTGCATCAGTTCCTAATTAAGCATTCTGCAAATAAAGCCCTGCTCTTGATCTCGTGTTTTCATTGGAAACTTCCACTATCAGAGACAGTGAATGGAACGAAACAGTGGAGCCACCCAGTGGCTAATGCGGTTAACCGCAGCAATAGAGCATTTCACGGTGCGTTTCGTCAGTTTCCTGTTTTGCAAATGAGAGTATTTCCTCTTGAGAATATGGCACTGCTGCTGCACTAAGCACCTCTAAGAAGAAATTTAAAAGTGTAATAGTAAAGATGAAGTTCATAACTTGACTATCACTCTCAAATGAGGCTTTTGTCTAAACGATTGAAGAATCTGTGAGCAAAATAGTTTAAAAAATAGAATAAAAGAAAAATATCATCTAATTCTGAAATAGCTTTTTAAAACTACAGCTTCTAAAAACATCAAAATAGTTTTTTTTCAGTACCAATTTTGATTTCAGAAAATATTTCTTATAGAAATTAAAACTTAAAACATGAAATTACCTTAACACTTAAAAGTGCCTGATTCTACTCAACTGTTAATAATACATTCATATTTAAAAATATAAGGGTTTATGAAGAGAACTGATCATCCTTTTAAAATGTTTATTTATTCAAAAAATTTAAAAAGTCAAAAGTGAGAATAATGCCAACAGGGCTTTCTGCTGGCTCAAAGGATGAGATTTTAAAAATTAAAAATAATTTTTCTTATCAAAATAGTAAAACAAGTTTATTTAGAAAAATTAGAAAATAAAAGTAAGCAAAAAGAAATAAAACTCTCACCACAATTCGACTATTAATCCTCTGGTTTATATATTTCCAGAAAGTCTTCTTTACATATGGACTATGTAAGTGAAATGGGATATTAATGAACATAGTTTTTGCAATTTGGTTTCACTTAATGTCATTCTATTTCCATACTTATTTACCTGTATATAATTTTTAAAAAGCTGTATAATGTTCCAATGTGTGGCTATGCTATACTTTATTTAACCAAACCTTCACTATCAGATTTTAGCTTTAATTTTTTACTATTATATATAATAATATAAAACTACTCCTACATCTTTTTTTAAATTTGGGGAGAACTATTTAAAGTGAATAATCTAGTAGGTATACTTTGCAATAGTTTTGAAATTCTGCAGTATACTTAGATGAACGCTTTCAACAGTTATAAAGTAAGTTACAGTGTATCCACCACCATCCAAGTCAAGAAACAGAACATTACTGGCCCCCAGAATACATCCTCACCCCTTCTCAATTACAATCCTCTTTTAAGATTCTGACAAGCATCATCAAATTGTCCCTTTCCCCCAGGTGTCCATCTGAGAGAAGGATTGGGAAGTAACTGCAGTCTGTTGGTTCATGGACTTAGTAGAAAAATATTAAATTGAATTACATCAAATGACATGTCGGCAGTACTAAAGTTGTACTTTTGATTCACAGACAGTATTTGAAAATAAAATTCAGTTTTGAATTTCAGTTCACTGTGACTGACATTTCACACAGTTGTAGGCATTTTGGCCTCTACTGACCTATAAGGGAAGCTCCACCCACCCCAGTAAGTGTCCAGCAAAAGTGAGACACCACTTGGGTCTCATTACTACACAATTGGGCTGTTTTTTTAGTTCCTTGTCCTTTTCTTTGGGTCGATCATCTCAGTGTTTAGACAGATGCTGCGCTGGACTTTGATGTGGGTTTAAGAAGAAAGGGGTCGGGGGAATAGGAAAAGGGCCTGGGAAGGAAAGGCAGTGCAGCCTAATATTATTGGTACAGGACTTGGTTCTCCAAACTATCTGTATGAATGTACAACTGACCCTTGAACTAGGAGTGAGGGGTGGTGATTTAGAGTGCAGCTTCCCAGCCCCCACCCCACGCAGTGGAAAATCCACTTACAATTTACAGTTAGTTCTTAGTATCCACACTTCTGCATTCTTGGATTCAACCAGCCAGGAACTGGGGATTGTGTGTTTCTTTAAATTTTATTTATTTATTTTTCGTTGCACTGGGTCTTTGTTGCTGCGTCTCTGGAGCTATTCTCTAGCTGCAGCGCACGGGCTTCTCATGGTGGTGGCTTCTCCTGTTGTAAAGCACGGGTTCTAGGGTGGGGGACTTCAGAAGTTGCAGCACTTGGGCTCAGTAGTTGCAGCTTACAGGCTCTAGAACATGTAGGTTTCAGTAGTCATGACACACACGCTTAGCATGTGGCATGTGAAATCTTCCTGGTCCAGGAATCAAATCCCTGTACCCTGCATTGGCAGGCGGATTTCCAACCACTGGGCCACCAGGGAAGTCTGATCATGTATCACTGAAGTGCGTGGTTACTGAAAAAAATCCGACTGTCAGTGGACCTGCAGTCCAAACCCATGTTGTTCAAGGGTCAACTGGGTATATATACCTGATACATGTGTATGTATATAGTCTTTTACTCAGAATTCATTTCCTTTCACTTTTCTAGAGAAAAAAATTATCTGATGGCTTTGTAATTAAATTATATAACAGATATGGGTCATAAACAAAACGAGTGACATCTGTAGCTCTGAGATTTTCATGAAAATATATTTTAAGCATATGGTAATGGCAAAAGTGTAGTGAAATTAACAAACTTAAAATTTCCTTTTCTGACTCTAGTAGATTAAATAAGTTACTGCCAAGTGAAAGAAAAAGAGGTGTAATTAAAATTTTGATATCTTGTTATAGGCTTGGGAACCCTGGATATTAAGAGAGGGAATGACAGTGACATAAAAGTTTGATTTGAAAGTCACTGTTTGTAAAATGCAGGAATATCCTTTGTAACTATTTAAACTCGAAATGAAAACCTTCAGATGTCAATCTAAAAATAGAGGAGGAAGTTCATAGTTTAAAAAAATTATTTCAGAGGCATAAGGACAACACTTTTGAAGACCATTATCTTAGGTCCTAAGACCAACTTGCAGCCAAGTGAAAAGAAGGTTTCTTTGTGATTTGTTTGGCCTTTCAGGTAGGATGGCGAGGCCTTCTTCTTTCTCATCTTCTTCCCTCTTCTCTTCCCCCTCCTTTTCCTCTCTACCTCCTTTTCATCCTTCATCATCAACAGTATCAAATGATTCTCACTTATGGAGGGATTACTATGTGCCAGCCACTGAGCTAAGTAGTCTGTATGCATTATTTTTAAAAAATTCTAACAGCATCCCATGAGGTAGAAATTACTATCCCCATCATATAGTGAAGGTACTGACTCCCAGTAATAAATGATAGAGCCACTTTTGAGCACAGATTGGGGCGATTCTAGAGCTTATGCTCTTGACTATTTCTATTTTGTTAAATAGTGGGGTTTGGGCAAAAGCCTCACTGTAGCATTGGCTAGCCTTGATTTCTATATGTGTATCTCCTGTGGTGCGTGTGTTCTCAGTTGTTCAGTCATACTGTGCAACCCTATGGCTCCTCTGTGCATGGGATTCTTCAAGCAAGAATACAGAAGTGGGTTGCCATGCCCTTCTCCAGGGGATTTTTCCAACCCAGGGATGGAACCTGCGACTCCTGAGTCTCTTGGATTGCAGGCTGATTCTTTACCATCTGAGCCACTGAAGAAGCCCATATCATATGATGAAAGTGTTAGTCACTCAGTCATGTTCAACTCTTTGCAACTCCATGGATTTTCCCAACCCAGGGATTGAACCCGGGTCTTCCACATAGCAGGCAGGTTCTTTACCATCTGAGCCACACAGGGAATGCTAAATAGATAGAATTTAAGTTAAAGATCCTGGGTCCTAGTCATTTCTTATATCCTTTCTACTAAAGATATTACTAGCAATTGAAGGGGGGAAAATGAATTCCTAGTAGAAGGGGATTATTTGAAGATGCTCAGATGTCTCCTTCCTCTGCAAATTTTACCTTACTTAGTCTTATATGATTGTCCTTGAAGAAAAACTAATTAGCTCTATGGAGCTAATTTGAATCCTGAATCTTAATTTGATTTTTCTGGATTCTTTTCAACTCCTGTTAGCTGAAAGTAAGTTTTGATGGGAAACAGAGAAATCCTTAGGTCACTGGACAATCAGGGTAGGTCTGGGAGAAAAGGAGAAGGATGCAGAAAAGGGGAGATAAGACAGCAAGAAAGTAAACCTTCTTACTTCACAGTCTTAAATAGGGTCAAGTCTATATTCACATTTATAAATGTGAAGAAGTTTAGAAACAATATAAAAAACTGCATATAATAGATACATTGTTTTTGTCTGCTAATAGCCCATCTAAGACCCCTTACCTCTTTCCAAGTCCATGATTCTTTCAGGACTGTCAGTCACCGTACCCTGCCTTCTACCCAACATGGTCATCATGTGACCAAGATGGGCCATTCAGAGTACTATGTCTTCAAGGACAAGACGATTCCTTACTGGTTTTTTCTTTTTTTGGCTGCACTGCACAGCATGTGGGATCTTAGTTCCCTGACCAGGGGTGGAACCTATGCCCTTTGCATTACAAGGGCAGAGTCTTAACCACTGGATGGCCAGGGAAGTCCCCACAGACAAAATGATTAATCCAGGGTGGGCATCAGAGCCAAGCAAGGATAATCAGAATCCTTTAATGAGATCTGGTGTGTGAAAGCACAAGTCTTAAAAAATAGATGAGATGTCTGTGTTGTGTGCTTAGTCACTCAGTCGTGTCTGGCTCTTTGTGACCTGGTGGACTGCAGCCCGTCAGGCTCCTCTGTCCACAGGGATGCTCCAGGCAAAAATACTGGAGTGGGTGCCATGCCCTCTTCCAGAGAATCTTCCCAACCCAGGGACTGAACCCAGGTCTCCTGCATTGCAGGTGGATTCTTTACCATGTGAGCCACCAGGGAAGCCCTTGAAATCTCTAGTGGCCATTTTTCCTACTATGGAGAAAGCCCAACAAGGAATGATATGGATAATATCAATGGTAAAATTATGTAGAATGGGAAAGACGATTCCTGAATCTATTCATGCCTTTTTGATAGACTATTATCACTTGCAACAAATGGACTAAATGATGTATTTTTGGCATATTTTAAAATGTTGGATGACCCCACATAATATATTAACACCAGGACTAAAGCAAGTTAAATAATACTAAATTCATGGGCTTCCCTTATGGCTCAGCTGGTAAAGAATCAACCTGCAATTCTTACTTACATTTATTTTCAATTGATTTAAAAATATAATGGGCCAATGTATATCAAAAGTTCAGATCCTTTGACTTAGTAATCATTCTTCTGGGACTATATTTCAAGTATCAGATCAGATCAGATCAGTCGCTCAGTTGTGTCTGACTTTTTGCGACCCCATGAATCGCAGCACGCCAGGCCTCCCTGTCCATCACCAACTCCCGGAGTTCACTCAGACTCACATCCATTGAGTCAGTGATGCCATCCAGCCATTTCGTCCTCTGTTGTCCCCTTCTCCTCCTGCCCCCAATCCCTCCCAGCATCAGAGTCTTTTCTAATAAGTCAACTCTTCGCATGAGGTGGCCAAACTACTGGAGTTTCAGCTTTAGTATCATTCCTTCCAAAGAAATCCCAGGGCTGATCTCCTTCAGAATGGACTGGTTGGATCTCCTTGCAGTCCAAGGGACTCTCAAGAGTCTTCTCCAACACCACAGTTCAAAAGCATCAATTCTTTGGTGCTCAGCCTTCTTCACAGTCCAACTCTCACGTCCATACATGACCACAGGAAAAACCATAGCCTTGACTAGACGAACCTTTGTTGGCAAAGTAATGTCTCTGCTTTTCAATATGCTACCTAGGTTGGTCATAACTTTCCTTCCAAAGAGTAAGCGTCTTTTAATTTCATGGCTGCAGTCACCATCTGCAGTGATTTTGGAGCCCAGAAAAATAAAGTCTGACACTGTTTCCACTGTTTCCTCATCTATTTGCCATGAAGTGATGGGACCGGATGCCATGATCTTCGTTTTCTGAATGTTGAGCTTTAAGCCAACTTTTTCACTCTCCACTTTCACTTTCATCAAGAGGCTTTTTAGTTTCTCTTCACTTTCTGCCATAAGGGTGGTGTCATCTGCATATCTGAGGTTATTGATATTTCTCCCAGCAATCTTGATTCCAGCTTGTGTTTCTTCCAGTCCAGCATTTCTCACGATGTACTCTGCATATAAGTTAAATAAACAGGGTGACAATATACAGCCTTGACGAACTCCTTTTCCTATTTGGAACCAGTCTGTTGTTCCATGTCCGGTTCTAACTGTTGCTTCCTGACCTACATACAAATTTCTCAAGAGGCAGGTCAGGTGGTCTGGTATTCCCATCTCTTTCAGAATTTTCCACAGTTTATTGTGATCCACACAGTCAAAGGCTTTGGCATAGTCAATAAAGCAGAAATAGATGTTTTTCTGGAACTCTCTTGCTTTTTCCATGATCCAGTGGATGTTGGCAATTTGATCTCTGGTTCCTCTGCCTTTTCTAAAACCAGCTTGAACATCAGGAAGTTCACGGTTCACATATTGCTGAAGCCTGGCTTGGAGAATTTTGAGCATTACTTTACTAGCGTGTGAGATGAGTGCAATTGTGTGGTAGTTTGAGCATTCTTTGGCATTGCCTTTCTTTGGGATTGGAATGAAAACTGACCTTTTCCAGTCCTGTGAGGGCTAAGCAAACCAGGATGTTTACAGAAGCATTCTTTTTAACAATGAAAAACTATGAATCTACATATCTAAGACTTAAGAAATGATTAAATAAAAGTATGGCTTGTTGATACAGTATTTTATTTTGAAACTTTAGCACTGATAAATATGACTACGTAGAAATAAAAAATAATCAAATGGAAATTAAAAACTTTTAAAAACACTTATGAAAAAAGGAATTTCTAAAATTGTGTGTGCATACTATTACAACTTTATAAAACTACATACGTATGAATTAATTATAAATATGCACTCAGAGATAGTGGAAATCAGAGGAAATAAAAAATAGTGATACGTGCTAACGTAGGATGGTGCGGGTATACAAATTAGACTAGAATTTCTTATAAAGTTAAACAATGTTTTAAATAAAAGAAAACTGAAGCTGATAAAAACCCTATAAAATCATTTTTTAAAAAGGTCTCTGTTGCTAATAAGACAAAATGAGGCCCGTATGTGGCTTCCCTGCTGGTGCAGGGGTCACGAACCCACCTTCCAATGCAGAAGACTCGAGAGACGTGTGTTTGATCTCTGTGTCAGGAGAGACCCATATCCAAAATGGAGGTTTCTAAATAAATTTTGGAAAAAAAAAAAAGAAAAAAACCTTGGAGAACCAAGACATAAATGGTGGGGAGCAAAGATGACCATCTGTCACGTGGAACCTGAGAAAAAGTACTGATGTACACTGAACTTTGTTTTCCTTCATTAAGTCTATTTTCTCTCATACATACAAAATAAAATGCCACAAGAATATAGTAATTATAGGAGACTGTAGTCATATGTGCAGTGAAAAAAAAATATCGATTAAAATCCTGAGTTTGGCAGAGGAGTTAGCAGGAAATGGTATGGCTAATCATTAAATGACAGAGGAGAGCGTATGAGATAAGAATTAGTACAATGTTGACATTTCTGTGGTTTTTCTTTCTTCTTCTGGGCAGATAACAAGCATGCTTATAGTTAATCAGAGAGGTTGCTTTTGGCTCCCTGGGATTCCTAGCAGATGTCTGAAGAGTGGTGTCCTCCGATCACTTAGGAACTTTGTCCCTGTGACGATTCTGTAATCCTTCTGTTGACCTCATGGGACATCTCAATTTGGCCCAGATTTTTGCCCTGTAGTTCTCTTAGACACTCTAGCGTCTGCTATTGCATACATGAAAGAGGACATAGACGGTTACTCCAAATCCCAGAGATGTGAAAGCCAGAAGTGGTGTTAAATAGAAACAAATAGGAAACACCATAAAATTCATGGGCTTTTGTATCAATAACTTTATCAATTATTAACTGAGTCACCTTGAACAAATTACTTAACTCATTTACATTTTCTGTAAAATGAATATTATAATTTAGTCAATAATATTCATTGTTATTAAAAGAAAAAGGGTTTGTGCTAGGCAATAGTGATAGAAAATTTAAGGCATAATATCTAGCCTCAGGGACCTCACAGATTTATCAAGAGATAATTATCACATGGTAAGCGCAACAAATTTCACAAGGAAGCACAAACCGTCTAAGGATGGGACAGGGAAAGTTTGAAAGTGAGGGCTCAGGGTTTATCTTGAAGGGATTCAAAGAGATCACTAAAGAGATCACTATATAAATGCATCGAGCATACCCCACTCGATTAATTTGCTGTCCTCATTCTGGAGTGACCTTAGTTACAAATTCTTGCAACAGAGCTGAGCATTTTGTACTGGGCAACATCAAAGTTGTGAAACATAAATTCTTTCAGGGAGATAAAATCCTGCATTCTTTAAGAATGAGCGTTACAAAGAGTATACTCAAGAAACTGTCTTATTACTCTCTAAAACCTGGAATTTAACAAATTGTCTTAGTCAAAGCTAGTTTGCTCTTTCAAAGACTCGGCCTTGTTTACAAACCCCAGGGAGTCATGACACAAAGAAAGAAACTAAGAAGGAGAAAAAGAAAAGTGAACTCAGACAAGATTTTTCTCAAGAACTTTGACCTTTTCTATTGACCAATTATGAAACTATTTAAAAACTGCTATGCATGTTTTTGGAAACATTTTTCAAGATAAGACAAAAAGTACAAAACCTCTGCAATGTGAAATACTTTGAATGAATGAAGTGGGTTTCCAGCACACAGTAATTGAAGTACTTGACCTAGCTGTCATTCCCTTTCCTTATCCATGTCAGTTAAATCAGTTATCCTGCTGATCCCAGATCTGGCCTCAGAATCTTAACACAACTGCTTGGGATACCACTACCAAAATAGAGAAATTGCTGTAGTTGCTGGAAGTGAAATGGGAGGGATGGTAGAGAGGATGATGAAAAAGGATGAGGTTGTCCTTAATGGCACAGTGAAAAACAGGCCTTAATAAGGGGGAAGTGGACATGCATGCCTGGCAGTGAGGTCCATCTTACCTCCTGGGGCATAGCTGGGCCTCTCTGAACTTACAGTCTCAGCTAGGCCTGAGGAAAGGCAGTGGATTGGTTTTAATGAACATATAAGCTGCAGGAAATGTGAGAAAAAGTTGGGAAAAGCTGAGGAAAGGAAGAATCATGTCAAATTACTGTTTACCTCTTGCCCTCAGCCCACTTTAATACAGCAGATCATAAACTCTTCCTCACTTTCCCCCCTTTTTTTTGGTTGAGAAATAAACTGGCTGGGTTGTAGAAGGGCCTACTTCTCTTACTCTGTTTTGTTTTACAGTTATTTGTGAGTGTCTTACTTTCTTTTAAGTTGTAAACTCCTTGCAGGCAAGTACATCTTACCATTTCTTGTGTCCTTTATAATAGTGAGTAACACAAATATTACTGCAAAGGGTGAACAGTAAATATTTTTGCAGTTGAGCTAAGAATTGGTATTCATCTGCATACAGGGGTCTCTAATCCTACAAAACAGATCCTCATCCTTTCAGGGGAGGGTCTTCCAAATAGCACTATGCCTAGCGAATTCATCTCAGTGGCAGTGTCTCCTTTAGTCAGGCCAGGTCTACAAAAAGAGCAACAGAGAGCTTTACAAGTAGGTGGGGGCTCCCCTCACTCATGCATTTCTCAATGCCTTAGAGAAGTGAGCATCTTCTGGGCCTTCTAATGGAACGCTGAAGGGGGCAGGTGGGTGTGCAGGTAACACATGATACAGGTTAACATTCCTATCTTCCTAGGCGCTTGGATTCCTTTATTTACATGATGTAGGTGGCTGTGTTATCTCAGCTGCATTAAATGTAGGTTGAGTTTGAGTCCAGGTTTCAGTCATCCAATCAGTAAACTGTGAGAGCTCCCTTCAGCTTCATGAACTAACACATTAAACCTGGAATCTCTACAAAGTGCACTTATATCCAAAATCTGGCTTAATCTAGTGTTATATTTCAACCTCTGAGGTCTAACACCCTTAGGATATACTTCCTGTTTCTACTGATCTAGATTAGTTAAGTCTTGCAATTACTTTGGTGTGTAAGCTATTTCTTCCTGGGTCAATGTGTGTTCCTGTCCCCATGGAGCAGGCAGAGATCTAACCTGTTATAGGTCTAGGGGCAATAGGGGGTGGTTATGGTGTGTCTTGTGGAGAATGCTGCTGCTGCTGCTGCTAAGTCGCTTCAGTCGTGTCCGACTCTGTGCAACCCCATAGATGGCAGCCCACCAGGCTCCGCCATCCCTGGGATTCTCCAGGCAAGAACACTGGAGTGGGGTGCCATTGTCTTCTCCGCTGTGGAGAATAAGAGGCCCTATTAAGACCTCTTCCCCAGGTAAAGTTATCACAGGGTTTTTAAGCAAAGGAAGGCTAGTCTCCAGAGGGCAAATGTCTTTCTTGAATACAGGGAGCTTAGAGTGACTTGTAGTTTCAAGATGTCAGCAAAGCGCACTTCTTTATCTGTGTGCTTTAAGGCACAGCAAAGCTTTCTCTCTAATAAAGCAGCTGCCCCATGCCAATTTTCAGAATCCTGTTGTTTCCCATTGCTTTAACTTTTATGTAAACATTTAAAAATTAGCCACTTTATTTTAGTAATAAAAATAATGATGATAATAATAACATTAAAAAAATCCACTTTGGTTTTTCTTTCTCTTTCTTGGTACCCTTTTTCTTTTTGCCCAGTATATTTTGTTTTGCTCTGTATTCCTGGTCTTTCTTCTTTGTTCATTTTTTTCTGTTTTTACCTTTTTAAATTTTTTATACAATTTTTAAAGTTTACACTCCATTTACAGTTATTACCAAATATTGGCTATATTCCCCATACTGTACTGCACATCCCTGTAGCTGATCTTTAGCCAATAGTTTGTACCTCCCACCCCCCCATCCCCCACTGGTAACCACTGATTTGTCATGTGAAAAATTTGATGGGACCATGAGTACAACTATCACTACAATTCAGTGATCCTTAAAATAAAATTTTGTGCTTGATTTTTTACAATATCACCCCTATGTCTGAAAGAACCAAATGATTCTTTTATAGTTATCATAGAGGCTTTCTGGTCTTAGACTGTGACTTGCCCTGAGAGTTAAAAGACATGAGCTTGTCATTTTCTTTCTGTAAGTGCTAAAGGACACTCAGAAGACTATCCCATATCATTGTCCTTACAGACATATTAACTGCCATTAACAGTCAAGTGTAGCAACTATTTGGGCAATCATTTGCTTCAAGATTAACCACAGTTGAAAGTCTGGTTATTTGTAATGCCCTCATCTTACTTCTCAACAGGGAGGAGCCCACCAAAGGACCTGACCAAAGCAACCCTCAAATTCTTTGTGTGTTTATCTCCTGGGATCACTACTGATATCAATTCTGTATCAGTTAGGGTCCATTCAAGGGACAGAAATCAAACAATATTTTGAACACAGAAGGTTAAATATAAAGAATCACCACTTATAACAGGGAATTGAACTGATAAGGAGATGGCCAGTAAGGAATTAAGAGAATTCTAAAGATTACAGGAAAATCAGATATAGTGATCATCTACTGCCCTTAGGGCTGAGATAGACTCTCCTGAAGAAGAGCAGTAACTGTGGCTCATTTCACAGAGAAGTCTGCTGAGGATGCAAAGCTGCCTAAGGGGTCTGACAGGAAGCTGTTCAAGGACAGCTTTGTACTGGTGGTGCTCCATGTGAAGCCATTTGATGGGGTTCCAGGGACAGCTGCTCATGGCTGTTGCCTGCAAAGGCTCCTGGAGAAGCTATTCATGGGATATGCTACACACTGCTGGCCACAGGACATTGCTGGGATTGAGGGCTTCAGAAGCCACACACGCTGAAGAGCCTGTCTAAAGGAGCATACTACACTACACAGGTAGAGAAATCTCTTCTTCCTCCAGTGTCCCTCCAGTGCGCTTTGCTGACAAAGCTTAATATGATGAGAGCTGGAAAAGGAAAAATAAGGCGTTCCGAGCATGCACACTTCTATTATCTTAAAACAGTCAATGAAGAGTGTTTGGGGCCCTTGAGGCAATAACTGTGTAATTGGTTCAATAAGCCATTTCCTTTAATTGAAAAAACCTTACAATGAAGACTAAATTTTGTGGTGTTTCTGAAAGACGTTACAAAGGGCCCCTTCAAGAAGCTGATAAAAACTGTGGACTCTCCCTCTGAATAAATGAACGTGTACACAGTACTACAGATAATTCAGGGTACATCTCTAGACTCAAATTAAGAATCCCCAAGTTAGGCCAATGACTACTCTCCATGTTCACTTTAGTAATTATTCTTAAAGTTATTTGAATGTAGCATAGCAAAGTTAATAATCCCAAACTCAGTTAAACTATATTTGTGTTTAGCAAAAAACATTTATAAACATTTGATAAATAAGCCAACACAGTTGTGTGTGTGTGTGTGTGCTCAGTCACATCTGACTCTTTGTGACCCCAAGGACTGTAGCTCGCCAAGCTCCTCTGTCCATGGAATTTCCCAGGCGAGAATACTGGAGTGGGTTGCCACGTGCTCCTCCAGGGGATCTTCCCAACCCAGGGATTGAGCCCACATGTCTTACTTCTCCTGTATTGGCAGACAGATTCTTTACCACTAGTGTCACCTGGGAAGCCTGGCCAATAGAATTAGATAGTTGTGATTTTGAGGAGAGGAAATTGGTGAAAGAGCTCTGAGAAGTGAGAGCCTAAATGCCAGAGGAAAGGTACGCAGTTGTGAAACAACTGCCAGGTTATTGGGATTTGGACTTGGATGGCTGCATATAGGGAGAAGGCAACGGCACCCCACTCCAGTACTCTTGCCTGGAAAATCCCATGGACGGAGGAGCCTGGTGGGCTGTAGTCCATGGGGTCGCTATGAGTCGGACGCGACTGAGTGACTTCACTTTCACTTTTCACTTTCATGCACTGGAGAAGGAAATGGCAACCCACTCCAGTGTTCTTGCCTGGAGAATCCCAGGGACAGGGGAGCCTGGTGGGCTGCCATCTCTGGGGTCGCAGAGTTGAACACGACTGAAGCGACTTAGCAGCAGCAGCAGCTGTGTGACTTTGGGCAAGACACTTAGGCTTTCTGAGCTTTACTGCCCTCAATACCTCTCAGGGCTGTTCTGAAAATTCATTAAATGACCCATCACTCAAATCACCCATTTGGCATTTAATGCATGTATGGTTTTCTTCCTTCTTTGTCTACAATATGGCTTATAATCAAACATCTGGAGCCAATTAAGATTTTGAAAGTGCAATGTTGAAATGAGCTAATTTTCCTAGGCTTCAAGTGTAGGATTTCACTTGTTTTTAAACAATAAATTTGATTGAGATTTGATTAGATGCTTTATGGCACAGCATCTTAAGGAAAAAGACAAGTCTGGTATAAGTAGAAATAGAAGGAATCAGAAGCCAGATGGCCAATACCATTTTTGAAATCTGTAACTGCAAGATCATCACTTAACTTTCCTCCCAAGAGGGTTATCAAAAATAAAAAACCAAAACACTGAAAACTACATTATTCAACATCATAAAGTATTTTAACTTCCAGAAAGGTATTCCAAGTAAGAAAAACTTGGTTAATAAGCACTTTTCTTTAAAATTTTAAAAGAAAGTGGAATCTCACAGGAGTCCATATAAGCTTCTCAAGCTGACCTCCTTCTCAATGAAAAGAATTGGAAGTAAATATCTCACAAATACTGGAAATTAATTTTATTACTTGCAAATAATTTTAAGTGTTTTGCTTGTCAACAAAGAAAATTACTCCATGGGCAGAAATCACCCTGAATTACTGAACTAATTACTAAGGTTATGTCTATTGAACAAACAGTTAATATTGTTAAGGTGGATTTGGTTTTAACAAATCACAAATCCAGTATTACCTATTAGTATCCCACCCTTAAGCACCTGAAAGTGGAAAAACTGACTGGCTCAAATTTGGGAAAGAAGTATGACAAGGCTGTATACTGTCACCTAGCTTATTTAACTTCTATGCAGAGTACATCATTCAAAATGCCAGGCAGGATGAATCACACGCTGGAATCAAGACTGCCAGGAGAAATATCAACAACCTCAGATATGCAGATGATATCACTCTAAAGTCTCAGCAGGTAAAGAATCCGCGTGCAAAGCAGGAGACCTGGGTTCAGAAGATCCCCTGGAGGAGGGCATGGCAACCTACTGCAGTATTCTTGCCTGGAGAATCCACAGGGACACAGGAGCCTGGCAGGCTACAGCCTAGGGGTTGCAAAGAGTTGGAAACGACTGAGCAACTAAGCACAAGAACCACTCTAGTGGCAGAAAGCAAAGAGGAACTGAAGAGCCTCTTGATGAGGGTCAATGAGAGTGAAAAAGCTGGCTTAAAACTCAACACTGAAAAAAAATTAAGACCATGGAATCCAGTCCCATCACTTCATGGCAAATAGAAGGGGAAAAAGTGGAAACAATGACAGGTTTTACTTTCTTGGGCTCCAAAAATCACTGAAGACAGTGACTGCAGTCCTGAAATTAGAAGACGCTTGTTCCTTGGAAGAAAAGCTATGACAAACCTTAGAAAGACTATTAAAAAGCAGACACATCACTTTGCTGACAAAGGCCTGTCCAGTCAAAGTTATGGTTTTTCCAGTAGTCATGTATGGATGTGAGAGTTGGACCATAAAGAAGGTGGTGTGCTGAAAAACTGATGCTTTCGAATGTGCTAGAGAAGACTCTTGAGAGTCCCTTGGATTGCAAGGAGATCAAATCAGTTAATCCTAAAGGAAATAAACCCTGACCATTCATTGGAAAGACTGTTGCTGAAACTGAAGCTCTAATACTTGGGCCACTTGATTTGAAGAGCTGACTCACTGGGAAAGACAGTGACACTGGGAAAGATCGAAGAAGGCAAAAGGAGACGGGGGCGGCAGAGGATGGGATGGTTAGATGGGATCACTGACTCAATAGACGTGAATTTGAGCAAACTCTGGGAGATAGTGGAGGACAGAGGAGCCTGGTGTACTGCAGTCCATGGCGTTGCAAAGAGGCTGACATGACCTAGCAACTGAATAACGAGTAGTACGTAAACACTCTCACTGCACACTGTCTTTAGCAAATGGTAACTGAAATGTGTAGTTCTTTCACATTTCCCTTTCATATCTGCAACATGGACAAGGAACAAACAGCTCATAGCGGCCTCTAAGTAACTGCTGATTTGTATACATTCCATGCTGACTATTTTTCCTATTCCAAATACCAAGTTAAACACCACCAATCAATATTCTGGGGACTAACCTTTACTGATCAATGAAAAGAAATAGAGGAAAACAATAGAATGGGAAGGACTAGATATCTCTTCAAGAAAATTAGAGACACCAAGGAAATATTTCATGCAAAGATGGGCACAATAAAGGACAGAAACAGTATGGACCTAACAGAAGCAGAAGATTTTAAGAAGAGATGGCAAGAATACACAGAAGAACTGTAAAAAAGAGATCTTAATGACCCAGATAACCACGACGGTGATCACTCACTTAGAGCCAGGCATCCTGGAGTCTGAAGTCAAGTGGGCCTTAGAAAGCATCACTACAAACAAAGCTAGTGGAGGTGATGAAATTCCAGCTGAGCTATTTCAAGACCTAAAACATGATGCTGTGAAAGTGCTGTACTTAATATGACAGCAAATTTGGAAACCTCAGCAGTGGCCAAAGGACTGAAAGAGGTCAGTTTTCATTCCAATCCCAAAGAAAGGCAATGCCAAGGAATGTTCAAACTACTGCACAATTTCACTTATCTCACATGCTAGCAAAGTAATGCTCAAAATTCTCCAAGTGAGGCTTCAACAGTATGTGAACCAAGAACTTCCAGATGTTCAAGCTGGATTTTTAAAAAAGGCAGAGGAACCAGAGATCAAATTGCCAACATTCATTTGATCATCGAAAAAGCAAGAGACTTCCAGAAAAACATCTACTTCTGCTTTAATGACTATGCCAAAGCTTTTGACTGTGTGGATCACAGCGATCTGTGGAAAATTCTTAAAGAGATGGGAATGCCAGACTACCTTAACTGCCTCCTGAGAAATCTGTATGCAGGTCAAGAAGCAACAGTTAGAACCAGACATGGAACAACAGACATTCCAAACTGGGAAAGGAGTACAACAAGGCTATATATTGTCACCCTGCTTATTTAACTTCTATGCAGAGTACATCATGCAAAATGCCGGGCTGGATGAAGCACAAGGTGGAATCAAGATTGTCAGGAGAAAATATCAATAACCTCAGATATACAGAGGACACCACCCTTACAGCAGAAAGTGAAGAGGAAATGAAGAGCCTCTGGATGAAAGTGAAAGAGGAGAGGGAAAAAGCTGGCTTAAAACTCAACATTCAGAAAACTAAGATCATGGCATCTGGTCCCATCACTTCATGGCAAACAGATGGGGGAAACAATGGAAACAGTGACAGACTTTCTTTTCTTTTTTTTTTTTTTTAATTAAAAAAATCCTTTATTTCTCATGTGTTCCCCATCCTGAACCCTCCGGGCTCCAAAATCACTGCAGATGGTGACTGCAGCCATGAAACTAAAAGATGCTTGCTCCTTGGAAGAAAAGCTATGAGAAACATAGCATATTAAAAAGCAGAGGTATTACTTTGCCAGCAACAGTCCATATAGTCAAAGCTATGGTTTTTCCAGTAGTCATATATGGATGTGAGAACTGGACGATAAAGAAAGCTGAATGTCAAAGAATTGATGCTTTTGAACTGTGGTGTTGGAGAAGACTCTTGAGAGTCCCTTGGACAGCAAGGAGATCCAACCAGTCAATCCTAAGGGAAATCTGTCCTGAATATTCATTGGAAGGACTGATGCTGAAGCTGAAGCTCCAATACTTTGGCCACCTGATGTGAAGAACTAACTCATGGTAAAGACCCCGATGCTGGGCAAGACTGAAGGCAGGAAAAGGGGATGACAGAGGACGAGATGGTTGGATGGCATCACCAAAGCTGTGGACATGAGTTTGAGCAAGCTCTGGGAGTTGGTGATGGACAGGGAAGCCTGGCGTGCTGCAGTCCAGTCCATGGGGTCGCAAAGAGCTGGACACGACTGAGTGACTGAACTGAACCTTTCATACATTGTTCTATACACATATACACATAATTAACAAAAATGGGATCATATTTACATACTGCTTTTATTGTGGCCAAGTTCAACAGCATCAAAAGCATTTTCAGGTATTTAATTTAGGTGGCTGTACATTTTATGCAAAGATGGGCTCGATAAAGGACAGAAATGGTATGGACCTAAGAGAAGCAGAAGATATTAAGAAGAGGTGGCAAGAATACACAGAAGAACTGTACAAAAAAGATCTTCACGACCCAGATAATCACGATGGTGTGATCACTGACCTAGAGCCAGACATCCTGGAATATGAAGCCAAGTGGGCCTTAGAAAGCATCACTATAAACAAAGGTACTGGAGGTGATGGAATTCCAGTTGATCTATTTCAAATCCTGAAAGATGATGCTGTGAAAGTGCTGCACTCAATATGCCAGCAAATTTGGAAAACTCAGCAGTGGCCACAGCACTGGAAAAGGTCAGTTTTCATTCCAATCCCAAAGAAAGGCAATGCCAAAGAATGCTAAAACTACCACACAAATGCACTCATCTCACATGCTAGTAAAGTAATGCTCAAAATTCTCCAGGCCAGGCTTCAGCAATATTTGAACCGTGAACTTCCTGATGTTCAAGCTGGTTTTAGAAAAGGCAGAGGAACCAGAGATCAAACTGCCAACATCTGCTGGATCATGGAAAAAGCAAGAGAGTTCCAGAAAAACATCTATTTCTGCTTTATTGACTATGCCAAAGTCTTTGACTGTGTGCATCACAATAAACTATGGAAGATTCTGAAACAGATGGGAATACCTGCCTCTTGAGAAATTTGTATGCAGGTCAGGAAGCAACAGTTAGAACTGGACATGGAACAACAGACTGGTTCCAAATAGGAAAAGGAGTACGTCAAGGCTGTATATTGTCACCCTGCTTATTTAACTTCTATGCAGAGTACATCATGAGAAACGCTGGACTGGAAGAAACACAAGCTGGAATCAAGATTGCCGGGAGAAATATCAATAACCTCAGATATGCAGATGACACCACCCTTATGGCAGAAAGTGAAGAGAAACTAAAAAGCCTCTTGATGAAAGTGAAAGTGGAGAGTGAAAAAGTTGGCTTAAAGCTCAGCATTCAGAAAATGAAGATCATGGCATCCGATCCCATCACTTCATGGGGAATAGATGGGGAAACAGTGGAAACAGTGTCAGACTTTATTTTTCTGGGCTCCAAAATCACTGCAGATGGTGACTGCAGCCATGAAATTAAAAGACACTTACTCCTTGGAAGGAAAGTTATGTCCAACCTAGATAGCATATTGAAAAGCAGAGACATCACTTTGCCAACAAAGGTCCATCTAGTCAAGGCTATGGTTTTTCCTGTGGTCATGTATGGATGTGAGAGTTGGACTGTGAAGAAGGCTGAGTGCTGAAGAATTGATGCTTTTGAACTGTGGTGTTGGAGAAGACTCTTGAGAGTCCCTTGGACTGCAAGGAGATCCAACCAGTCCATTCTGAAGGACTGAATGGGATTTCTTTGGAAGGAATGATACTAAAGCTGAAACTCCAGTACTTTGGCCACCTCATGGGAAGAGTTGACTCATTGGAAAAGACTCTGATGCTGGGAGGGATTGGGGGCAGGAGGAGAAGGGGATGACAGAGGATGAGATGGCTGGATGGCATCACTGACTCGATGGATGTGAGTCTGGGTGAACTCCGGGAGTTGGTGATGGACAGGGAGGCCTGGCGTGCTGCGATTCATGGGGTTGCAAAGAGTTGGACACAACTGAGCTACTGAACTGAACTCAAAGCAAAATAATAAAAAAATCATTTCTGTCAGATACTGTTATCATCTTTACAGTCATATTTCAATCTCTTGAATGTTCATTACATTTTAAAATGGTTTTGTCCATGTTAGTCAATCTTTGATGAATCCTACTTTAGTGTCTATCACAGTAAAATGTACAATCTGTCTTAATAATCAAGGTATATTTCACTAATAATGTACACCTCAGTGTGCCAAGTGAGATGATCACATTACTCTAAAAGATTCCTGGAAGTCTGAGACATGCGCATTAGCGATATGAGCTGCAGGGTTGGATAGCAGTGTAGAAGCAGTTGCGTCAGGAAGACTTCCTGGCTTAAAAAAGAATTGGACATCAAAGAAGACTTACAGCAGTCACTTGGGACTTAAATGGTGGCTAATTATGCCATAAAGGATCCAGTCTCTTTCAACTGTTCTGGTCCACCATCTTTGTATTTATAGGCCTTTGTTCTATCTGTTGCTTCATGACTGAGCTGTGGCTGCCCCACCACTGGCATCATATTCCTCCAGGAAGAAAGACAGGGGTAGGGCAAGGATGAGCTCTAGTCTACAGAACATGTTCACCTGAACACTCTCCTAGAAGCCCCAGTAGCAACTTCACCTTTCTTCTTATGGGCTATAATTGTGTCAAAAGGCTGCTGCTAGATGAAAGGGAGCCTGAAAAAGTATTTAAAGCTAGAATTAAGTTAAGGTTCTATTAAAATGACTAGATACCAGGCAGAAAAAGACCTGCTACAGAAAATACAAGTCCTAGCAAGTTGTTCTCATTCCATGACAAGAAATAAAAGAAACTTCACTCTTGAGGTGGAGGAGAGGATGTAAGGGATCCTGCTGCATCAGCCGTTGAGAGGAAGAATCTCCTCTTGGTCTAACTTTCCTGAAAGTCTTACGAAGCTGAGAGGATTAGACCAGGTCTCCAAAGCCCCCTGCATTATCTGTTTGTAATCCACCTCTAAGTGGACGCCTGGAGCTGAGCAAATACGCATCTAACAAACTTAACTTACTGCACTGACTCTTAAACCTGTGCAGAGAATAGAGAGTAAGTCAGCTTGGGGCAGTAGCCTGAACCTTCGCGGTCCCAACGTCTCAGACATAAAACAGAAAAATCTGTCTTCATCTCTCACTGAACACACAATACCTGCTCAGTCAACATATACTTGTCAACTTCTGAGAAGATGAAGAGGAAGGACACGGAAATTAATATTTAGTTGACAGACTGCCATACGCCAAAACTGTACCAAATGGTTTACATAGCTCATTTACTCAACAGCACGCAGTCAGGTAGGCATCATCCTCCCCATTCAGAGAAACAAAGTGAGGCTCAGAAAAGTTAACCTGGATCACAAGTAAATTACAGGTAGCCTTCAGGTTTAACTGAAAGCCTTCCCCATAAGCAACGTACCCATAGTCTCTCCTCCACTAAAGATCCAGGTACCGTGCCTTGCACACAGTCGACACAAGAAATTTTGGGCAGAAGTTTGATTCAGCATTCGACAACTCTAAGGATGGAGCAACACTTCCCAAGTCTTCGAGGTGTGGTCAAACCAGAATGTGCTAGTGCTAAGGCCCAAGTGCTGCTGGAGAAGCGGGGCGGAGGGAATGGTCTGCCCTGGCGGGCTCAACGCACCCACGCGGCCTCCGGGCGAGCCAAAATTTGGCCCAAGGTGTCGGGAGCCAGCCACGGTGGGCGGCGGGCTGCGCCGACAGGATCTGGAAGGCCGCGTGCCGGGGCGAGCCGCCCGGTGACGCATTTCCGCCCTGCGTTTTCCGGCTTAAAGGGACCCGGACCTTCTTCACAACAACAACAAAACCAGCGCGCTCGCGGCCGGCGCCCCGACTCTAGTCCCCGCCCTCCTGCCACCTGCCGCCTTCTCGGCCGCACCCGGCAGTGAGCCGCGGCTCCGCTGCCCGAGGGGTCGGGCGGAGAGCTGACCGCGCCCTTCGGCCAACTTCTCCAGCTGCCACCGCGCCGCCTCGCGAGACCCGGGGCCGGACCTTGGGCGCCGCCGATCAGCAGGAAGGGTGCGGCCGCCGCGGAGGACGCCCGGCCAGACTGTGCGATCGGTGGCCGTGCTTGGGCGCGGAGGGCAGCGGTGGCGGGACCCGCGGCCATCTCTCAGGTAGCCTTGCCTGTCACGGCTGGCCGCCCTGAGCGGCCCGTCCCCTTCTCTAACCCGCGTGGAGGGACCATCGCGTAGGGGCCTTGTTGCGTTTCAGGCTGGGGGTCGCGGCGGGGGCGGGGCGGTGGCTCGGGCTGTCTCGCCCTCACCCCTCCCTTCTCACCGCTTTCTCTCTCACCCGGGCCTCCTTCTGTAGTCCGGAGCCCGGCGGAGCCCGGCAGAGCCCGGACCTGGCGGGGAAAACTGCACCCACGGCCGGGCCCGCAGACTTCGCCGCCGCCGCTGCCCATCATCTTCGGTACCTGCAATGGCCTTTGTATCGCCCGATGACTGACTTGGACAAGGAGTATTAAGAACACACTCGCTTCCGTCTCCATCCCAGCTGCGCCGGCAGTAACCATCTCGGCTCATTTGGGCTTAACTGCTGCTCCTCTTGACTCTGTAAGACTTTGGGGGCACCATGGACCAAAATGGGATGGAGATTCCTGTGACCCTCATCATTAAAGCACCGAATCAGAAATACAGTGACCAGACTATTAGCTGCTTCTTGAACTGGACCGTGGGGAAACTAAAAACGCATCTGTCTAACGTGTACCCTAGCAAACCAGTAAGTGTCTAAAAGCTGGGCACAACTGCTCTGGCCAACAGCTTTTCGTGTCCTATACTCCCTTACTCCCTGCTTATCCCCTCCCCTTTTGAGTCAAATAGGTCTCTTTTTGACTGTGAGGTATTTTGCATCCCGAGGTTATGTGTCTCTCTTGAGTGTCTGAACCATCATTAATGTCTTCCTGATGAGGTTCAGTTAATTAGTAAAGAGTATACAGAAATATCAAGGGACGTGAGAATTGGCAGGCATACAGTAGGACTGTTTTCCTTGTACTCAAAGTCATCAACCTAATGTGCGAATGACAGATGCATCCTTTAAGAAAAAAGATAAGCACTACAACCCATATTAAAGCTTTTATTACTTATTAGAATAAAATTCCTTTTTACTTTAAACACCTGGCCCAGAAATTTGCTTTCTGCTGAAGAGCGAGTTTTTTCTTGGAAATAAGCATGTGACCTCTATAAAAGTTATAGTTTCCACACTAGTATATATGTTTTAAGAAGCAAAGAGTTTTTAGTTTGACTTTCTCCTGCCCCTCCCTCTCTCATTTTTCTCTTGTAGAGGACACAGAAATTTTCTTAATTTAGAAGAGAACAGTCCTTCCACCCCGCCACCATTTGGTACATCATTTTATTCCGTTCATATAGCCATTTGTAAATCAGTGTGGCAGTGTTTTCCATTCTGAATCATATCTGGATATTGCAAACATAATAAATAAAACAGTGCACCTTCATCTGTTCCCAAAGTTAGATTTGAAAGTTATCAACATAGTTGATAATTAAGTCTTGGAATAATTTAGAGAAGTATGTCATGTACAGTGTGTGAAAGTGAGGCTTTCTTGTTCTCCACTGTGTAAAAATTTCGTTCCTGAATAAGTAGTTTTCAGCCATTACTAAACTTTTTTTTTTTTTAATTAATGAAGAGGCTTGGATTTTTAGGGTGGCAAATATTTTTGGCATCTGGCAAATTTAAGCCAGCAGTAAGGATGTGTTGGAAGGCAACTGTGGTTTCCAGGTTTTACTTAACACTTGTTTTATGCACACAAGTAAGGAAGACACTTGATCTATATTAAGATATTAATGAATTAGTACTGTTTCAGTGTTACAGTATTAAGTTTAGTTAGGCGTTTAGGTTTCTAGAACAACTATAGAAATAGGGCAGTTATTGCAAAAACAGGAGATGTAGAAAAACAACTGTTAGTTGGCATTAGCTATGTTTGTCAGTATTTTTTCATACAAATATTCTTAGAAGGAAAAGTAAAAACCCTAATGTACTTAAGTACTTGAAACAAAATTGTTGGAACTCTAATTCATTCACATCTTGTCTTGAAAGCAAAGATTTACACAGGGGTAACAATTTCTTTGTAAAAATTTCTGTTTTGCGAAAGATTTCCTATTGCATATGATGAAGTAGAAAATAGCTTTTTAGGGTAGTTGGAATTGAAAGTCATGGATGTCCATAGTACTGTTCATAAAAGAGCCATTATGGAGCATATATCTTAAGTACTTACCTAAGATATATGCTCAAATATATACTTATGTGAGGATCTTTATGTGAGTAAACCAAAAGGGACTTGGTTTGTACTGTGATAGAACAAGAGTTATCACTTTTCTGAAACTTTTTCTTTTTAAGGAAGTGTATAAGAGAGGAGTGTAAAACACATTTGTCTTAACCTGCACCTGAGATAAGCCTGTTTTTGCCAGGAGTTCTGCCCTCTTAGCACTAATCTCCAGTGGAGGGCTGTCAGTGCCCATCTGCATCAGTCAGCTGCTGGAGGATAGATAAGCTGCAAATTTCTCTACACCCCTCTCTCCTAACCCGCTTGCTTCTAGGACATGCTGGAGGCAGTTTTGGAAGCTGTACCAAATAATATGCAGCCTGTTAATTACCTAGCCTTGTGGCAAACCTTTTTTTGTCCTCCAGCAGGTTTTCTCCAAGTGAAAATATCTGAAGTTTATTTCTAGGTTAATGAGAGTGGGGATGGTGTACATGTGTTTTATTTTCATAGAACTTCACTGAAAACTTTGTAAGGTTATTAGATTTGACGTACTTAACATTCTAGCTTTTTTATCATCTAGAACTGATTTGAAGTATCACAGTTGTTGAACAGACCAACTGTTTAATGGTACTCCAAAGCCATAGTTAGTCCTCAGCATAGGAATTGGAGTTCTTAAAGTTTACTTGTAAAGTTGTTATTTAGAACAGAGAAATTTAACAATATAAACAATATTATATTAATGATATAATATAAAGGAAGGTTAGGTTCTTATGACCACCCACAATGACTACTTAACATTGATTCTGTTTTAAAGTGTTTCAGGTGCTAGTTGGTGTTTAACAGATCATTTCTCATGCCTAATTCTTTGCATCTCTGCCTGGTGGAGGTGGGTGGACTTTGAAGCAGAGAAGAGTTTAGTGCCTGGTAGAAGCAACTGTTTCATAGCAAGAAGTAGAAAGTTTGTAGCTCTCGTCATTACTGCTCTTATTGGGTCTGGTGGGTCAGGTAAGGTAGAGGCCTTGGTCCCTGTGAGCAGTGGCTTCTAGGAAAATAAATGAGAGCTGTTGGAAGAAGAATGGAGATTTAAAGTTGTTCTTTTAGGATCTCTACATGCTATTAATGGAATTCTGGCTAAACTTTGCAACAGTGTATAAAATCTTAGGATTTTAGTTTTGTGGTCAGATACTGACTTCATTTAATTCAACCTCTCCTTCCCTCAATAAACCCAACCCACAACAAATATACTCCTCCTTCCAAAGCACATGTGCTTGGGCTTCATTGATTTATTTAATCAGGATTTATTGATCTGGCATATGAAGGTCTATATAGTAAGCAAAAAGGCGATACGAGTCCTTTGCTGTTAAGTAGCTCAGGTCTAGTGGGGGATACAGACATAGAATATCATGTGGCTAGTGTCATACAAGAAGGAGGTACTGAGTGCTGTAGGAACACAGGAAGGGAACCGTTCACTCGAGCTGAGATAAGGGAATGTGAAGCTGTTTTAGAAAAGATTCACAGAAACATTTTTCTTAAAGAATTGAGAACAGTTTTAGGGAGGTAAGATGATAGTTTCTTTTTTTAACTGTTCTTTCAGAGGTGTTGTTGCCCTGATGATTTTGAATGCTTTATATTATCTAGTACCTGGTAGTATAGTACTGTGTTAAAAGATTATGCAGAAGTTTAAACAGTCATTACAAAAAACCTCAGATCTGAAATTGAGCTCTGGTGGAGATTTATCTAACTTTGGTGTTGATACTTGGTTTAGAACATGGTTTAAGACCTGGTTAGTGCAGCAGTTCATGTTGATAGTGTATATAATTGTGAATCATATTCTAATATGACATTTGTCATCACTTAATGATTTTAGGTTTTCAGTTCTTAAAGTTGGCCTGTAGTGTGAGATAATTACTCTGAAATTTAGGTAATTGCTACTAGTGGGTGAAGATAACCTATCAAGAGGACTTCTTTTACTTGAGCAGTTTCAGACTTTGATCTAGTTTAGACCAGGTATGTAAATATCAAAATGGTTGAACTTAAAGTTATTCAGTAGAATGGACTGTCCTAGACAAAACTTTAAAAATGGGAAATAAAAAGTAAGAATCTCTAAATCCAATTAGGCACCTTTTTCATTATCTTGTTTCTTACTGTTTGCTCTTATACACAAACTAAGATGAACATGACTTACCCTGAAATCAATTTTGAAGGGACGTGTATCTTTTTGTTTCCCATTTTTCTGTCTTGAACTCAGAGTGCCTGTTGAACATGTCTCTCAGTTCTGGAGAGATTTCCCCACTCTTGCTGCCTTTTCAAATTGTGCCTTTGCTCTGATTCTTTTAGAATTAAAGAAATAGGAATAGAACTAGTTGTATAGATTCTATTCTGAGAATGTAACATTGCATAATTGCCTACAGTTCAGATAGAAGTCTTACTTTCATTGTCAGTGGGAGTAGCTTTTATAATATAATTTGAGGTTTATATCTCCCTTATTTTTGTAATTCCCTATTACCTTACTTAGGAAGGTCATTTTTTATAAAAAAAAAAAAAAAAACTTGTAAAACATTGGCTATATTTCCTGTGTTGTACAATATATCCTTATAACTTAAATTTTATACATTATAGTTTGTATTTCTTAGTCCCCTACCCTTTTATTACCTTCCCCCTTCCCTCTCTTCACTAGTAACCACTAGTTTGTTCTGTCTGTGAGTATGTTTCTTTTTTGTTATATTCACTAATTATATTTGTTATATTCACTAGTTTGCTATATTTTTAAATTACACATATAAGTGATATCATATAGTATTTATCTTTCTCTTTCTGACTTACTTCACTTATCATAACTAGACAGGTCATTTTAAAAATCTGCTTGCTTAATCACCTCAAAACTATTGATTTAAAGGGGCTATAATCCACCCTAATTTTTGTTTTATAAGATTTTTATCAAAGGTTGATGGAAAGTTAAAAGTTTTGAATGAATGATGACTAAAGTTTGTTTTATTATGCTCCTCTTGTAGCCTTTTTCTAATGTCTTTCTTGGAAAATAACAGTACTGTGAAGGTGATGTTTTGTTTAATCATGCATCAGTGCTTTTAAAAATAGAATTTTTCTAGAACTTTATTCCTTTACATAATAATTTTTTGGTGTGTGTGTGTTTGGGGGTGGGGTGGGTTGCAGTGGTGTGTTGGTTGTGGGATTTTAGTTCTTTGATCAGGAATTGAAACTGGCCCTCAGCAGTGACAGCATGGAGTCCTAACCACTGGACTGCCATGGAATTCCCATACATAATCAATACAGATTTGCTGGTCTTGAATGTTTTACTTAACTGTCATATTTGGTGCTCTGATTTTAAACTGACATTTACTAAGTGGTTGTTGTGTATACCAGTCATTCTACTAAGCGTTTTATATATTTATCACATTTATTCCTCATAGGTTATGCTGTAAGTTTTATTATCAGCTCTCTGTTACAGATGAGGAAGCTGAGACTTGGTTATTTTTTTTTTTTGCCCAAGGTCATACAACTTTAAGTAGAATCAGAATTTGTATTTAGGTTGGTCTGGTCTGACTTGCAAGCCTCAGATCTTAAACATATGTGGTTATATATAATAACATGAAGAAAGGCATTTAGGGCTTGGCTCTATCATTTATATACTTGCAAATTAAAAAGAAGTAAGTAAACTGTAAAAAGACGTGTGTGTTCAGATGGTTTATCATCTAAAGACTACAGGTGAATGGGTAACATAGTTTTAATACTGTTCTAATGTATCAGTTTAGACTGTGGTTATTTTTGTTATTTTGATAAATTATAAAGAAGGTATAGGAACATAATATCTTAAGACTTCACAGTACATAGCTTTGCCTGTCTTTTCACATTCCTGCTTGTTTGTGTGACCCACAGCAGTCATACATTCTGGCATCTCTGTTGTATGTATACCTAATTTGGCCTTTGAGTAGAAACAGCTAAACACAGAATGTCCCTTTGGAGTTCTAGAGGAAATTATTGTTTAAGCTCTGTGAGCTTTTTTTGTTTACTGTCGTTGTAAGAGGATAAGAGGTAGAGGCAGTTTGATTAAGCTGTGCTTCCATTTACAGTCTCTCTAAATTTCCTGAAGCTTTAGATTGGGTGGATCTAGTGGAAATAAGAGGGAGATACATTTCAGTACAAATTCACAGAATTCATTTCCCATAGAAAATGATATTTTGTGCACTTCCTGGGAACTAGCTCTTTAAGGCTGTTTGACATTTGCAGCTGAATTATATGTAAGTACGGAAATGTTAATAGTTAACTGTTTTCAAAGAAATTGGACTGTAGTTCTTTGAACCAACACGTAAGTTGACTGTTGCATTTGCTAAGCTGTTTGATTATGTTGAAGTTGGATATACTAAGGACATGATTTTTTTAAGCCAAACATAATCATGAGAGACCCATTGAATCCTTCACATAAAAAATCTAATCTTTTGATACCAACTACATGACTTTCTGGGCTTCCCAAGTGGCTCAGTGATAAAGAATCTGCCTGCGAATGCAGGAGACACAGGTTTGATCCCTGGATTGGGAAGATCCCCTGGAGAAGGAAATGGCAACGCACTCCATTATTCTTGTCTGGAAAATCTCATGGACAGAGAAGCCTGGCGGGCTACAGGCCATAGGGTTGCAAAGAGTCAGACATGAACTAATGACTGATGAGCAAGCAAGCAACATGACTTGCCAGAAATAAAAAAGTGTTGTTCTCTTAGTAAACTCATGTTAGACTCTTATGAATATTTTAAATGCATTAGGGATACGTAGTATTTCATTTTGCTATCTAGTTAAACATTAAAAAGTCAGACACTTCAGATAAAATATATGTAAACCTTTTAGAAAGAAAACATCTTTTCCCAGTTTAGGATTTATTTTTGTATATTATACTAGCAGATGAACTTTCCTCACCTTGGTTTTTAGCAATCTCTGTTAATAGGTAGCTAAGTTTTGGGGCCAGCTGATTAAGCAGCTGTTTATTTGGAGTGGTATAGTTCTGTCTCTGGGCTACTCAGAGTGCCAACAGGATGTTTCCAGCTTGGTAATTTAGCTGCCTCTGCTCTGCCATATATCACCAGGCTTCATCTAGGGTGGAGCAGTGGAGATGGTGAGAGTATTAATAGTATGTTGTACTAAGTCACTTCAGTCGTGTCCAACTCTGTGTGACCCTAAGGACTTCAGCCTGCCAGGCTCCTCTGTCCGTGGAATTCTCCAGGCAAGAATACTGGAATGGGTTGCTGTGCCCTCCTCCAGGGAATCTACCCGACCTGGGGATAGAACCTGTGTCTCTTATGTCTAACCTGCATTGACAGGTGGGTTCTTTAGCACTAGAGCCACCTGGGAAGCACTATTAATAGTATACCTGATAGGATTTGCTGACTATTGATGTAGGGTGTGAACAGAAGGAAGAATGGTGGTGCTGTTAATGGAAATAGTCAAGTGTATTTATATGTTACTCTGTGTAGACAGTATCTTAACAGAAGAAATTTTTAATTGACAATTTCATTAGTACTTTATTTTAAATTTACCAATCCTGAGTCTTCTGAATTCTTATATTTAAAGGACACCATGTAATGTTGTTTTAATTGAGAGAAAAATGAAACTTCTATTGTGCTAAGCTACCGAGATCTTGAGGTTTGTTATAGCAGTTAGTGTTACTTACCCTAACTAATACAGAAATGAATTTTTAATCAAAGTAAAAAATACTGTTATTAGTATGTCTGGATAAATAAAACTGTGTCACTTTTACAAGTTAAACTGAGTTTGAATTGAGATCTCAAAATCCGTTCTTTTCCTAATACTGTAGCTTATAATCCAAACCAATTGAAAATTCAGTTGATGGTTGTGTGGTTTGTTACTGTGTCTAAGCACTGATTTTCCAGATATTTAAATTAAATTACTGATATTTAAACTGAATTTTTTCAGTATTTTTTTTAGTGGAGAAAATGTCAAGTCTTATTTAATTTATGCATCTGAAAACTTTTAATCTATTATCAACCGCAGTAAAATTAAATAATTCTTTTTCCTTTTCCTTCTGATTATCTGAAGGCATTTGAATATTCCATTTAAAGCAACAGTTTTAAAAATTGAGATATAATTCAGATACTATAAAATTTACCCTTTAACACGTACAAGTCAGTGGTTTTTAATACTTCACAAAGTTGTACAATCATCACCACTGTCTGGTGTTCTAATGTCCAGAACATTTTCATCACCCCATACTCACTAGCCATCACTCCTCGTTCTCTGTTTCCTCAGTCCTTGGTAACCACTAATCTACTTTTTGTTTCTATGTATTCACCTATTCTGAAAATTTCACATAAATGGAACTGTAATACATATGATCTTTTATGTCTTACTCTTACATTTAGCATGTTTACATGATTCATTCATGTTATAACATGTATGAGCTCTTCCTTACTTTTTATGACCAAATAATATTCCATTGTATGTATTAATCAGAGAAGGCAATGGCACCCTACTCCAGTCCTCTTGCCTGGAAAATCCCATGGTTGGAGAAGTCTGGTGGGTTGCAGTCCATGGGGTCGCTAAGAGTCAGACACGACTGAGTGACTTCCCTTTCACTTTTCACTTTCATGCACTGGAGAAGGAAATGGCAACCCACTCCAGTATTCTTGCCTGGAGAATCCCAGGGACGGCGGAGCCTGGTGGGCTGCCGTCTCTGGGGTCGCACAGAGTCGGACAGGACTGAGCGACTTAGCAGCAGCAGCAGCAGTATGTATTAATAGATGTCACATTTTGTTTGTCCATTCATCAGTTGGTAGGCATTTGAGTTGTTTCTGCTTTTTTCCTCTGTGCATATTCTCTTACAGGCTTTTGTGTGGATATGTGTTTTCTCTTCTCTTTGGTATATACCTAGGGATGGATTGGATGTGTACTGAGTCATATGGTAGCTTTCTGAGGAACTGCCAAGCTTTTTAAGAGGCTATGCCATTTTATATTCTCAGTAGTAATGTAAAAGGGTTCTTTCTTCACATTTTCATCCATACTTGTTTTTGCTTCATGTATTTTTTGGGTGGGGTACAATGTAATTTTGTTATGTTCTGCTTTTTTGAAAATTGATGGTCCCTTGCTGTGGAAAGATAAAAGTTTATTTGAAATAGACTATTTATTTAGAGAAAAGTTAATACTAAGATACCAACACACGATTGTTCCTTGATAATAACATGGTAATATCAGTACCATTTGCAGAAATGAACCAGATGAATTTAGCACCAGCAAGTATTTTAAGCTAGTATTGTGATTCATAGACTAAATACTAACTAAATACTTCATTTTCTTTCTTAATGATTACGTGTAAAATAACTGATACCATGAATTTCAAATAAGTTATGTCTTCCAAATCTATGTAAATGCTTTTGGACTCATAACACTTCATTTAATAGAGTGGCATTTAGCATCTCCTCTGCAGGACACATGGCTAGGCTATGGGAGCAGAGGGATGAGCTAGACAGACATGGACCCTCTTTTGTTCTTGACAGTCATATCCCACTTAGGGAAATAAACTCGTGCACATAATTACAGATTATGACTTGTGTTATGAAGAAAACAAACTGGGTGTGTAAAAGACAATACTCTTCTTTAAGTTTGTAAATCAGGTAAGGCCTCTCTGAGAAGGTCATTTTAAAGTTAAGACCCAAAAGATGATTAAGAAAAAGTTAGGTGTGCAAGAGCTGGGAGAGAATACTACAGGAATGGTGTCTGAGTTGGTGACGAGCTTAGCATGTTTGGAGATCTAAGTGATTGCCCATTTGGCTAATGAGAGAGGAGGAAAGAAGAAAATCAGAGGATGTGGGAAAGAGATGGAAAGCAGATCTGCTGGGACCACCTGGTTATGGTAAGGAATTAGAATTAAATCCAGACTGGTAGGGATCTACTAGAGAGAGACAGGAGTGATTCACATTTTTAAAAGATCACTCTGTTTACTGACTGTAGACCAGAGTGTGTGAAGACCAATTAAAGATGCTGTTTATTAATATTACAGAAGTTCAGGCAAGAGGTAACAGTTTAGATTAGAATAATGACGATGGAAATGGAAAGAAATGGACTGAGAGGGGCTTCTGGAGATAGAGTCCGTGAGATTTGCTGATGGTTAGATATGTTAGACAAGGTGAGAGAAAAATTGAGGATAACGCCCAGAGTTTTGGCTTAAACAGCTGGTGGCAAGTTGTTTAAGAAATAGGGAACAAGTAAGGGGAAAGATCTGGAGATTTGGGAACTGAGAACTGTTGTAGATGTTTTGACTTTGAGTTGCTTACTAAGATATCTGAAGGTGGGGACTTCACTTGTGGTCCAGTGGTTAAGATTCTGCATATCTTCTGCAGAGGGCATGAGTTTGATCCCTGGTCCTAGAACTAAGATCCCATGTGCTGCCCGGTGTGGCCAAAGGCAAAAAACAAACAACAACAACAACAAAAACTCAAAAAGATATCTGAAGGTGTTAGATGTCTAATAAATGGGTGGGTATATGGATCTGGGTCTGAGAGGGAGAGAGGCCTTTGATAGAGAAGCAAATTTGCATCTCAGCTGAAGAAGCTTTCTTCACTTTTAAAATTGGATGAAAAATTTAGCCAAGGACTCTGGAGGGACAGTGACCAGTGATATGAGTGAAATGTACAAATGCCTGTTAATGGATTTTGTAAACTTTGATTGCTCTTCCAGAGGTGCAAATGGTGAAAGCCATGGTCTTTTCTCCTCGCAAATGTCAGAACCTTTTGCGGCACTTTCGGCCATGCTCTTCCTCATCCTGCTGAGGGACTTGCTTGGCCATTACCCAGCTTTTCTGTTCAGTGGGTATGAAAGAAAGAAAGTGAAGTTGCTCAGTTGTGTCGGACTCTGTGGCCCCATGGACTGTAGCCTGCCAGGCTCCTCCATCCATGGAATTTTCCAGGCAAGAGTACTGGAGTGGGTTGCCATTTCCTTCTCCAGGGAATCTTCCTGACACAGGGATCGAACCTGGGTCTCCAGCATTGCAGGCAGATGTTTTTACCGTCTGAGCCACCAGGGAAGCCCGTGGGTATAGGCTTTAAAAAAATAGGACTTGGCAGTAAGGGATTATCAGTCTCTGGGCTTTTAGTAGTGCTATTTCAGTCAGCTGTATTTTGGGTTAAATAGATTGTGTGCTGTTAGGTTTGAAAGTTTGATGAGTATTTGTATGTATTTCTGAAACTAGGACTCATAGTTTTAGGACTAGGAGTTCTCAAAATCTTTAATTTGGAGTTTTTAATTTTCACATAAGAATTATCATTATAGATAACTGAATGATTGCTTTATAGCTGACTCTCATGAGATTTTAGTACCTATATTCTAAACTAAGTGATCTTCCTAAATGTCTTTAATTTATATGGCTAAGTTTTTCAAGCATGGGCTTCTGGAGTCTGTGAGGTTGCTGACTGATAGTGGTCTGTATTGTTTCTGTGAAAAAATTGTTTTTAAACCTATCTACTAAACAGTTATGAGAGTAAACTAAGTTGGATTGCCACTGTACTTAATTTATATATATACATGTCAGTAGTCCAAATATTCTAGCACTTTTATGTCCCATCTTGTTTAAAAATGATACTTGTGATAAAGTACATGATTAATTCCATTACTGTTACAGTTTAATAGTAAAGTGGAGATTACCTATGTAGAAAGCAGCTAATACATAGTTTTCTTACATTTTGAAGTAGTTGATAAATACTTCTTTCATCCCATCCACTCAGTACATCCTTTCACTAAAAATCTGAAGGTAAGTAATTTATGCTTTGCACATGGACTTCTTGACTTTTTTTTTTAAACTAATTTCAAATATTTTTCTATGTAGAGAAGGTGAAATGAATTAAAAGTTTTCTTTTTGTTATTTATAAATGGCATTTTAAACTGATTCTTGAAAGCTCTTCAAACGTGGAATAGGGCTTGCTTTTTTATTCATTAAATTGATAGTTATTGCAACTTTAACCAAACCTATTTAGCAGTATCCTAATCATGTTCTTATACATAATGAACAAAGGTAGTCTGCCACTGGTCATACAGCTTATCAATACTGTCACAAAATCTCATTAATCCTCATGAAACTGCATGATGTCAGAGAAGCAGTTGTTAGAGATTAGTATCAAATGCTCATTGAACATTTTCTGAGTGTTCTGCTCTGTTGTTAGAGGTTTGTGTGCATTTTTATTGTTGTGAAAATTCAACCTTGTGAAATGGGTACTATT
This sequence comes from Bos taurus, assembly GCF_002263795.3. Lineage (NCBI taxonomy): Eukaryota > Metazoa > Chordata > Mammalia > Artiodactyla > Bovidae > Bos > Bos taurus. The sequence continues at coordinate 61,415,523 of NC_037331.1, forward strand.
ATTGCCTTCATTTTTTAAATAAGAAAACTGAGGCAAAGAATGGTGGTAGTGGGATTGTGTACAAGTTTCTTAACACTTCTTCGCCTCTCTCTGCCATATTCTTCTCTAAGTTCAACTCCTTCACACAAGATTTTACCCCTTATGAGTTACTCAAGAACATTGTTCTGGAAATTTTCTGTTTTTCTCTCCTGCATCATCACTTTCCTGAGGATGGATTATTTCTATTGGCATACAAACATGTTATTTCTCTTTCCTTAAAAAAACAAAAACACAAAACAGTAAAACAAACAAGATCCTCTTTTGACTCCACTTCCCTTCCAGCTATTACTTTCATTCCCTTTCTGTCTTTAGTGCACAACTCCTTATAAATTGTGAATATTCACTATTTTTAACTGTACTCCTCTCCTTTTCTCTTAAATACATCCCAGTTAAGTTTTACCCTACTGTTCCACCAAGATTGCTTTTATCAAGGTCACCAGGGAGCTCTATGTTGCAGGATATGGTGGGGGATATAGAGAAATGAATAGTATGAAAGAAGGATGTTATGAGTATATAACAAAAACCTAGAAACATTCAAATATCCATGTTGTAAATTTTAGTCTTTCTATGTAATGGAGCATTTAAAAAGAGTGGGGAAGACATCGTTATACTGCTAAGGAGTAATTGCCAGGGTAAAATAGGTGAGAAAACAAAGTACTAAAGAGTGAGTATCGTGTTCTACCTTTTATGTGAAAAAAGAAGGGAAATACAAGTGTGCTTATATCCACATTGGTTATGTTGTTGAAAAACCATGGAAGGGTATTTCAGAATTACAGAGGAAGAGGGTAGGAGATAGAAGCTAAACCTCTTTGTACCTTGTTCTATAATTTTTCCTTTGTTTCTGTGTATGTTATATATAATTTTAAAAATTAAATAGAAAAAAAATTCCTACACAGTTTAACAATGTCAGGATGTTAACAAAATTACAAGTAATTTTGAAACACTATTTTGACTACATATCTCTAGTAGGATAGATCTAAGGACTGAAAAAGTGACAAGAAATCTTAAACCTCATCCAGAATTATTGCGATTATACATAGTAGGATAAAGCACATAAGTACTTTTGCTAATGGCATAATTTTGTTAATATCATTAGTAAAAAAGATTTTCAGGGTGACAGATGTATAAATAAAATAAAAAACCATATACCATTCAATTAAAATCAGAAAAATGAATATTCACTCTGGGTTTAAGTTTCTCCTTTGCAAAAATACATACTTTGTATCTCTCTTGAAGAATCTTAGAAATAATAGCAAGTGACCATAAGTAGCCTTAGGCCCCAGATTTTGTCTTTAGATGCCATTTCCTATTAAAAGGAATAAAGCCCCTGGAACTGTGGCTCTCTCCAGGCCTGGCAAAAGAAATGTGGAAGGTGAACCTTATGTGCCCGAAAGCAAGGAAGCTCTTACATACTGCAGAGGTCAAAATTATTTTCTAGCCCTAATGAAATCATGGATCTAGGCAGTTTGATCTAAGTTATTAAAAGGTGAATGTTTGATGGAGACTTCATAGGGATGAATCAGGCTGACAATATTTAAACACACTGATCGATCTTAACATGACTAAAAGTAGGTCACCCGGTCTACATGTGCTAATAATGATGTGATACAACAGGAAGTTCTCTTGTCAAACAAAAAAGAACCTGAAGTTAATCAACCCTCCGGATCTAACTGCATTTACAGAAGACTACAGGACAAACTATAGGATACCAGGACACAGTCAGTTACATCCAGACTGCAACATGTACCCAGGGAAAATTTTGAAAGAAGTAGAAGCTGTTAAAAGATTAAAAGAGACATAACAACCCAATTCCATGTGTGGACCTTGTTTGATTCTGATTTAGACAAACCATCAGATGGTAAAGAATCTGCCTGCAATGCGGAAGACCTGGGTTCGATCCCTGGGTTGGGGTGAGCCCCTGGAGAAGGGCATGGCAACCCACTCCAGTATTCTTGCCTGGAGAAGCCCCATGGAGAGAGGAGCCTGACAGGGGCTGCAGTCCATGGGGTCACAGAGTCGGACACGACTGAGTGACTCAGCACAGCACAGCACACATCCCTAAAAAGACATTTTTGAGCAAGTGGGGAAAATTGAGCTGTACTGGACATTACTTAATAAGAAATTAATGTTAATTTTATTGAAGGTGGTAATATTGTGGTTAGCTACAAAAATAATTGCTACAGATAACATGCTATTTTTTAAAACGTGAGAAGAAATGATATGGGGTGTTTGCTTTAAAACTCTTTTCCTTGCCAAAAATGAAATGGGGGTGGGTAAATGAAACAAGAATAGCAAAATGTTGATAATTGTTGGAGCTAGATATTTGGGAATTCCAAAGATGGTAAGGGGCTTCATTTTATTCTCTCCACTTTGTGTGTGTTTGAGAATTTTAATAGTAAAGTAAAATCATAAGAAAAGACTGATATTTTTTGTATCAAGTGATATGACATAGGAGTATCTATGAAATGTTTGAACTGATAGTTTATTATGGCTATAGTATTTATCAAAGGAACTTCTTTAGGTTGCAGCTGAAGTAATAAGTATATTGTAGAAACTTACAAAGCATCATCTAATTCATTTCTCCAGGGCTTAAATCAGTCTTTATCGCTTAGCGTTTAACTTACATAATTTACTATTGTGCCCCACTCACTGTTCATATGTATTGATTAAAGTTTCAAGACTTGTGATATGTAGTTTCTCAAAAAAATCCTGTGTTGTATTTGGTTGTTTATATATAAGAATTTGTATATGTGCATTTTCGGAATGGTGCACTCAAAAATACTTCTGGGGAAATTAAATTCTGCCTAAAAGCTAAGTATCTTGGAAGGACAACTATACCTTTGGTACCTAAGGACCCTTGAACCACAGGTCTTAACTACAAAATGGCTCTTTTTACTGTGGTTAATTTTAATGTAAGACTTTTTTATTAGCCATGTTGCATATATAGACTGTTTGAAAATTGTTACAGTTATTGTTTGGATTTGGCATGTTTAGTAATTGTCAATATAGCCAATATTTGTTTTAATAGAATTCAAGGAACGCTTGCCTGTTTCTCCATTATGAAATAGGAGGTCTTATGGGAACTGTACATAAATTTTTTTATTTTAAATACCTAATGCTTGTAGTGTGAGCACTTAGCAGATTTATTAGAAGTACAAAATAAGGCAGAGATAACCAGAATTTATTTTATATTTTGGGTTGTATATGGAGATGGCACTTGGATCTCCATGCCCTTGAGTTTGTTTTTCTTAGTCTTGTGTTTTTGAAAAATGTACAAATGTATTCATGAGAATGGCAAGAATAATAAAAACTAGAATAGTTATCTAAAACTGTAAACTATATCCAAATGGCTTTGAATTTAAAACTGATAAATTACCCTGCATGATGTACTAAAGAAGAAAATAAATTTTATGTATACTTTTGATTAAAAATACTGACAAAATAATGCAGAATAACACTGGTGACCTTGGAATTTTATCCCATTGTTGACTGTTAATAGAAAGCCAGCCACCTTCTCATTAATAGTCTTGAAGGTTTTTAATGACAGTCACACATGCATTGCATTATGGCTGAAAGACCAACTTCCAATTTACTTACTTTCCCCTTGTTTTAAAGATAATTTGGTAATTATCTGTATTTTATTATATCTACAGTAGATATGTTACCATTTGCTGAACTTTTAATGTCTTAAATGGAATTTGGAAAAACCAAGTTCTTAAATTATGTCAGTTTTCTGCGTATTTGTGCCTAAAGGGAATTTTACTTTACCCGTAGTAAGGCATCTTACTCCCAACTTTCAATTTGTATAATTAGAAAAAGTTGAATTTTTTTCTTTATCCCATTTCTTAGTTGACGAAGGATCAGAGATTGGTGTATTCGGGCAGACTGCTTCCCGATCATCTGCAGCTGAAAGACATTCTCAGAAAAGTAAGCTTTTCCACCACTATTCAATACCAGTTACTCAGAGTGCCGAGGAAATATGTTCTGAACTTTCTTTTGATATCCAACCAATTTAGTTCTTAGACACTTAAAATCAACCCTTTTGGGTAGCATAATAGGTGATTCTGATTAGTCAAAAGTTTTATATATCCATCTGATAGCTAAATCTGAAATAGCATTACACATTTGTGTTCAGGGATTTGTTATCTTGTGGAAGAAAGCCATATTGACTTATCATTAATGCAGGAGTAGAGTGCTCAAGTAGACTGGTAACAGTCCCCTCTCTTAAATCTGTTTTTGATGAAACTACATGACATTTTAATACAAGTTAACTTGGGTTAGGAGTTTAATTTTGGGACCTCAAATATTACAGAAGGAAGCCCACTTGGTCCATTAGCAAACTTTGAATCCTGGTACTCAGAGTTAAATATATTTTAATATAATTTTTTGATAGAATATTAGTTACTTTAATGGCAGCTTTTAGCTCATGTTTATTTATAGAATTTATACTTTTAGAATTTTTCTGCATTTGAGATTATTTTTGCTTGTAAATGTAGCAGAATTGAATATGTAGCTGTTAGGTTTCACTTTAGATTTTTTATGTAACTCAGTGTTTTCTGGATATCCCTAATCTCTTTATGCTCTTGTGTATGTTTATGATCACCTGTGGGAAATTTTAAAAAACTTTACACTAGTGTATTCCTTCTGTTTAGATAGTTGACTTTGTAGCTTTGCTAGTGTGACTTCCTGCTGTCATTTTCATTTTAATCATGTAGTTTCAGGTTGCCAAAGTGGTTTAATAACATCTCTCCCTGTCTCTCTCTCCCTACTTCTCCCTCTATCTCAAAAATACTGGCTTTTGTAGCATATGTCCTCCCCTCTTTCTTTTCTTAATAGACTTTATTTTTTAGGGTAGTTTTAGGTTCATAACAAAATTGGGAAGAAGGTATAAAGATTACCTATATAACTCCTACCTCCACACACACACAGCTACTCCCACTAACAGCATTCCACATAAGTGTACATTACAGTGCTACAGTAGTTAGAGTTGAAGCCTGTATTGACATCATCACCCCAAACCCTAGTTTACATTAGGGTTCACTCTTGGTGTTGTACTTTCTGTAGGCTTTAATAAATGTATAATGACAAGGATCCACCTTATAATATTGTACAGAATATTTACTACCCCCCAGATCCACTATGTTCCACCTCTTCATTTTCTTTCCTGGTTTTATCCTTAAAAACTTTTTTCACTATATGCTCTTTGAAATATAGATTTATTATTTTAACCCAAGGATAGCTAGAGTCTGAACATGCATACTTCTAAAAAGGATTTTACTGCCAGAAATCATTCCCAACCAGAATACTTAAAATGCTTTGGGATTTCCATGGTGGTCCAATGGTTAAGACCCTGTGCTATCCCTGATCAATTGACCCTAACCCTAACCCTAACCCTAACCCTAATCCTTGATCAGGGAACTGAGATCCCACATGTGCCTCTATGGCCAATGCGTTCCCCCCCGCTCCCCCCGTCCCCACTAAAACAACAACAACAACAAACAAAAACCACCCAGCTTCAGTCAAAGGACTGTTGTGTCCCTTATCATAGAACATTTTGAACAGTATGTTTACAGTTCGAACAGATCATTGGACTGTATAACACTTTACTTCTTTCAGTTAAATGCTGTCATTAACTTTACCTGTTTAGTTATAAAATGTCTTATAGAAGCATTTCCCAAAGGTGAATAAATACTATGAGGTAATTGTGGTTAATATGACCTTTGAAACTACGTTTGTAAGGATGACCATCTTACACTTGGATGCTTGTTTTACTGGTCTGTATTCCCAAGCTAAGGGGACATTGTAAATCAGGCATCCTTTCTCCCTGCTTTGCTTGGTGTACCTCATGTAATGCTATTTCTGGGAATGCCTTTAGTATTCTAACTCCTAGTAACTTCTTCCTCTAAACCCATAAACAGTTATAGTTCATGCATCTCAGTTTTGTGCAAAAGACTGATTTATGTATTTCTCTAATTGCTCTCTAATGTGCTAGTCTGTTCTTTTAAAAAATATTTATTTATTTATTTGTTTTTCGCTGCTGGGTCTTCATTGCTGTGCCAACTTTTCTGCAGTTGTGGAGAGTGGGAGCTACTCTCTAGTTGCAGTGTGCGGGCTTCTCACTGCGGTGACTTGTCTTGTTGCCAAGCATAGGCTCTAGGGTGTGCGGGCTTCAGTAAATGCCGCTCTTGGGCTCTAGAGCACAGGCTCAGTAGTTGCGGTGCATGGGCTTAGTTGCTGTTTGTGGGATCTTCCCAGATCAGGGATCAAACCCGTGTCTCCTGCATTGGTAGGCAGATTGTTTACCACTGGGCCACCAGGGAAGCCCTAGTCTGTTCTTTTAACAACATCATGAGTCTCCTTAGGGGAGAGCCTGACTCCGGCCCTTTCTTGGATTCACCTCAGAATTAAGCACAGTTCTTGTTTATGGAAGATGATGAATTCCCAGAGCTTTGTTTCTCTTTCTCACAACTGGGCATCTTTTTTTTATTATTTCCTGCTGTGCACCACCCCCCCTTTAAAAAAATCATTTTCTGATTTTTTCTTTTTTAAAATTGTTGCGCCATCCTTTGTTCTTCTCTGCCTCTCCTTACTCTACCTTATTTACTTGCTTTATGCCTATGATAGATATACTCATGAAATCATTAAGCTAATATGCCAATTAATTATTTTTAGAGTATTTTCCTTCATATTTAGAGTATTTTCCTTCCTCATAGTTGTAGATTTATGGAGAAACATTTGGAATATTTACAGAATATAGTTCAAACATATGCTCTATGTCTGTGTATAAGTGTTAGAGATAAAACCAGTTTTTGACTTAAAAAATAAAATACTATTGCTAAAATTCAGACAGATGAGACTGTAGTGAGGCTATTTGAGTTTCCTTATCACTGTAAGTTTTCAAATAATGAAAACATTTACTATTCGAAGTTTGTAGGCCTAAGCTTCAGTGTGACTGTCACAGTGCTGATATTACTGTGTGTAGTACTTTTATACTGAAATACTAGGTTGCGTTGACACAACTTTACAGCAGTGTTTGCTTCAGAACTCCTTGGTATAATAAGTTTTTCATGTAGTAGTTCCTGAGTATTGAGACCATTCTCTAAGCGTGGAGGAAGCACTGAATTCAGAAGGGTCCCAGTTTATGTGCGGGTGACAGCAGTGTGTTACTAACAAAAGGGCTGTGGTAGGAAGACACTTAAGTTTTGAGTATTTCTGCTTAGCCACTGACATTTTTGAGCTGTGTACTTTCCAGTACTACCCTTTAAATGTAATTTTCTTTAATTTTAGCAAGATGAGTATCATATGGTTCATCTAGTCTGTACTTCCCGGACTCCTCCCAGTTCTCCAAAATCCAGCACCAATAGAGAAAGTCATGAAGCACTGGCATCCAACAGCAATTCTGTGAGTTGTTTTGGGCAGAGTAAATGCTGAAGTTTTCTGATTATCCCTTCTTGCCTCTAAAAACTAAGTGGAAAACAGAACAACTGGATCTCATGGGTGGTGAGACTGGGTTGTGAACAGCTTAAGTTAGTCATTTAAACTTCATTTGTAGAGATCCAATACACAGTGTAATCCCTTGAAGCCTGTTCCCCATGAGTTATAATTTGCAGGTCAAATTATAACTCATTATGGCAGGTCAGTAATAGAGCCAATTTTCAGTATTTAATTACTGAAATACTGAAAAGACAGAATTATGATATGGTTATATAATATAAACTCTACAGCCAATATTTCAGAAATGTTTAAGGTATTTTATATATTATATTTAATCAAGGTAGATTAAAGTATTTAAACTTTAAGTTTGCTAAATCTTCTTGAAGAAGATTGCTTGTTCAATAATTGTTTTTTTAAATGACTGGATTTGAGTGTATATTCCGACTATGGGAGGAATAATTACTTGATGTACCCAGTTCTTTCAGACTTGAGTATTCATTTTTCCCTCTTTAGTTTTCCATCTGCCTAAAATTGTTTTGGAAATTTAAAAATCTAGTTGAACTTTTCAACTTAGACCTTTTTTACACAGTCCAAATTCTTTTATGTTAAATCATTCTTGGTTTCCCATGGAAGCTTTGTGGGACACTTTGGGAGGTGAAGGAAAAGGACTGGTCGAGTGGGGAGCCGTGTAAGCTCCCCGGGGCGGGGACTTTTGTGCTGCTAAGTGTACTTGCCTTCTTGTCAGGAATCCAGCCAAAAGTTTGAGGAGGGGATGAATGGCAGGGGTGATAACGAGAGACTGGTTGTTAACTGCATCTTTAAGAAACCAGATCTTGTAGTTGCTCTCTTTAATTAGCGTAGCCTCAATGGTAAGTATTTTCTAGTACTAGCCGTGGGAATTCAGCTTTCACTAAACTGAAAGTTGTTTTGTCCATAAACCTAAGGGTCTTTGTATGTTTCCCACCTTGCATAAGAAGGGACAAAACCCTGTACTGGCATAGAATTCTCTTTATAGTCTTTGAACAGTTGTGTTGCTCCAGTTTCTGTTGACAGAGAACTTTCTTTTCCCTTATCTAGTAGTTCCTCGGCCATGATTTCATTTCTTTATAATATATATTCAGTTTTTCAGAGGTGTGTTATAAAAAAACCTAAGAAGTATCAAAGGAGAATGAAATTGAATTCCTCTTAATTTTTTTATGGCTGATAAATTTCAGTGGGACTTGATAATGTCTTAAAAATCTGTTCATGAAAGTTGTCTAATAAGGTCAGAAATAATTAGTTCTAGAGAAATTAGGGTGTGCTGCCAAATGCCTAGGCCTTTCTTCTATTAATTTTTTTTAGTGAATACCATATTTTGATGATCCATTTAATACGAAATCTCGCCAAAAAAGAAGCCTTTCCAGGTTGTGTGCCTAATAATCAGCCTCCCTAGTAAGATATTTGGTGTCTGTTTGGTATGGAATAACATTTTAAAGCTTTTGTTAATTTTTCAAAGGTCTCACATAGCAGGACTAAGGAAGGTAGACATGTAAAAAGACATGCTGTAAATAGGAAGGCAGTACCAGTAATGTGATTTTAACACACTTGGAAGGATGTCGAAATTATCTTGTATCCAGTTTTTTAAAGTAGGTAATTTATATAAACTGTAATTGTGTTTTAAATTTACATAAAACACTTGACAAACTATTTTCAAATAGCAACAAATTGAGGTGGTCTTCAAGGGGTTATATTGATTGAAGCTGTTGAATCTGTAAGTTACTGACACCATTAATGCATTAGAATTTTAAAATTCTGTTTGGTATCTTGTTTATCTTGTTAAAAAAAAAAAAGAACAGTATTTGTTGGTAGTATCTTTAATAGGATTTTAGGACTGAAAGGAATCTTGAAAATCTAGTTCAATCTCATTTCTTATAGGAAAGCTGTGACTTAGGGATTAAGCGAATTGTAAGGTTATGTTCCTTGTTAATGTCAGAGATAACACCAAATTCTAGCACGCTCTTCAGTGTTTTAAACCAGTATATGACTAATGGCATGTTATACAGTAGCTGGTACATAGTAACTGTTTAAGTGATACAGTTATTAGTACCATATTGAACACTTCCTATGTGTTAAGCATCATGAAAAGAGCTTTGCATGCATTAATTTTCACAAATTTTGTATGCTATTTTTGGTATATAATTACTACTCAGCCTTTTATAGTTGAGAAATGGACTATTATTGTATAATTAATGGATTTTGATTTTCTAAACTCTTTAGTCTCATGAGAATTAAATTATTTATACCTATATATATAAATAAATATACCTATTATGCTGGGCATGCAAGTCAAATCAGTAAATTTCTAGAATTCACTCTTTGCGGAGGGATTTCACAGATGCATTTTTAGTAATGTGTCTATAATATTGTGATTACAATGAGTTAAATCTCCTTGAAAAAAAATAATTACATTTTTGTTTGTAGAGTTCAGATCAGTCAGGATCATCAACTCCATCATCCAGTCAAGAAACCTTGACTTTAGCTACCAGTTCTTCCTCAGAAGGATTGAGGCAACGTACCCTTCCACAAGCACAGACTGACCCAGCACAGAGCCATCAGGTCCCATATGTAATGCAAGGGTGAGTGAAACTGTGATAGCTTTGGTCCTCTTAAAAATCTATGACTCCAGACTTTCATGGTAGCCCCCTTCACTAATCAAAGTACATTTGAAATTTATTCATATACCTGATTATATGTTTTCTGAATTAGAGGGTTAGGTGTAGCAGTTTTGGGGGGGCTGTTCTGTGTGGTTTGTGGGATTGTAGTTCCCTGACCAGGGACTGAACCTGTGCCCTCTGCAGTGAGAGCACTGGACTGCGACTGAATTCCCTGGAGCAGTGCTTTCGAAAGCTGGTTGTACATTAAAATTGTCGGGGGCAGTACCTTTCAGTCTTTAATGTTTGTGCTAATCACCTGGAGATGTTGTTAAGATGCGGGTTCTGATTCAGTTGGTCTAACAGGGCCTGAGATTATGTATTTCCAGTGAGCTCGGCTGTGATGCTGATGCTTCTGATGCTTTGACCGTAGTTTGAATAGCAAGGATCTAGGTAACTAAAATTTTTGTTTTTACTCAATCTTACTATGTTATGCTCAAGTGCTCAGTCGTGTCCAACTTTGTGACCCTAAGGACTATACCCTGCCAGGCTCTTCTGTCCATGGGATTTTACAGGCAAGAATACCGAAGTAGGCTGCTGTTTCCTCCTCCAGGGTATCTTCCTTACCCAGGGATTGAACTCGCGTGTCCTACATCTTGGGCATTGGCAGGTGGATTCTTTACCACTAAGCCATCAGGGAAGCCCCAGTCTCACTATAGATCTACTCAAACTAGTCTTCTGAAGAACAAATGGGTGAATAAGGTGTTCTTGGAAGAGTATAGAGCCCAGTAATCTGTTTTTTAAAAGTTCTACTGGTGTTTATGATCAGCCAGGCTTGGTAACTACCAAGACAGAGTATTGTGATAAGTATTCTGGTGATGTATTATGAAGATATGCTAACCATTGCATGTTATCCAGAGACTTTCTTAAGAGGAGTTTACTCAAGAAGCTTGCTATGGCTGCCTTATATTTAGCAATTTCAATAGGCCTCTTGGGTTAGGCAGTTCCAGGGGGAATGCAGCCAACAGCCACAGCAGCTGTGGACAGCTCAGAGAGGAGGATCTTGGGGAATACAGTTTAGATCTGGGTCATGTCTGAAACTGGAGTACTTTTGAAGTAAAGGAAACAGGAATAATAGTTACTGATAGTTGTTTTGCGTTGCATATTGTGCTGTGGTGTGTGTGACGGTGCTCCAGATCTATGATGCTGAGGCTGGAAATAAGCAAATGGCTAGGACCCCCCCAAAATGGTAGTAAGTGATGTAACCAAGGAGTAGCCACTAACTGTTATGCCAAAGAGGATGTAATAACATATGGCTACTTTTTACTTAGAACTTTATAAACTTAATTCAATTCTTAATGTAGAAAAACAAAGCTGAGTATATAGAAAAATATTAAAAAGACTCATTTGTCTCATATTCTTGAGTTTTTCTTCTAAAATTAAGTGTTTAGTGAGGCTGATTGTAGACTTTTATAAAGCATCTCATGAAACTATTTTTGTTTTCAGAAAATGATTATTACAAACCGGAACTTTGTTATTTGTAAAAAAGTATTGTCACGATTTACATGGTAGAATAGTGGCTTAAAATAGTTTGTCTTATGACAGTGATTCCTTTTCTGTCTTTTTTGCAGAATAAAACAGTTCAGTTCCTCTCAGTTTATACAGAGTGCTGTTACTAATATTTTACCAAATATGTTGGTAGTGATGGAAAGTGAGAATGGATATAATAAACCTTGAAGAATATATAATATGTTGAAAATAGTTATGTCTGTATAATAATATTTTTACCTCTTTCTCATACTTACAGTGAATATATTAATATATATATATATTTTAACTCTTGATTTATTAAGGTAAAATATACATAAAATAAACCTTTTAAAGCATTTTTAAAGTGCACAGTTCACTAGCATTAAGTACGTACACAGTGAATATATACTCTGTAATAAAGTATATGAAGTTGCATGTTTTCAGAATAAGACCATGGATATCTTGGAAACAGATTAATAATTTCTTTAAACTAGTCTGTTGAGAAAATCAACAGACTTTGGAGCAAAGGCATTTAGCTCTTAGAAGTATATAAAACAGATTAGAAAAATTTGAAATAGTGTTTATTTTGCTAAAAATGAGTATTAAGATGAAGAGAGGTAAAATCCTTAAATAATGTTTAGTTTTAAATCAGGAGGGCAGTACAGCTTAGTGGATGTACAGATTCAGGAGTCAGCCTACCTTGCTTTGAATCCTAGCCCTGTCCACTGACTAGCTTGGGCAAGTCTCTTCTCTTCTTTGCTTCAGTTTGCTCATGATCTGCAGATAATAGTAGTTATTGTATAGGATTTCTGTGTGGATTAAGAGTTCATGTATGTAAAGAGTTAAGTGATATGTTAGCAATTATTTATAAATTCATTCATACTTATAAATGAATGCTGTATGTTCATTCAGCAAATATATTTATAGGCATTTGTGAGTCTGACACACTGAAACATCTGAATGAATGCCAGTACCGGGTGCTGGAAAATAAATCTGTATTTGGAAAGAGCACTTTGTGATTTACAAAGCAGTTTAAGTGAAAGTTCAATAAGTAGGTTATTTGGCTTAACAATGGATGTGATTTAACCTAATCTTATAGTTGTAATCTTTTACTAATGAAGACTTTACATCCGTCTTTAAGTAAAATTTTATTTAATACAGCCTTGCCTTACTTGTGCAAGAGCAGTAATTTAGTGATCTTGAAGAATTCACCAACAAAATATAATCTCTCCACATCATTTTTAGACTCCAGCACAGCTTATATTTAGCTAGTCACATGTGTTTCCCACCATGTAGGTTAGTACTCTGTCTTTAAAATGGCTAAATTCTGATCACTGTTCCCTGAGTTTTTGAATCACTAGGTTTGGGGTAGTGTTTAGGACTCTGCCAACTTAACAGCATTCTGGGAACCTAGCTTTTCAAGAAATCCTAATGCAGGTGATTATTTGCCCATTAAGCTCTTGAGGAAACAATGAGAAGACCAAACAGAACATGTGCATCAGCACCTTGGCTGTCCATTTATAATGTCACATTTATGAATCTTGACTGACTGTTTTGGACTCAGTGTGTTACGCTGTCATGTTTATTTAACTCTAAAAACTGCTCACTGGTTCATAACAAATTGCCCACTGTTTTGTACACTTAATTTCCCTGCCTGAAATAGTAGCAGCCTTGTTTTATAATTAATAAAACTGAAAACCTACTCACTGTACTCTTCTATCATCTGATTTTTTAATAGCAAAACTGCTTATAACCCACCACCCAGAGATAACTATTACTAACATTTTTGTAGTTTCCTTCTAAATACTTTTCTAAGTATATTTTTAAAATAGAAACATCATACTGTTTTATTTTATAAACCTTTTTAAAAAGCAGAATGTAGTCTGGACATATTTCCAGATCAAATATAGATCTACAACATTTAAAGTTTGTATTAGCAATCAGTTTAGCTAAGGACCTGAAAGGCCTATGCACTGAGAACTAGAAGATAATGATGAAAGAAATTGAAGACACAAATAAATGAAAAGATATTCCATGCTTACGAGTTAGAAGAATTAATGCTGTTAAAATGTCCATACTACTCAAAGCAATCTTCAGTCGGTCTCTATCAAAATTCCAAATATTTTTCACAAAAGTGAACAGTTCTAAAAGTTGTACAGAACCACAAGATCCTAGATAGCTATAGCAGTCTTGAGAAAGAAGAACAAAGCTAAAGGCATCACACTCCCTGATTTCAAACTATACTATGGAGTGATAATAATTAAAACAATATGGTATTGGCATAAAAACAGACTAGTGGAACAGAATAGAGAACCCAGAAATAAACCCATACATACATAATCAATTAATTTATGACAAGAAGCAAGACTACAATGAGGAAATGACAGTCTCTTCAATACTTGGTGTTGGGAAAACTGCAACAAAATTAAGCTAGACTACTATTTTATATCCTACGTAAAATTAACTCAAAATAGGAATTCCCTGGCAGTCCAGTGGTTAGGACTAGGTACTTTCACTGGTGAGGGTGCAGGTTCAATCCCTGATTAGGAAACTAAGATTCTGCAAGCCACACAGCATGGCCAAAACAGAAAAAGTTAACTCAGAATGAATTTGATTTGAATGTAAGGCTTGAAACCATTAAAATCCTAGAATAATATAAAGCTCCTTGACACTGGACTTGGTGATGATTTTTTAGATTTGACAACAAAAGCAAAACTAAATAAATGGAATTACATTAGACTAAAAAGCTTTTGTACAGTAAAGGAAATCATCAACAAAATGAAAAGGCAACCCACTAAATAGGATAAAGTATTTACAAATCATATGCCTGATAAGGGGTTATATACAAAATATACAAAGAACGCACACAATAGCAGAAAACCAAATAATCCAGTTTAAAAGTAGGCAGAGCACCTGAATAGACTTTCTTTCAAGAAGGCATACAGATGGCCAGCAGTTATATGAAAATATGCCCAACGTCACTAATCATCAGACCAAGGCAGGTCAAAAACACAGTGAGGCACTACCTCACACCTGTCAGAATGGCTATTATTAAAAAGACAACAACTACTAAGTGTTGGTCAGGATTGTGGAGAAAAGGGAACCCTTGTGTACTGTTGTTGGCAATGTAAATTGGGGCATCCACTATGGGAAACATTATGGAGTTTCCTAAAAAAATTAATAACAGAACTACCATGTGATCCATCAGGTCCAGTTCTAAGTATCTGAAGAAAATGAAAATACTTAATTTGAAGAGACAGATGTACCCACATGTTCAGTGCAGCATTATTTATAATAACCATAATAAGGAAACAACCCAAGTGTCCCTAGGTAGAAAATGGATAAAGAACTTGGGGTGCATTTATACACAGTGGAACACTATTCAGCCATAAAAAGAAAAGCTATAGTTTATCTTTCAGTAACTGTTGTTGAGAGCCTGATTCACCATACCATTACAAATTCATACTTCCTAGAGCAATAAGTTGGAATGTCCTTGTTTTAATTTAGACATGATAAAGAGACATTCTTTTTATTCTGTTTTGTGAAGTGCTTATTTGTTGGCATGTTGGTATTTTAAAAAGTTCATTTGTGACAGTTCTTTAAGTAAAAGAATATTACTAATTGATACTATTGAGTATTAATTATTATTTAGTATTAATTATTACTTAGCATAAGCTTGGCATTGTATTAAGCACTTATACATGCTTTATTTCATTGAACTTTATACCAACTCTGTGGCCCAGGTACTGTTCTCTCCCGATTTATGAACGAGGAGAAGGAGGCTAAAAGGTACATAGCCTGCCTTACTTCAGTAGTCAGTATCAGGACTAGAATTCAAATCCACATCTGACTGGAAAGTCTGTGTTAACTGTCTTGTTGAAGTGAATATTTTATCATTTGTTTCAGTATATTTTTCTGTGTTACCACTTGTATTTTGATTTCATTTATAATGGTGGTTCTCTCCCCTCTACTTTCCCATTTAAAACTTTTCTCTAGTCAGACCTGTTGGTCAGATTTGAAGCAATCTGACTGAATAAGCCAATTTGTCATATAAGGATCATGTGGCTTTCTTCAGGAAAAGTTTACTTAGAATTTGTGGTAGCTGGGCACTGAAGATAGGAAAATGAATTATGTAGTTGCCCTCAGTGGAAGCAGGTCAGATCGGCAAATAAATTGCCATTCACTGATGTGCTTCTATGGTTTTGACAAAATTCTTCAGGAGCCTGGAGGAGGGTGTGCTTGCAGGAGGTGGGAGAGCTTCATAGCTGGTAACATTGGGGCTGATTTTAAGGGAAGTTCAGCAAGGGAGAACAGAGTAGTGTGGAGAGTCTTGAAAAAGCATATTCTGGAAATAAAGTGGGATTCCATGCAGGTTTTCTTTGAAAGAATTTGTTTCTGATTGTTGAAGTTTCCAGTTCATCTCCTCTCCTTTATCATTCTTAACTTTAAAAGCATACTAATGAATCTCTATTATAAGGATTTTACCTAACATCCAGCTTCAGCAACAGTTAATAGACAACAGCTGTTCAACCCTTCCCTTGTTCCTCTTTTTTTTTCTCTTGGGCTGGAGTATTTTTAAAGTAATCCTAGACGTCATATCCCTTCATCTGTAAATACTGTATATCTGTAACAGATAAGGACTATAAGAATCACAATACTATTAGAACACGCAACAGAATTAAAAATTCTTTAATATCATTTATTACTCAATTCGTGTTCCATTTTCCCTGATTGTCCCAAATGTCTTTTTATGGTGGTTTTGATCGGATCAGTTTCAGAGATTGACTTACTGCCTTTGGTTGAGTAATTTTGTTTCTTAAGGCTCTTTTAATCTAATCCCTATCCCTATCTTTTTTTACTTTATGCTTTTTCTGTTGTTCTATGTTCTAATTTCCCATAGTAATCTAGATTCAGCTCACTGCATCCATGTGGTATCATTAATATTTTCCTCTGTTTTCATAGATTGACTGTAAACTGGTAGTTAGATCTAGGGCCTGATTAAATATTAAAAAGTTCAGCTTAAAAAAAATAATTTTATTTATTTTTGGCTGTGCTGGGTCTTTGTTGCTGTGTGAGCTTTTCTTTAGGTCCAGCAAGTGGGAGCTGCTCTAGTTATCATGTGCTGGCTTCTTGCTGTGGTGGCTTCTCTTGTTGCAGAGCACAGGCTCTAGGGTAAGTGGGTTTCAGTATTTGCAGCTCCCGGGTTCTGGAGCACAGGCTCAGTAATTGTGGCATATTGGCTTCGCTGCTCCGTGGCATGTGGGATTCTCCTGGATCAAGGGTAGAACCCATGTCTCCTGCATTGGCAGGCAGATTCTTTACTTCTATGTCATCATGGAAGCCCAAAGTTCAACTTTTAAATTTTATTTATTTTTACTTAAGCTTATATGGAAAATGTGATATTTATTAAATCACTTTTATAAAACAGTTTGACAATTGACTAACAATTAACAACATAACTAAAAATTTTAGAATCTTAACATCATAGAAGTTTGTTTCTTACTCATGTAGTAGTCTGATTCTAGGCTGTGATGTTAGTTGTTCTGTATATGTGGGATCAGGATCATCTTAGATAAGCCATAATGTCTTACTTGGGACTTTCCTTGTGGCTTGGATGATAAAGAGTCTACCTGCAATGCAGGAGACCTCGGTTTGATTCCTGGGTCAGGAAGATCTGGAGAAGGGAATGGCAACCCACTCCAGTGTTCTTGCCTGGAGAATCCCATGGACAGAGGAGCCTGGAGAGCTACAGTCCATGGGGCTGCAAAGAGTGGGACACGACTGAGTGACTAACACACATACACAGTGTCTTACTTGAGGAATGTTGAACATAAGTATTTTTTTTCAGTGAGTTTTAGTATGTTTTGTCAACGGATGACATAGTTCAGAAATAAAAATGTAGAGAAATGCTTTCAACTTCTTCTGGAGCATTAAAAGACATTTTCTTATTACTCTATTGCAGAAATGTAGACAACCAGCTTCCCGGGCAGGCTGTTCCGGCTGGATTCCCGGTGTATCCCGCTTTCAACCCACTGCAGATGCTGTGGTGGCAACAGATGTATGCTCATCAGTATTATATGCAATAGTAAGTCAGTTTGTGTTGATTTTTTTACACATGGTGTTATTTGCTTTATTTTCTTTTTCATCCTAAGTAAGTTGATTTGAGATTTCATTTACTGATGTATATGATTTGTTTTTAAAAATTATTTTAAATTATTTGGTTAAAGGAAAAAGGGTACATACACATCCTGTTCACATCAACTAAACCTATTCTCTGCTTCTTCCTCTCTTCCTTAATTATATTTGGCAGTATTCAGGTGCTTTCTTTAAGAGAACATTTTATCTATTTAAGAGGAGAAAACGTAGGAAAGTTTCACTGGAAGGCAACAAATCTGTGTGAAGATAGGATGTCAACTAAAAAAGGGAATAGAAAGAATCATACATCAGGGAGGCTCATATTAATGTCGGGTTCCCTTGTGGCTAATATGCCTTCTGGACTTTTCTGTATTTTAGTAAGTTTTGCTTCTGATCAGCGTGAAACATCCTTAGCATGGAATAGTTTCTTGGTTTTCTTTGCGCTGGGCTTCCTATGTATTCATTTAACATTTCTAGCTTCTCTTTAGTGTTCTCCTCTCCTTGTTTCTGTGATTCTGTTATCCTGTTCATTCTTTTTCTCTTTCTGATTACTCATTTTGTATTCTTTGATAGCCTGTTTTTTCCCCTTTTTCTAAATGGTAACATTCCTTGTTCAGTTAAGTATTTGTATACTTACCATGTGCCTTGCGATACACAGTCTGGTAGGGAAGATAGGATTTAGCCCCAGGCTAGTCCTCTTGGTTTTCCTTTTTCTGTGGCCTTAGTTGTTAGCTCTGTGTGATGGCTCCCAGTTCTTCATCTCTTGTGCCTCCACTTAATTGTTGGAGAATTCCATAGAGAAATTTGCCTTTCCTTTAAATTCAGTTAGGTCTGAACTTCGACTGCATCATCTTGTTACGTGCATTCTCCTTCTTAACTTGTCAGTGATACTGTCTCTTCTTAATCATCCTCCAAGCCCTTAACATTAATCAGCTTTGATTCTAGCTTCTGTTATCCCTGAACTCAACAACTTACCAAGATGAATCAGTATGTTGTTTCTAGCTTCTGTCCTTCCCTTCCTATATTTTACTTCTGATGTTTTGCTTAGATATTTCTAATATTAGACCCACTTTAATGCAATCACTTCTCCTCCTTTTAGGCTCTTGACTGTATTTCATTGTACTACTTGCCAGGTTAACTTAACACATAATTGAGTCCATCATTCTCCATTCCCTAAAATACAGATGGCCCTCTTGCCTACAGTGTGAAGTCTGTATCCTTATTCTTCCTCTATGCTGCTGCTGAGTCGCTTCAGTTGTGTCTGACTGTGCATCCCCATAGACAGCAGCCCACGAGGCTCCCCCGTCCCTGGGATTCTCAAGGCAAGAACACTGGAGTGGGTTGCCATTTCCTTCTCCAATGCATGAAAGGGAAAAGTGAAAGTGAAGTCGCTGTCGTGTCCGACTCTTAGCGACCCCATGGACTGCAGCCTACCAGGCTCCTCCATCCATGGGATTTTCCAGGCAAGAGTACTGGAGTGGGGTGCCATTGCCTTCTCTGATTCTTCCTCTATACCTTACCCCATAAAGCTAACCTGCTTTATTAACTTCATATCCTAATGCTCTCCTGAGTAATATCTTGGCTCCAGGCAGGCTCTTTATACCTTACCTGTTGTCACGGTAGTCGTTATTATAATTAGTCTCTTTGGTCATGTCCGATTCTTTGTGACCCTGTGTGCTGTAGCCCGCCAGGTTCCTCTGTCCATGGGATTCTCCAGGCAAGAATACTGGAGAGGGTTGCCATGCCCTTCTCCAGAGGATCTTCCTGACCCAGGGATTGAACCCGTCTCTTATTGGGCTGTAACACTAGCACCACCTGGGGAAGCCTTAGTGTTACACCTTATTTTTACACCTCTTGTCTTGTTTACAGCATCACCGAAACTGTGTAAGATAAGTGGGGCTTATTGTAGATAGGTACTGAATCATATAATCTTATGTACATCATTTGACTTCAGAGACTCAAGTTTTCACCTTTAATGAAATAACTCACTTATGAATCAGAATGTCCATGAGGTAGAAAGTATTCTGGAAATGAATATGGGGCTTCCCTTGTGGCTCAGCTGGTAAAGAATCTGCCTGCAATGAGGGAGACCTGGGTTCAATCCCTGGGTTGGGAATATCCCCTGGAGAAGGAAACAGCTACCCACTCCAGTATTCTGACTTGGAGAATTCCATGGATTGTATTGTCCATGGGACATGACTGAGTGACTTTCACTATAGATACAGTGTATCAGCATACTGGCTTAAATAAGCTTTTGTACCATGGAAAACTTCTATTTCATTTTGCTATCTTGATTTTAAAACTTTCTTGTAGAGAAAATTCAACATATATAAGACAGAATAAATAAAATGAACCCCTCTGTTCTCACCCCCCAGCTTTTAAACATTTATCAATTCATGACTGTCTGATTCTACAACTTTCCCCTCTTTGCTGAATAATTCAAAGCAAATTTCAGATATATTATCACTTTACTGGTAGTCTTTTACAGGAAAATTTATTCTGACTCTTAAGCAGTCAAATTATAAGCAAACTTCAGGACCACACATCTTTGTAACTTGACAAGGATCTACACCAGTGTTCTCCAGGTGGAGTTCTCAAAAGTCAGGATTGGGATTGAGGGATTGTTATCTGGGACCTAGTTAATATTTGAAAATACCAATACAAATCATTTATTACTGAGAGTGTACACACAGGGTAATGATTAATGTACTTATTTAGACAAATCTTTTCAAACATGGGTCTGAAGGGAGAAGTGGTGAGTGTGTGGGGGGCAGGCAATCAGTATTTATCCTATGTAGAAGAACAAAAGAGGCAATTAGGGAAAAGTTTTGGAGAAAGATTTGGTCACAGCCTTATAATTTAGTGAAAGAAAGAGTGATAACATGGCCATTTTTAATCTCTTCCATGTCTCCCCTTGCTGTCCTAGACTACCAGGCTGGGAGAACATCCTTTCCTGAACTACCATCCATCTTGGCTCTACTTTTGCACTGGGAATTATACTTACCTAGGAAATGTGGTATAGGAGTTGTGATATTTCATGTATGGTTTATGAAAAATACATATGGCTTCCCAGGAAGTTCTGAAAAATATAATGTAGTATGATAAATGTTTTTCTTTTTCTTTTTAATATTTATTTTGGTGACTATTTCAGTCAAGCTGCAGTTTCAGCTCAGGCCACATCAAATGCTAACCCAGCCCAGCCTGCTGCTACACAGCCTCTAAATTTGGCACATGTGCCTGGAGAAGAACCCCCACCAGCTCCAAACCTAGTGGCCCAAGAAAATCGACCCATGAATGAAAATGTTCAAATGAATGCACAGGGAGGTCCAGTGCTGAATGAAGAAGACTTCAATCGAGACTGGCTAGACTGGATGTACACGTTCTCACGAGCTGCAATTCTCCTTAGCATTGTATACTTCTATTCTTCTTTTAGTCGGTTTATCATGGTAATGGGAGCCATGCTACTGGTTTATTTGTGAGTGATGTTCATTCATTATAATTACTTTCTAAAACTGTTAAGCATGGAATCTGGCACGTGGTAGTCTGTTGTGAATGTTGAGTGAAGGAATATGAATGTTGGGCTTCAGATACCTAGCATCAAGAGCAAAGCAAGTTATGTTTTGTAAGAATGTTTATGAGAATTGTCTAGAAGCAGATTTTTTCCCTTTACTACTTATAAAAATTGTTAGTTCAGTTAGGTATGCTCTAGTAATCATTTAGAACTTGAGTATATGATGAAGTCTTGGAGAGGAGTTTCTTTTTAATTAATTATAGTTATCAATAGTAAGTCTGTTGGATATAGGTCAGATTTTTTTTCATAAGTAGACTCACTGTCCCTTGCTCCCCTTTTTTCTTAAGAAGCAAACAAATACCTTGTTGAATTTCATTTTGAAAAATATCAAAAAATGATTTTATGACTCCTGATATGTCTTACTAGCTTAGGATAGACTTTAAATTGATTCCTGTTTTCCTGTCATTGCTTTGAGAGGGGTAGTTCTTGACCTGAAGAAGGAAATTTGGTTTTTTCATTTATCATAGTTCAACCCATGAATGAAAATGTTCTAATCATTTTGCTGTTATAGGACACTAATATTTCATAGTGTTACGAGTAAAAACAGTTGTGACTTATTTTCTTTTCTGTTTATTTTACTGAGCAGACACCAAGCTGGATGGTTTCCTTTTAGGCAAGAAGGAGTTCAGCACCAGGCTCCCAACAATAATGCTGAAGTTAACAATGATGTACAGAATGCAAACAATCTAGAACTTGAAGAAATGGTATGCTTATGAAGTTTTCATATACTTAAATATAGGTGTTTCTTCAGCACTGTATGAGACCAATATAATAAAAGAATCCTGGGTATTTCATAGTATTGAAGAAAAGTTAACATGTTAATGTGTGGTTTAATCCCAGAGAACCTATAATACTGAGTCAGTCATATATTAGAATTAAGTGGAAAGAACTAACATCATTCTTCCTAAAAATAGCCTAGAAAGAAAGTTATGCTCACAGTGAGAAATTATTGCATTAAACTGGCAGTTATTCCTTTGAACTTGAACAAGGAGGAGTTTATCAGTTTTGGACTTGAGGAAGATCTCTAATGACCAGATAGTTCTACTTCCTTATTATATACTCATATTCCTTCTTTGGGAAGAATTTAACTCTCTCCTTTTCTGTAATGAGTTCATGGTAGCTGTTAAGATCACTTAGGAATATGTTTCTTGTTTTGTTTGAAAGGAGCGTCTTATGGATGATGGGCTTGAAGATGAGAGTGGAGAAGATGCAGGTGAAGATGCCAGTGCGATTCAAAGGCCTGGATTAATGGCGTCAGCCTGGTCTTTTATCACCACATTCTTTACTTCACTTATACCAGAGGGGCCTCCCCAGGTTGCCAATTAGACTTGAAAAACTGTGCCAGCTGCAAAGGAGGGTCTGAATTTAGGAAAGTGTTTTAAATAACAGTGCAATTTCAAAAAATTTATTACTTTCTTTTCATCATCATGTACAGAGGTGTTTTTTCTTTAAACTTCTCATGCATATGAATATTTTAAGCACAAATAGACTACTAAATATGTGATTTTTTTTTTTTTAAGATTCTAACAGAACATAGCATAACAATATTGGTCTTCCAGGTTTTGTTAATTTCATTATGTATATTATATCAAGACAGACTTGTGTGTCTTATTTCTTTAAAGAGCTGCTTCACATATAAATGTCTATAGCTTATAGCCCAGCCCTTCAATGTATAATTTGAATAAATATATCTATTTTCTGTGACTTGTCCTAAAAGTTTTAAACAGAATGACCTCATAGTTTTTAATGAAGAATATTAATTACCTAAAATGTGCTAGTAGCATTCTACCCAGCCATAAAGCAATAAACTTCTCAATAATCTTCATTTTGACATTTGAATAAATGGAAACTTTCTATTTTAAGGGCATGTATCCCATCAATTGGAATTAGTACCTTAAAAAAAAAAGGCAGCTCTTCAATGGAATTAATAGTGATATAAAATGTTTGATATAGGCAGTACTTTTATAAAATAAGATTCTGGAAATCACTCCCTGTAATTTTTTTAAAATAAAAGGTCAATTATGGTAAAACTGTCTTGTGGTATATTTATTTAAACTCTTCCATATTATACTGTCTCTATACAAAAATCTATGTAAATTTCAGTAGTTCTGGGGTTGCTGAAGTCTTCAAGGTCATTTTCACCTCTTTTTATTCCAGAAGGATATCTTCTAGTTCTCAGGGAGTCTAAAACCTCTTTCAGTTCAGTCAGTTCAGTCACTCAGTCATGTCCGACTCTTCGCAACCCCATGAATCGCAGCACGCCAGGCCTCCCTGTCCATCACCAACTCCTGGAGTTCACCCAGACTCACGTCCATCGAGTCAGTGATGCCATCCAGCCATCTCATCCTCTGTCATCCCCTTCTCCTCCTGCTCCCAATCCCTCCCAGCATCAGAGTCTTTTCCAGTGAGTCAACTCTTCGCATGAGGTGGCCAAAGTACTGGAGTTTCAGCTTCAGTATCATTCCCTCCAAAGAAATCCCAGGGCTGATCTCCTTCAGAATGGACTGGTTGGATCTCCTTGTAGTCCAAGGGACTCTCAAGAGTCTTCTCCAACACCACAGTTCAAAAGCACCAATCTTCGGCGCTCAGCCTTCTTCACAGTCCAACTCTCACATCCATACATGACCACAGGAAAAACCATAGCCTTGACTAAACGGACCTTTGTTGGCAAAGTAATGTCTCTGCTTTTGAATATGCTATCTAGATTGGTCATAACTTTCCTTCCAAGGAGTAAGCATCTTTTAATTTCATGGCTGCAGTCGCCACCTCTTTATTTAAAAATCCCTGTGAAAGTCAATTTGATTTTTCTTAAGAAAGGAGTAAGTCTCTTATAGGGTAGCTAACTAAAATGGAATAAATGCAGATAGTAGAACTTATTATGGAAGAACTTTATCTTATGTGAAATGTATTATAAACGTATATATAGTACAGTTACAGTAGTATATGATGGCTGTTGACCAGGGTGAACTATGGTACATTTGTACACTGTTTGGGTTCATGATTAGGGATGGCTTGTTTCAAGGCTGTACAATCATTGCATCCAGAGGGAGCATGTGGATTTTAACCTGGGAACTAAATAAATAAACTGTCAGAGCTGAAAGAAATGTTCCATAGGTCAGATCCTAAAAATAGAGTTGATGGGTAGAGTATGAAAGCAGATGTAATTATGAGATTGAGCAGTCTCAATCTCGTCTTTTCATTTAGGAGTTGGACAGGGGAGAACTGGAGCCACAGAATTCATAGAGGGGAGCATTATTGTGGGGGACACCTATCTGAAGGAAATGAGCAGGTCTCTGCATCCTAACTGCAGGTTGGGCCCTAAGGAGAAGGATTCTGTTCGTTGACCCCCTGTGAAAGGCTGTAGCTAAGCATTCTAATAAAAGTGAAATGTATTATACTACTGTATGTTAATTATTTTCCCTACATTGTTAATTCCTTCATATTAGTCTTACTTCCAGTAAGTCTTTGTCAGAAACTACAGCCCAGTGTCAGCTATGTTTTGGATGATTAAGGGAGGAGCTGTGTCCATGCTGGGGCCAGATGGTGCTTAGAAGGCAGTTGTAGCATGGAGACAGTTTCCAGATGGAAAAAGAGCCACACAGAAGCCCAGATACTGGTCTCTAGGCTAAGTGGTGACTAGCAACAGTCAGGATGGGATTGAAATACTTCCCAGGGCTAGACTTTCTACGTCTAGTCTAGTGTTAGTGGCTCAGTCGTGTCTGACTCTTCACGACCCCATGGACTCTAGCCCGCCAGGCTCCTCTGTCCATGGGGTTTCCCAGGTAGGAATACTGGAGTGGGTAGCCATTCCCTTTTCCAGGGGATCTTCCTGACCTGGGGATCAAAACTGGGTCTCCCTCATTCTTTACCATCTGAGGAGATTCTGGGTCTCCTCAGATTCTTTCCATTTGAGGCACCAGGTCAAGCAGTATGGGTGAAAGCGTTGGTTTTTAATAGCTTGGTAAAAGGAAAGAGTGATCCTGAGGGCTGAAGAATTGGAAATATTTTCACCATAGTTTGATGTTACCATCTATCATCATTCTAACTAGTTCCTCTGGCTGCATCATCCCTATGGAAATTTGGCTTTTCAAAGTAGGGGAGGCAAGGCCAAATTTGGAGCCTCATTAGTGTAGACCCCGTGGCGTTTTTTGCTTCACTGAGAAGAGACTAAGGTGTGCTGCTCTGTATGTCTGCTCTCTGTACGTCTGGTGTATATTAGACCCTGAGGCCCGTTGTATCTGGAATTATGTTGATGGATGGAATGTGGTATTCCCAACTACTGATCTTTCCTGAGAGTCTTGATGTGGCTAGCTGACTCACCCCTCAACATGGCATCACACACTCACTGCAACCTGGGAAACTGGCTGCATGGTGGGTATAAAGCATATATATTGTATTTATATCTTACAAGGGCTTCCCGGGAAACTCAGCTGGTAAAGAAGCTGCCTGCAATTCAATTCCTGGGTCAGGAAGATCCCCTGCATAAGAGATAGGCTACCCACTCCAGTATTCTTGGGCTTCCCTGGTGACTCGGATGGTAAAGAGTCCCCTGCAATACAAAAGACCTGGGTTTGATTCCTGGGTTGGGAAGATCGCCTGGAAAAGGGAATGGCAACCCACTCCAGTGTTCTTGCCTGGAGGATTCCATGGACAGAGGAACCTGGTGGGCTACAGTCCATGGGGTCGCAGAGTCGGACATGACTGAGTGACTTTCACTTCACTTATATCTTACACATAAATGATAGTTTGGTTGTTTTAATATTTAAACATTAATTTTTTTTTGAATTTGAAAAATTATGATAAGAACGTTTACCATGAAGTCTACTGTCAACAGATGTTTAAGTGTATAATACAGAGTAGCATTTAAGAACATTTAAATAAGACATGTAAAAACAAAGAATAATGATACTTCTTGAATAAAAGTGTTGGGGAACAATGCGAGCCTTTTTAAATTAAAATACCATGGCATCTTTGAAATAAAAGTTTTTCTTATAAAAAGAGCCAAGAATAACTAGGGTTCCTATTCCAAAAGCACCTGGAGCTTCTCGACTGTCCAAGAGTCTTAGTAAGTGGAAGGCTTTTCCCAGCATCATGGGGCCTCAGCCCAAATAGGGAGGACAGTAGATCTGACTCCTTCCAGAGCACATCTCAGTGGTTACTGTCTCACATCACACTTGGGGGATAAGCCCTGGAGGCCCCAGTATAGGGTGCTAGTTTCAAGAGCCTTCTTGCCAAAGCTAACTTTGATCCTGCTGCTACATTGTAGCTCTTTTACTCCAATTGCTCTCTTTTCCAAAGTGAAAATATTGATGGTTACATAAACTATTTCATGTGGTGCAGTGAAATGGTGTGGTCCATTTTGCTCAGCTATTCCCAAGCCATAGGAAAGTTGGAAAAATTAAGATCTATATAGCATCTTTACCATTTACCATTCCTCACAGAGGGTGCATGGAGAAAGGCTGTCATTGTGTGTTAATTTATATAATTAATAAAAACCATTATAATGTTTTAAAAATTGTTATTACTAACATCTGAACATTTGTTATATTTCTGGCTTTGTGCTAAATACTATACCTGCATTGAAAAAATAAAGCAACTCAAGGTAAGTGCTATTGTTAGTTCCATTTTTCAGATAAGGTAACGAAGACTCATTAAATAGCTCACTTCAAGTCATATAGCTAGTAAGTGACAGAATCAAGTCTATTTTACCTCAGAACTTGAATTTTCTAAAAGTAATTTTTCAAATAAAGCACGTAGAGACTTCAGCTTCCAGTAATGGGTGATTAGCTTGTTTTACCCCAACCCCTCTGCTGAGAAAACTAGAAAAGTTAGGATATATTAAAGTATCAGAGAGCTATCAAGAAAGCAGGGGCCAATACTCCACACAGATGAGACCTATGTTTGGTGCCACGTTTTACTCTTAGAAGCACCTTATAATTCAAGAACAAGTGAGAGAAACAGCAAAATTTTTGGTAGACTCATAGGAAACAAAAATTAGAGTTCTGACTGCACCAAGAAGAAATGTCCTTTAAATGTACTGGGCTTTTATTTATTGGATCCCCAAAGGCCTACCCCTTGAGTGAAGGAGAACTGGAAATTGATTCTATATGCACAAGGATTGAAGCCCAGCCTCAAGTGGTCTCAGTCCCTAACTGAATGAGGCAACTGGCCCCAACCCTAGTGGACAGTCAGAAGCAAAAATAAACCCCTCTGAAGAAAGGTAACATCATGCAGTTTCTCAAATTGTCTCTATAATTGTTCAAAGTCTGTTAATCCCAATAAAACAATAACTAGCAATACAAACACATTAAGATTTGACCAAAAAGGAGAAAATGAAACAGATAAACCTCAGAAAATTAATACATTTAGCATTATCTGATAGAGACCTTATAATAACTGTGATCAAAATGTTAAAGGATTTACATGACAAGATGGAGAAACTTCAGAAGACAACTGGAAATTATATAAAAATAAAATTTCTAGAACTTAAAAATAATATGACTGAAATCAAGAAATCAGTAGATGGCTTTGATAGTCACAGTTTAAGAGAGAATTAGTGAACCAAAAGTTAAAAAATTTATTCAGAATGATGCTGTAGGAGAATAGGGCAGACAACACTTGAAGAGATAATGGCTAAGAATTTTTCAAAATTGATGAAAGACACTGAGCCACAGATGGTAGAAATATTATTGGCTTCCAAGCAGAATAAATACAAAGAAAATCATGACAAATTACTACAGAGTAAAACTGCTGAGAAACAAACTTTAAAAGTAGCCAGAGGAAAATGTAGCTCATTTTCAAAGGAGCAACAAACAGTAAGTATGCCTAGTAAGTGATATTTTCAAAGAGCTTATAGAAAATAACGGCCAATATGGAAGATAATGTGCAGCAAAAATATCCTTTGAAAGACATTTTCAGGCAAATGAAAACAGAATTTGGCACCACTGGAAAGTACTAAAGGAAAATACTAATGGGTTTTTGGACAGAAGGGAAATTATCACATATCACAGTTTGGAGGTGCAGAAAAAAACAGAAAAGCATTGGAAAGGTAAATCCGTGCATAAATCTAAAAGGATATTGCCATAAAATAATCCATTTATGCTTTATGGGGTCTTACATGTATAAAGAATTAAAATACATGACAAAAATAGCATATAACTCTGATGGGAGGTAAATAGGACTGAGTATCCTGAGGTCCTTGAATTGTCTTGGAAATGATCAAGACACTAATTTATATGAGAAATGAATAAATCAGGGTGTGTGCTTTAATTTCTATGATATTTTTTAAAACCAATAAAAGAATGTAAAACTAACAGGACAGTAGAAAAGGAATATGAAATTTAAATTCAAATGAAGGCAAGAATGGAGAACAAAAAAGTAGTTGGGAGCAAACAGAAAACAAAAAACCAGGAAGGTAGATTTAAATCCAAATGTAGCAATACATCGAGCATAAATGGACTAAATATTACAACTTAAAACCTGGGGATTCCTTTGTATGTTATTTGTCGCTTCTCTCTTGTTGATTTTAATATTTTTTGTCTTTGTGGTGGTTTAGTCGATAAGTCGTGTCTGACTCGGTCCATGGACTGTGGCCGGGTGGGCTCCTCTGTCCATGGAATTCTCCAGGAAAGAATGCTGGAGTGGGTTGCCATTTTCTTCTCCAGGGCATCTTCCTGACCCAGGAATCGAGCCCGGGTCTCCTGCACTGCAGTCGGATTCTTTACTGAGCAATGAGAGAAGCTGGCGAGCACCATGTGTATCAGCGTGTTCCTCCTTGGGTTTGTCTTGCCTGCGATTCTGCACTTTCTGGACTAGGGTGACCGTTCCACGTCCCACCTTAGCAAGATTTTCAGCCATTGTATCTTTAAATATTTTCTCAGGTCCTTTTTCCTCTCTATTCTCCTTTTTGGACCCCTATAATGCAAATATTGGTGTGTTTAGTGTTTCTTGTATCTTCTTGATCTGTATTGGATCATCTTTACTATCATTACTCTGAATTTTTTTTTATGATGAGATTAGAAATCAACTACAAGGAGAACAAAACCCAATTCTACAAGACTTGAAAACAACATGCCTTAAGTACAATGTAAGGATAGCTGAAAGTAAGGTTGAAAGTAAAAAGATGGAAAAAGACTTCTCATGCAAGTATTAACCAACAGAAAACGGGTGTGCTTGTTATCCAAAGCAGACTCAAGGGTAAGAAGCATTGATAGAGTAAGAGGGTATGCAGTCACTCGGGCATTTTGCCACTCAGAAAGGCTTTGCACTCGCTTAGTGAAGGCGATGGCACCCTACCCCAGTACTCTTGCCTGGAAAATCCCATGGGCGGAGGAGCCTGGTGGGCTGCAGTCCATGGGGTCGCGAAGAGTCGGACACGACTGAAATGACTTAGCAGCAGCAGCAGCAGCAGCAGTGATGGACCAGGAAGCTAGCTTAGTCAAGAGGCATCAAATTATAAGTATCTGAAGATAGAATATGTGTGTCTGTGTGTTTTGCGGAAAACACAAGAGATAGAGTAGTAACATTCAAAAGGATGAGAAATGTGGAACGTGTAACATTTTCTTTTTTTTCATCAGCAATATTTATTTAATATCTCATTATATACCAAGTATTAGAGTGTTCAAGCTGTGAAAGTAAACCAGTAAGACAAAATGGTGTTTTAGAAGGACGGTTTTACCACAAATTAATAGTTTTCTCCATAAATAGATATTTTTCAGTTGTGGTGCATCTTGGTGCATTTTTTTTTTCAGGTTGAGCAGTTTATTCTATTTTTTAATTAATTAATTAATTGTTTTTACTTTACAATATTGTATTGGTTTTGCCATACATTGACTTGAATCCACCACGGGTGTATACATGTTCCCCATCCTGAACCCCCCTCCCACCTCCCTCCCCATCCCATCCCTCTGGGTCATCCCAGTGCACCAGCCCTGAGCACCCTGTATCCTGCATCAAACCTGGACTGGCGATTCGTTTCACATATGATATTGTACATGTTTCAATGCCATTCTCCCATACCATCCCACCCTCGCCCTCTCCCACAGAGTCCAAAAGACTGTTAAATACATCTGTGTCTCTTTTGCTGTCTCGCATATAGGGCCATCGTTACCTTCTTTCTAAATTCCATATATATGCGTTAGTATACTGTATTGTGTTTTTCTTTCTGGCTTACTTCACTCTGTATAATAGGATCACCTTATCTTTGACAAAGGAGGCAAGAATATACAATGGAGATAAGACAATCTTTTTAACAAGTGGTGCTGGAAAGACTGGTCAACCACTTGTGAAAGAATGAAACTAGAACACTTTCTAACACCATACACAAAAATAAACTCAAAATGGATTAAAGATCTAAACATAAGACCAGAAACTATTAAACTCCTAGAGGAAAACATAGGCAAAACTCTCTCTGACATAAACCACAGCAGGATCCTCTATGACCCACCTCCCGGAATATTGGAAATAAAAGCAAAAATAAACAAATGAGACCTAATTAAAATTAAAAGCTTCTGCACAACAAAGGAAACTATAAGCAAGGTGAAAAGACAGCCTTCAGAATGGGAGAAAATAATAGCAAGTGAAGCAACGGACAAAGAATTAATCTCAAAAATATATAAGCAACTCCTGCAGCTCAATCCCAGAAAAATAAAAGACCCAATCAAAAAGTGGGCCAAAGAACTAAATAGACATTTTTCCAAAGAAGACATACAGATGGCTAACAAACACATGAAAAGATGCTCAACATCACTCATTATCAGAGAAATGCAAATCAAAACCACAATGAGGTACCATTTCATGCCAGTCAGAATGGCTACTATCCAAAAGTCTACAAGCAATAAATGCTGGAGAGGGTGTGGAGAAAAGGGAACCCTCTTACACGGTTGGTGGGAATGCAAATTAGTTCAGCCACTATGGAGAACAGTGTGGAGATTCCTTGAAAAACTGGAAATAGAACTGCCATATGACCCAGCAATCCCACTGCTGGGCATACACACTGAGGAAACCAGAAGGGAAAGAGACACGTGTACCCCAATGTTCATCGCAGCACTGTTTGTAATAGCCAGGACATGGAAGCAACCTAGATGTCCATCAGCAGATGAATGGATAAGAAAGCTGTGGTACATATACACGATGGAATATTACTCAGCCATTAAAAAGAATACATTTGAATCAGTTCTAATGAGGTGGATGAAACTGGAGCCTATCACACAGAGTGAAGTAAGCCAGAAAGGAAAACATTTTCTTTTACAAATCAAGTAAACTGGTTTGGAGCCTATCCAGCCTCGCCCCTGCTTTTTGTGATCAGCAGGTGGCGCTAGTGGTAAAGAACGCGCCTGCCAAGGCAGGAGGTATCAGAGACGCTGGTTTGATTCCTGGGTTGGGAAGATCTGGAGGAGGGCATGGGCAACCCACTCCAGTATCTTTGCCTGGAGAATCCCATGCACAGAGGAGCCTGGTGGGCTACAGTCCATAGGGTCGCAAAGAGTCGGTCTCAATTGAAGAGACTACCCACACACATGTACACATCATTATGAAATGTTACTGATAATAGATCCACACATCAAATGTGTATTGTTCTAAGTGCTTTGCAGATATTAACTGATTTAATCCTCACAACAATCCTAGGGGGTGGGTATCTTTATTAATATTTCTATTTTACAGATGGAAAACCAAGCAACTGGCAGAGTTGGTATTCAAAACAAGGCAGCCCCAGTGCCAGAGTCCCTGGCCTAAATTCTATGCAATATGGACTCTGAAATTTACAGTCTGTCCAAAGTTTTGGGAAAACATTGAACTTCTCATGAGTTATCCCTTTCATTTTGATGATTCCAGGTTGTCATGGAAATTGTGCACAAGGAGGTAGAGAGGAGTGTGAGAAGGAACACATGTTTATCCGGGATTTACGGTGAACCCAGGACTTGTCAAGGTATAACTACCTTACATGTAGATATTATGAGCCCCCATTTTAATATGAGAAAACTAATGTTCAGAGACATTTCAGAGACTTAACAAAGTCACTTTAAGTAAGAGCAGGGAAGGGATTCTATCTTGGTCCATTTGTCTCCATCGCCTCTTTCAAAGAAACCACATTCGCTTGTTTGTGTGGCTTCTAACACTATGAAGTTAGAGCACATGTATGCTTGTTAAGTTGCTTCAGTCGTGTCTGACTGCTTGCAACCGTATGTACTATAGCTCGCCAGGCTTCCCTATTCACGGTATTCTCTAGGCAAGAAGTCACAGTTCAGTTCAGTTCAGTACAGTCACTCAGTCATGTCCGACTCTTTGTGACCCCATGAATCGCAGCACGCCAGGCCTCCCTGTCCATCACCAACTCCCAGAGTTCACTCAGACTCACGTCCATCGAGTCAGTGATGCCATCCAGCCATCTCATCCTCTGTCGCCCCCTTCTCCTCCTGCCCCCAACCCCTCCCAGCATCAGAGTCTTTTCCAATGAGTCAACTCTTTGCATGAGGTGGCCAAAGTACTGGAGTTTCAGCTTTAGTATCAGTCCTTTCAAAGAACACTCAGGACTGATCTCCTTTAGAATGGACTGGTGGATCTCCTTGCAGTCCAAGGGACTCTCAAGAGTCTTCTCCAACACCACAGTTCAAAAGCATCAATTCTTCGGTGCTATTGATTGAATCTTGGCGAGTTGCTTCTTCAAGGTTGTCAACCTCTGCTAAACGACTTGTTAAACCATCGGGAAGTGTGACTGGCGCGGCAGGGACGGTGGTGTTACACTTTACTGCTTTGACCACTAGATGGAGGTGTAACACCACATATCTCTTCTGCTGTGGGTCTGGAGGAAGGTGATTTCAGAGTCTGGGAGCATGGGAGGGCACGAGGCTACTTCAAAGTAGCAAGAGAAAGAATAGAAAAAAGGAACCTCTCTCTTGGCCTTCACATTCTGATCCTTGATGTTAAGCTCTGAGAAGGCTGGAGAGTGTGACCCTCAGTCAGCTTCAGGATATGTAGTACTGACAGCCTGGGCTTTTTTCAGACAGTCTTGAGTTGAACTCTTCGCTTCGCCAAGCCCTGGTGAGTGGACTTGGGCACGTACTCTCATTGACAATGGGCTCCCCTATCTCAGAAGTTCCTGCCAGTGAGGAGAGGTCTCTGGGCATCTAAGAACTTTGGCACTGCAATAGATGCTTATAAAACTGTAGGTCCAAAAACTCAGTAATCCTACGGGGGTATGGCCTGCCCCTGCTCAACCACTCTCCTATGCTCCTCCTGCCCCTTCTGTGGACTTGCTTGAGGTTACAGAGTCATCTGGGATTAGAGCCTATTTCAAGGCTCTTCCCTGATGTGCTGGCAACTATCTGGAGAGCTTCCTTTAATAAAATTCTTTTGGGGAGATAGTCATAAATTTGATGGGTTTAACTGTTTTCCTTTGACCCTGCAAAAGTGTTAAGAGCATGAAAAGCAGAGAAAGACTAAGGAACTGCCTCGCATCAGAGACATGGCAACTAAATGCAATGTAGGATCTTGGACTGTGATTCTGGAACAGAAAAAGGATATCAGTGGGACAACTGGTGACATTTGAATATAGTCTGTAGATTAGTTAATAATGGTGGCTCAGACAGCAAAGAATCTGACTGTAATGCGGAAGACCTGGGTTTGGTCCCTGGATTGGGAAGATCCTCTGGAGAAAGAAATGGCAACCCACTCCAGTATTCTTGCCTGGAGAATTCCATGGAGGGAGAAGCCTGGCTGGTTACAGTCCATGGGGTCACAAAGAGTCAGACATGATTAAGTGACTAACACTTTCACTTTTGCTTCAAGTTAGTTTCTTGGTTTTGATTACTGTACTGTGGCTATGTAAAATGTCAACATTTGGGGAAGTGGGGTGAATGGTGTACAGGAATTCTTGTATTATTTTGTAACTGTCAAGTCTGAAATTATTAAGTCTGGAAGCTCAATAGGAAAAAATTATTAATATGAAAACATTACCTTAACACTATTATAGAATATTTCAAACATACAGAACAATATAGAGGATAAAAATAACCACTTGTATAGGTGATTCAAGGGTGTGCTATGTATGTGTGGGGGGCAACACACAAATGAGTGGTTCCTGAAGGAGTTAAGCTTTGTGGTCATACTGTCTTTCTTTATGCACAGTTGGCTCCTGATGATTTGAATCAGATCACTATTTTTCAGGCAGTGAAAGTGTTAGTCTCTCAGTCATGTTTGACTCTTTGTGACCCCATGGACCACAGCCTGTCAGGCTCCTCTGTTCATGGAATTCTCCAGGCAAGAATACTGGAATGTGTAGCCATTCCCTTCTCCAGGGAATCTTCCTGACCCAGGAATCAAACCCAGGTCTCCTGCATTCCCTGAGCCACCAGGGAAACTTTTTGACAGTCTCTACTTCATGATATGTTAGCAGAAAATTCAGTGATGAGATGACAGTATTTGATAATGAGGCGGCACCTTATGCCGTTAAGTCTTACTTAGTAATTCTCTTGGGAAATATTTTTCTTCCATCCTCATCTTTTATTGTGCCTGTGTGCTCAGCTGCTTAGTAGTATCTGACTCTTAGCGACCCTGTGGACTGTAGCCCTGCTCCTCTGTCCATGGGATTCTCTAGGGATATAATCATTAGTGGCTAAAACTAAAACGTATAGATGAAAATGGCCTCAGTTACTTAATGTTTCATTGACTTTTAACTTAAAACTTTATTTCTGGCTGTGCTGGGTCATTGTTTCTGGGTGGGATCTCTCTAGTTGGCTGCAAGCAGGGGCTGCTCTGTAGTTGTGGTGCGTGGGCTTCTCATTGCTGTGGCTTCTCTCGTTGGGAAGCATGGGCTCTATGGCGCTTGGGCTTCGGTAGAGTGGCTCCTGGACTCCAGGGTACAGGCTTAAGAGTTGTGGTGCACAGGCTTAGTTGCTCCGTGGCATGTGGGCTCCTCCTGGATCAGGGATCGAATCTGTCTCTCCTATTGGCAGGTGGATTCTTTGCCAGTGAGCTACCAGGGAAGCTCTGATCTTTAACTTAAAAAAATAAACTTTTAGAAGTTTTAGATTTACAGAAAAAAATCGCAAAGAAAGTGCAAAGAGTTCCCACATATCTTGCAGCCAATTTCCCTTATTATTAACCCTTTACATTGGTATGGTAAATTTGTTGCAAGAAATGAATCAGTATCAATATATTGTTATTAACGGAAGCCCATATTTTATCTCCTTAATTTACCTCATGTCCCTTTTTTATTTCAGAATCCTTTCTAGGCTATCACAGTAAATTTAGTCTTCATGTCTACCTAAACTACTCTGGGCTGTGACTATTTCTTAGATGATTTTTGTAACTTTCTGATGACCTTGACAGTTCTGAGGAGTACTGGTCAGGTATTTTGTAAGGTGTTTCTCCTCTGGGAGTCGTCTGATATTTTTCTCATAATTATATTGGAGTCACGTATTTTTTTTTTTGGGAATAGGCACAGAGGTGAAATGACATTTTCGTCACATCATATCAGAAGCACACACGACCAACATGGCCTGTCAGTCTTGCTGTTGATCTTGATCACCTGGCTAACGTAGCGTTTGTCATATTTCCCCACTGTGAATTCACTCTTATCTCCTCCCTTTGTATTCTGTGTTCTTTGAAGGGAAGTCACTGTGTGAAGTCCACATTTAAGGAGTTGGGAGTTTGGCTCCATCACTATGAGAGCGGAGAACCTACATATACTATTTAGAATTTTTCTGCATGGGAGATTTGTCTCTTCTCGCCTACTTATTTTTTTCAATCATTTATATGTTAGTATGAATTCATGAATACTTATGTATTTTATACTTTGAGTTTTTTAAAGCCTTTTTATTTTGTTTTGGGGTGTAGCTGATTAATGATGTGATGGTTTCAGGTGAACAGCAAAGGGACTCGCCCTTCATATATGCGTATCCATTCTCCCCCAAACTCCCCTCCCATCCGGATTGCCATGTAACATTGGGCAGAGTTCCATGTGCTATACAGTACCTCCTTGATGGTTATCCATTTTAAGTATAGCAGTGTGTGCACGTCCATTCTAAACTCCCTAACTAGCCCTTCTCCCCATCATTCCTCTGGCAACTGTAAGTTCGTCCTAAGTCTGTTTCTGATTTGTAAGTAAGTTCATTTTGGATCATTTCTTTTTTAGATTCCATATATAATAGATATCATATGATATTTCTCTTTCTCTGATTTACTTCACTCAGTATGACAATCTTGAGGTCCATCTATGTTGCTACAAATGTTATTATTTCATTCTTTTTAATGGCTGAGTAATATTTCATTATATATTTACATATATGTATACATACATATACATATATACATATGCATACACACACACACACACACACACACACACAGCACAACTTCTTTGGGTTTTAATCCAAAACTTCTTTATTTTGTTGCTAAGACTGTCCCAGCCTTGGCCATTGGGAGCACATTCAGTTGGCAAGACTGAAATTTGAGAGGTGGGTTGGGCAGGATGTGGATGTGGGAATAGACACAGAGATGTGTTAACTGAAATGGGTGCCACAGAAAGATGGCTGGTAAGTAATTTAAAAGCAGTCCAGGTTCGATGCAGGATACTGGATGCTTGGGGCTGGTGCATTGGGATGACCCAGGGGGATGGTATGGGGAGGGAGAAGGGAGGGGGGTTCAGGATGGGGAACATGTGTACACCCGTGGTGGATTCATGTTGATGTATGGCAAAACCAATACAACATTGTAAAGTAATTAACCTCCAATTAAAATAAATAAGTTTATATTTAAAAAAATAAGAATAAAAATGCTTAAAAAAAAAGTTACCACCTTAATGTCAAAACCAAAGATTAATATGTATTAAAATTGCAAAATTGCACTTAGGTTGGGATAAAGCCTGCAGAGAAAGTTACATATTGCAGTAGGCTGTTTTGTTCCTCAGATTCTTAGGGAAACAATGGCTGGTTTCTCAACTAAGCACCTGTATACACCTTGCTTCCCTTTGCTGCTCCTCTTGTTTCGTGTGCACTAGACTGTGCCTGACTCTCTACTGTGCCCGTGAGGTCCCTGGCCCTCAGTAGGCGTCCAGGTGCAGAAAGATACTTACTGCAGCATTGCTAATAGTAGTAAAAATGGGAAACAATATGAATGGCTAAAAAGGGCAGGGTTAACAAACCTTGTTTGAGGAAAACAAGGGCGTATTTACTTGATGGAATGTCAGACAGCATTTCTAAATGATGGTTGTAAAGACTATGTTGTCACCTCAAAAAAGCATTTGGATTTTCTAGAAAATTGACCTCTCCCACATCCTTTATTAAGAAGCTGCCGGAAGATGTGTTTCTTCAGAAAAAGAAAAAAAAAAAAAAAAACAGAATTGGAAAGACCCTCAGGATTCCAGATACTGGAGTTAAGAGTTACAGGCTTTAATTAACTATATTTACTAAGTTTGAAGAATTAAAAAAAAAATAAACAAAAGCAAGCCATGGGATACTGGAATCAATAGCAGAGAGAGGATAGTCAATATCAGAGAGAGGTGAAGGGAATCCACAGAGAAGTTCCTGTGGATGGTAGGATGAAGGAAGTTCCCAGGATGGTAGGCATTTTGCAGATAGAGGAGGCAGCCACAATATGCTGATAACAAAATTTCAAGATCCCTGCTGTCTTACGACCATCCCTGTGACCTCTAAGATGGTAGAATTACAAGATGGAAACAATGTAAAGTCTTAAGTTATTGCTGGAGGTGTCAAGGAGAGTTCCTTGGAGTGCATGGACTATAATGTGAACAAAGTACAAATGTGCATATGATGTGTATGCATGTATTTTAAGCTAATTAAATTATGAGATCTGTCTGTAGCTGCTATAATATATTAATACTATAGCGGCTTCTAAAATATTCATAACATTCTATTTCTTAAACAGGGAATGGGTACATAGGTGTTAATTTATTGTTATTCTTTAACTGCATATATTTTATATACTTTTGTGTACATATATTTCACAATAAACAGTCACCTTCTTCTGTACATTGTGACCACCTTCAATTGAAAGTTAATTAATCCTATTAATGGAATAGGATATGTAGGATTAGAAATTGGAACAGTATTTTGGGAGAGTTTTCACAATATAGCTCAAGAATCTAAATATTATCCTTTGATTTAGCAGTCCCACTTCTAAGAGTTGAGCCTATGGAAATAATCCTAGATATTAAAAAAGCATGCAGAAAGATGCTCATTGCAGTATTATTAATTGTGGTTTGTTAAAGTAGCATATGTCTACCAATGGACTCCCAGGCAGCTTTTCCAAATGATGGTTGTAAGGACTATGTTTAATCTCAAAAACTCATATGGTAGGCTAGATAAAAAAAGAGAATACAAAATTTTGTCTCCTGGATGAATATAGCTATGTGAAAAGAAATGTGAAACAAAAAGCTTTGTCCAGCATTTGCCAGGTTCATCCTATCCCTAAGTGTTCTTTAGACCATTACTTTGAAAAAGAACAATAATTTAGACATAATGTATAATAGAAATGTATAAACACATAAACAGAAAACATGTTTGAATTATGGATGATATCCTTTTCTTCATTTAGATTAGTTTTAAACATTGAAACACACTTGTAATAAATATGACCATTCAGAAATACAGTTGGAAGAATTGTACACATTTATGGGTGAAGAAGGCAGATTGAAAAGGCAGGGCTATGAATGGGATGGGGACTCCTTTTGGCTCAGTGGCTGGAACTGTGACAGCAGAATTCAGTTAGTTGTCAAATGAACACGAGATGACCCCTAAAATGTCTCCCATTGTGTCTATGACCTTGCATTTCATCATTTAAAAAGAAATTACAAGATGTTCTACTGTTACAATGTTAATTTCTTCTCAAGGCTTTCCAGTCATCAAAGCTTTGTCAGAAAGACAGAAGACTCATGGATAAAATGTCAGTTCTTAAGAAGGTGGATAAACATACCTCCCCTGCTCTTCTTTTCTCTTCCCGCTGAAAAGAACAAACTGCCCTTACCTCCAGAGTAAGTTCAGTCCTTCTCTGCTGTTACTCTCTCAATTGAGCCACCATGTTTTAAAGTAGTAAGAGATTCTACTACTTCTCAAAGGTCCTTAATTGCCCTACAACTATTTCTCTTTGGAGGCTTGCCAGGGTGATGGAATCTCAGATCACAGACACAGATAAGATGGACAAAGAAAGAAAGACACAAGGAGGAGGTAAAAATGTCCATAATGAACTCACATATCTTGAGGAAACCTCTAATCTAATGAGGATGGATTTTGTTGAGAAGATTGTACATGAACAATTAATTATTCATGGCAGAGACATCATTAGGATTTCATTTTGTTTAAAGGCCTCTAAGTGACTTAGGCAATTGGTTTAAGCTGGAGAAGAATTTCAAGAAAGAGACAAGGGAAAGCTTATCATTATATTGACCTTTTGAAATATTTTCATGATGTTATTATGACTTGGCACATTAATTACACTCCAACTAAAAACCTCCAATGCTTTGCCTGGGCAAGAGTTTCCACAGGAGTGGGTCACGGACCAGTATGGTCAGATGGAAGCAGGTTGACAGAAATTTCTGAAAGGATTAAGAGATTTATTTCAGAATTCTATAATAATTCAATTTGGCATTTTGGTTACTCCAGGAGTGTAAAAGGAGTCTCATTGAAATGACAACGGAATTTGTAGAACCTGTGACATTTGCACTCAACGATCCTTTCCTCAGGGACCTAGGGGAGGGGAGCACCTGCATTTATAGTAAATGTAAAGTAAGATATTAATATAAACCCTAGAGAGCTGGAGTATTACAGGCTCTATTGCCTGAGTATCTTAAAAGGCAACCATCAAAAATTGGTGTCAGGTTGACATTTCAATGTGGGGTTTATTCTAAATGTAGCTAAATGGTAAATTTATAGAGAGGCATTGGATAGAGAATCAATTTCAATGGACACTGAAGAAATGTAAGCTGAATTAATTCAGAAGTTTTTGTCTATCTTTGTATCCCAAGTACCCAGGACAGTGGCTGGCACATAGTAAGTGCCCAGGAAGTATTAGCTGTTGAGGAATTTTAAGGTTGAAAGAGTAAATCAGGGCATGTCTATGTGGGCACCAAGTAGGAGCTGAAGTTATGGAGTGAAGTTGGTAGAAGGGAGAACTTTTTCCCTGTTTGGGAACCAAATAGCCCTGAAACACCGTTAGGGTACCAAGTGTTAGAGTTAGCACACTAGGCCTGAGCGTGGCGTGGTAGAGAGGAGAGAGCTGCAGATACAGAGGAGGAAACCTCGGGGTTGAAGTTTCAGCTGCCTTCTGGGTCAGTGGCAGTAGCAGTGGCAGCAGCCACCACATGCAAAGATCTCCATGTTGCAGTGAGATGGAGCGTCAATAAACAAATAAGTAAATTAGAGATCATGGTAGAAGGTGATGAGTGCTACAAAAGCTTTTTAAATGGGAGTATGCCTAATACGGGGAGAAGGCAATGGCACCCCACTCCAACACTCTTGCCTGGAAAATCCCATGGACGGAGGAGCCTGGTAGGCTGCAATCCATGGGGTTGCTAAGAGTCAGACACGACTGAGCGACTTCACTTTCACTTTTCACTTTCATGCATTGGAGAAGGAAATGGCAACCCACTCCAGTGTTCTTGCCTGGAGAATCCCAGGGATGGGAGAGCGTGGTGGGCTGCCGTCTATGGGGTCGCACAGAGTCGGACATGACTGAATCGACTTAGCAGCAGCAGCAGCAGCAGCATGCCTAATACAACTTCATTTACAAACATCTACTTCTGAAGCCTGTCTCATGGAAACACAAGATATTCCTTTAACTTGATAATTCCCAGTAACATATTTTTATAACCACTGCTCAACAGATGATGATATCAAGCCAACATTTACATAGTTTTTATACAATGGCAGCTTTAATTCTTCAGCAGCAAAGTTTCCCCAGCAGCCCCCATATTTTAATATCATAACATGTGTATGTGTTTATCTCTCTCAGCCTCTCCGTCCTTCCGTGTGATGTAGAGTGGTGAGATGGCATGTTGTTTTCTTAGCTTGACACATACCACAGCCAGAATTCCATGACACAGTTTACACATTTTACAGCTGGATGTTTAGGCCTTGAGAACAGGCCTTCTTTTCTTAAAATCAAATACTTTGCTTTCAACACTGCTTCCTTGACGTGGCACAAGAAGAAGTCTTGCCCTTGAGTTTGGCTTTGAGTGAGAAATGCAAGCCCTGGGATGAGGCAGAGGGCTGAGGCCAAAAGAAATGTTTCTTCTGTTAGCTTAGCTTGTGGCCAGACTAAAAGAATTTATTTTTTCATACCAGCCGAGCACACATTTGCAGGTAGGGGAAAGGAGAGTAATGTCTGAGATTGAGTCTTGAGGTGGTTCCACCGTGCCCTGCTTTCTTTTAGCTTATTAGCAACTTGTGGTTCTTGCTGCTTAAGTCCTGAGAATTTTAGGAGTCAGGTACCAAGTTATTGTTTGCAATAAAAATGTGGGCTTTGTTTGCTTGATCCTTTTTCGGGAAAAACAGAATTTGCCAAGGTGCTTTTCTTCCTTTGGTTTATACAGTCCTTCCCACCTTCCACATTTATAAAGATAGCTGTGGTTCTTTGTTTTCTTCACTCATTCGAATCTAGGAAGCATACTGGTCAGAAGGCTGAACACTAACACTCTTTTCTGTGAGCTACAGTGAAATAAACTAGAGATTTCATGCATCACTCTGATAGTATTCTGTTTCCTTCATTACTATAATTCCATTATTGCAGGAAAAAAAAGATGATGCTACCTGGATGGAAGGGGGATCAGTGCAGTACACATTCTTGGAAATGTGTGAGTGGTGTGTATAATGATGCAGGTTTCCATCTCATTTACCTTTGTTTTGTACACACTACAAATAAGTAATCTGCAAAGAAGCTGGGGGTGAGGTGGGGGAGGTGACCCCAGCCATAGCTTTAAAAGCTGCCTCTACATTAGGATCACTATTACTATTTGGCATGAGGCCAAAGTTTCATCTTCTAACCACTGAAAGTCTTCAGTCTGTGAGAAAAAAATGAAAATAATTCAAAA
The DNA here is from genome assembly GCF_002263795.3 of Bos taurus. Lineage (NCBI taxonomy): Eukaryota > Metazoa > Chordata > Mammalia > Artiodactyla > Bovidae > Bos > Bos taurus. The sequence goes on from NC_037331.1 coordinate 61,457,905, forward strand.
CAATGATGTAGCTTACATTTCTTCCCTGAGAAAAATGATGTCAACTAAATCTGTACCTTTAACCCAGTCTGACTTGCCTGTAAAGGCAACTGGCAAATAGTCACTGTGGGTACTTTAGCTCAATGGGCTTACTTTTTGGATGCTAAATTCTAGTTCCATCCCTGTTATACTTGGCTTCTGCCATTGATTGGTCTCACAGCATCAGCCCTACTTTTGCTGGACAAACTTTATGTTTGAATTTTGTTTCTCCAACTTTGACTCTCAGATGGCCTAGGAACTCATCTGATTTGTTCCCCCTCATGATTGCTTCAAGTATATCAACCTAGGGTCTGAGCATCAGAGGTCTACCTGGGCTCAGGTCAGGCCACCATAACTGCCTGAATATTTGGATTTCAAACAGTAAAAGCAATGCTGATCCCATCCACTGTGATTATGGTCACGATGCAGGTACTTTGGATGTGCTGCACAGTCGTGTTCCTTATCTGCAGTCTGAGACCACAGTCTTAAGCCTTCCTCTGAAGTTTGAGGGCTCAGCTATAGATTGGAAGTGTCATGATTTGCTTAGGAAGGAGATCAAAAGTTTCATATTCCATGTGATAGACACAGTAATGGCAACACAAAAATGTTTACATTAGAATCCCTAGAACCTCTGACTATGTTACGTTAGCTGGCAAGAGGTAATTAAGGTTATAGAAAGAATTAAGCTGCCAAATCAAATGATCTTAAAATCAGGATATTATTTTGGATTATAGAGGTAGGCCTATGCAACTACAAGTGTCCTTTAAAGAGGAAGGGGCTTCCCAGGTGATGCTGGTGCCAAAGAATCCGCTTGCCAATGCAGGAGAGGCAGGAGACCTGGATGTGATCTCTGGGTTGGGAAGACCCCCTGGAGAAGGAGATGGCAACCCACTCCAGTATCCTTGCTTGGAAAATTCCATGGACAGAGGAGCCTGGCAGGTTACAGTCTATGGGATCACAAAAAAGTCAGATACGACTGAGTGACTGGTGCGCGCGCATACACACACACACAAAGTAGAAGAGGGAGGCAGATGAGCAGGTCAGAATTAGAGATTTGAAGATGATATGCTATTGGCTTTGAAGATAGAGGGAAAAGCTGTGAGCCAAGAAACACAGAAGCTAGAAAAGGTAAGGAACTGGATTCTCTCTTAGAGTCTCCTGAAGGAACATAGTCCAGGTGACACCTTGATTTTAGCCCAGTAAAACCCATTTCTGAATTATGACCTCCAGAACTGTTAAGATAATAAATCTGTGTTGTTTGTGGCAAACTGGTACAGCAACGATAGGGAACAAATATAACCCTCAACAACAAAAAAGCCCTTTCTATTCTATGATGAATTTTTATAACCTAAAAAACATCCTTCTTGAACATGAAAGATTAAACTGCTACTTAAAATGCCTGGACTACTGTAAATACAGCTTTTTGTGTACATCCTTAACTAAATCCTTAAATAAGAAACTTAAATATGAAAGTGTTTGCTCAAAGGATATGGACATTTTAGAGACAAATTTCCTGATAAAATGCACAATATCTCCAGAAGTATAGAGTGCCCTTTCTGTGAGCTCTTGCCAATAACTATGAATTTATTTTTAAATCTTTGCCAATTGTTAGATGAAAAACTGTTTTTCATGTATACAATAAATATTCCTAGAGTAATCACTTTGTGCCAAGTACTGCACTGTACAGTGTGCTATTTTAACTTCAAAATGTGTAGTTGCTTGTTGAGATTAAACATTTTTTCATAAATGCAATATCACACACATACACGTGTGTGTGTGTGTGTGTATGTGTATTCTGCTTGTAAAACTCGCTCTGGCTGTGGTGAGACAAATGGACAGTGGAGGGGACTCAGGGCCAGAATCGAGGTCCAGAGATTGCTCCACAGGCTATGGCAATAGAGCAAGTGGTGGCTGAGGATGGCTGGGCTGCGTGTGTGCAGTGCAGAGGATGAGAAGGGGTCAGATTTGAGGTGTTCTGTGAGGCAGAGCTCAGAGGGCCTGCTGATGGATTGCAACGGGGGCTGTGAGGGAATGAGGAAAATCAGAGTCACAGTATGAGATAGAGGCTACCATGTGCAAACGCCTTCCAGCACATGCTGCTGCTGCTGCTGCCGCCAAGTCGCTTCAGTCGTGTCCGACTCTGTGACTCCGTAGACGGCAGCCCACCAGGCTCCCCCGTCCCTGGGATTCTCCAGGCAAGAACACTGGAGTGGGTTGCCATTTCCTTCTCCAATGCATGAAAGTGAAAAGTGAAAGTGAAGTCGCTCAGTCGTGTCCGACTCCTAGCGACCCCATGGACTGCAGCCCACCAGGCCCCTCCGTCTATGGGATTTTCCAGCACATGTCTAGTGAGCAGTAATTGTTATTTCTGCTCGTAATTTCTTCTGTTTTCCCTGGACATTTGGTCATTTTTGGATCAAAGGACTCAAGGTAGCTCTTGGTATTAATTAATGTTGCCCATAGCTCCCAAAGAGTGCATCTGTAGTGGAATGAATTTGCCCGTGTTACTTGCTACAACAAAGGAGCCCACACCAGGAAGTAACTCAGGATTTAAACTTGTGTCAGGTGATTTTGTGGAGTGTTTAAAGAAGCAGGGGACTTCTCTGGATTGAATACTGTCAGGAGGTAATATTAAATCTATGCTTAGATAGCAATAATTTTTACCTGGGAGATGAGAAAGAAATGGAGTGGAACTAAAGGTATAATTAGCAAAAAGGCACTGGTCATTCATGTTGGCTGAAAGAGGGAGACATCTGATTATTCGCATGTTTCAGTGTCCTTGCTTTTGTCCTCAGACATAATTTCAGAGGAGTCTCACTTTTGGCTTATTCTATCATGGTCCCTTGGACTGCAAGGAGATCTAATCAGTCCATTCTGAAGATCAGCCCTGGGTGTTCTTTGGAAGGAGTGATGCTGAAGCTGAAACTCCAGTACTTTGGCCACCTCATGGGAAGAGTTGACTCATTGGAAAAGACTCGGATGCTGGGAGGGATTGGGGGCAGGAGGAGAAGGGGATGACAGAGGATGAGATGGCTGGATGGCATCACTGACTCCATGGATGTGAGTTTGAGTGAACTCCGGGAGTTAGTGACGGACAGGGAGGCCTGGAGTGCTGCGATTCATGGGGTTGTAAAGAGTCGAACATGACTGAGTGACTGAACTGAACTGATCATGGTCCCAGAGTGACCGCATCTAACACTGATATTCTGTGAAGTTGTATCTTTAGTAGAACATCAGGGTTGTGCCATTAGTGCCAGCTGATGGCTTTCATATATTTTTTTTTGTTCTCTAATTCTCAGTTTTGGTCAAGGGCAGATAAAGTTAGGTCACAGGACCTTAATCTGTGATGTTGAGATTCTCACTATTACTGAGATTCTGCCTGTCAGGAGGTTGTCCACAGAATATCATTTGCGCTTGGACAAGTTAGCACTTCTTGCTCCTTGACTGTGGGGTGCATTGTTGAGTGATCTGGCATGATAGTGATTGTGCATGGCACAATGGTTGTCTCTGCGTGGGCTGTCCCAGTCAAGTGGGATATAGGCAATTATGAAAGAAAAAATTAGGCTTTATAAGAAGCAGATAACTAAATGCAGGCCAGGAAAACATGTCCTGGAGTCCAGGTGGGTCTGCTCTAGGGATCCAGGTCATGCCCCATTGTTTTAGTCTAATCACAGACTCCTCCATTTCTCCAATTGTACTTATGTTGGAAAAGTAAGGAGTATTTACTGTAGTATTAATTCCCTCTTAGCTATGATCTTAATTAATTCCTTGGGGCCTTCAGAGTAAAGATAGTGTGTAGATAAAAGTAATACTGTAAGGAGCACAGATTCTATTGAATAATCAGTCATTTTTTTTTACTGGAAAAACTTTTTCTAGTTTTACTCAATTTATATAGCAATTTTCAGTGAAAGATTTACTAATAACCCTTCATGACTGTGTTTGGATGTATACACATATATAAATATAAAATAATAAATATAAATATTTTAACTATAGCTTTAAAATATAATTAACCTATTAATACATTTCAAAACAATGTATATATTATATTGAACCTATCATTAAATATTTTCCCATCATTCAGATATATTTAAATGATTATTTCATCAGTGAGTGACATGGCATGGAAGAACTTGATCCTTAAATGATAGTACATCTATTTCTGACACTTTATCAAATTAGACAACATATTTCTAGACAAAATGAAAATACAACCTACAGAATTGGAGAAAATATTTTCAAATATTTGCAAATAATTGACAAGGGTTTAACTTCCAAAATATACAAACAGCTTTACAACTCAACCAGAAAAAACCAAAAAACCTAATCAGAAAATGTGCTGAAGACCTAAATAAATGTTTCTCCAAAGAGAAATCCAGGTGGCCAACAGGCATGTGAAAAGATGCTCAACATCACTAATTATTTCACTTTTACTTATTAGAGAAATGCAAATCAAAACTACAATGTGGTACCACCTCATACCAGTCAGAATAGCCATCATTAAAAAAACCTACAAATAACAAATGCGAGAGAGAGTGTGGAGAAAAGGGAACCCTCCTACACTGTTGGTAGAAATGTAAATTGGTACAGCCACTGTGAAAAACAGTATGGAGGTTCCTCGGAAAACTAAAAATAGAATTATCATATTCCACTCCTGGGCACATTTCCAGACAAAGCTACATTTCAAGAAGATTCATGCATCCCTATGTTCATAGCAGCACTATTCTCAATAGCCAAGATATGGAAACAAACTATATGTCCATCATCAGATGAATGGGTAAGAAAGATGTGGTACATATATATAATGGAACACTGCTGCTGCTTCTGCTAAGTCGCTTCAGTCGTGTCCGACTCTGTGCACCCCCATAGATGGCAGCCCACCAGGCTCCCCTGTCCCTGGGATTATCCAGGCAAGAACACTGGAGTGGGTTGCCATTTTCTTCTCCAATGCATGGAAGTGAAAAGTGAAAGGGAAGTCGCTCAGTTGTGTCCAACTCTTCTCGACCCCATGGACCGCAGCCTACCAGGCTCCTCCGTCCATGGGATTTGCCAGGCAAGAGTACTGGAGTGGGGTGCCATCACCTTCTCCCAATGGAATGCTACTCAGTTGTAAAAAAAAATGAAATAATGCCATTTGCAGTGACATGGATGCAACTAGAGATTATCATACTAAGTGAAGTAAGTCAGAAAGAGAAAAATAAATACCATATGATATCACTTATATGTGGAATCTAAAATATGACACAGGTGAATCTATGTATAAAACACAAACAGAATCACCGACATAGAGAATAGACTGGTGGTTGCCAAGGGAGAGGGGTTGGGGGGTGGATGAATAGGGGGCTGGGGTTAGCAGATATAAGCTTTTATGCATACAGTGAACAAACAACAAAGTCCTACTGTATAGCACAGAGAACTGTATTCAATATGGAAAAGAGTATTTTTAAAATGTATATATATATATGTTTATATATATATACCCATTTCTTTCATTGTTGGGAGTAAGCCAGAAGTCATTATAATTTTGGATTTATCATCTGAATACACTGATTTTAATAAGCAATCAATCAAATCACATCTATTTAGGAAACTACAAAGGCCCCAGGAGAGGTATAGAGGTAGTCAAGGACCCTAATGAGGATCCATATCTGAGTGACATGGTGAACAAAGAGGAGGGTGTAGAAACCTATTGTGAGCTGGAAGGGGGCAGCACTGTGGAGAGCTCAGGTGCACACCACTCTGAGAGGAGCTGTAGTTGGAAACATGACAGAAGACAGAATAAACAGAGGAAAGGTTTTGGGTTCGGTTCAGTTCAGTTCAGTTCAGTTGCTCAGTCGTGTCTGACTCTTTGTGATCTCATGACTGCAGCACTCCAGGCTTCCCTGTCCATCACCAACTCCTGGAGCTTATTCAAACTCAAGTCCATTGAGTCGGTGATGCCATCCTCTGTCATCCCTTCTCCTCCTGCCTTCAATCTTTTCCAGCATCTGGGTCTTTTCCAATGAGTCAATTCTCTACATCAAGTGGCCAGAGTATTGGAGTTTCAGCTTTAGCATCAGTCCTTCCAATGAATATTCAGGACCGATTTCCTTTAGGATGGACTGGTTGGATCCCCTTGCAGTCCAAGGGACTCTCAAGAGTCTTCTCCAACACCACAGTTCAAAAGCATCAATTTTTGGGTGCTCAGCTTTCTTTATAGTCCAACTCTCACATCCATACAAGTTTATAAATCCAAGTATAATTATGGAGGGACCTTCTAATGTACCCCCAGTGTGCCATTTCTCCTGCTGATGCTACTCAACTCATTGTAGGTGGCTAATCATGTAGCTCTAATTCTGTCTTGCCTCCGTGACTCTAGGGAGGAGACAGTGAACTAGCAGAAACTGGCTCACTTTCTACTGCCATAGGTGAGCTGACCTTGGACAACTGCCACACTGAGATTGTGTAATTCTCACAACAACCTTGGTGGTTGATAGAATGGTGATCTTGATGTTTCACAGGAAAAACTTGAAGGTTAGATGTGGCAAGTCAGTACATTGCCCACATGCACAAATCTCGTGAGTGAGCTAGCCGGTTGTGAATGCAGGTGGTCTGACTCTAGAGTCCACACTAGTCCATGCTCTCACATCCCCTCTTGTTCTAGGTCTACCCCACTCCTCCAAGTCACAATTGTGTTGCAAGTGTCCCGTGTTAGTGACTTTGACTCCGAGGTTTTCATGCTGAACAACTGAGTGGATAGTGGTATTGTTTCCTGGAAGACAGGGGTGGGGCAGGTCTGGGGAAAGGAGCTGTGAATCAAGATTTCTGTTATGTGTGGGGTGCTAATTAGACAAAGTGGAGAGCTGAGTCAGCAGTTAGATTTATAAGACTGTTAAGACTAAGGACAGAGACTTACAAAATTTCCTAGCAAGACATTACCTGTGAATTCTTATTGAATTTGTCCTCCTTTCTCCTTGTGTCCCCTTGTTTTCTGCTGGTTTCAGTTCCCGGCAGAGCACTTGGGGAGGCCCTGTCATGTGCTGTTGCCTGGTGGAGCCATGGCTATAAGGGAACTCTTGGGGCTGGGCTCCAGGGCCATGTTGGGCCATGGCCCTTTGAGACACTGTCCTTGAAAGTTATTCTCAGGAAGGTGAGCAGGGAAGTGACTATGATATCTGGTGGTCTGAGGTCACGCTCTGACTTCCTTCAACTCTTGGGCGTCAGTGACATGTGCAGCCATGGTCAGATTTTTCATAGACCTTTCATATACTTTTACATAGAAATCATTTGGAAATTTTTATTCAGCTAAAAGTAGGCTGTCTGGCAAGAGATACACTTTTGTTAGTAAAAACTTATCCCTTTGGCTCAGGAAAAATGTAAATCCACTGACAAACTCAGGTCTGATAAAAAAAAAAAGTGAGGTAAGTCCTCTCAGGGTGCTCTGACCTCCAGAATCAGCCATCAGGGCTCATGTGTAGAAAAGCCATGCCGAATTGACAAGGACCCACTGATTGGTATAGGGAAGCATATGCTATAAATGAGGCCATATGGGTGGGTTGAGAGAGAGAGAAAGCAATGTGGTGGGGGTCGGGGACATTGTTTCTCATGGAACACACTAGGGCCTCTAGGACCTGCTGGAGAGCCATCTCAGATAGACCGCCTCCATTTGATGATGGGGTGCTGCAGCACGTTCAAGCACCATCCACGCCTGTGGGTGCCTGCACCGCAGCCTGGCCTATGGTAGAGCCTCTTGTTCTGGAACACACTAAAAAGGGGGAGCCTTTCAGATTACTGGGTAAATGGGCTGGAATAACATGACCATGACCAAATGAGGTATACATTAAACCCCAAGAGACTTACTAGGGATTGTGTTTTACTTTGTGGTAGGAAGGACCAGATGCAGCAATATACCCTTCATCTTGGAAGGGATATACTGACATGCCTCAGACCACTGGACCCCTCAATTTTTCACTGAGGTTGAAGGGCTCTGATTTTCAGGGAGACTTCTTTCCTATTTCTGCCATGCAAGTATCTTATCAACAGGTCTAGAGTAGTCACTACTTCCTCTCAACAGATCCAGTTAGCATAAATATTATCAATGCAATGGGCCAGAATGATATCATGCAGAGTGGAAATGGTGACCAAGAGCCCTATAAACTAGGGCTGGAGAGTTGACACCTCTGAAATAGGAGAGTGAAAGAAAATTACTGGCCTTCTCAGCTGAAAGCAAACTACTGTTAGTGGTCTTGACTAACAGGTAAAGAGAAAAATGAACACATTTGCCAGACCAATACAGCTGATCAGGTTTAAAGGAATTTGTTGATTTGCTCCAGTAATAACACTATATTTGGAATAGCAGCTGCAATTGCAGTCAACACCTGATTAAGTCTATGCTAATCCACTGTCATTCTGTCTACTGCACAGGCCAAATCAGCGAGCTGAATGGGGATGACTGGGGATGGATGGGTAGGAATCACCACCTTTGCATCTTTCAAGTGTTCCATGGTGGTACTCTCTGCAATGTCTCCAGGAATGAGATACTACTTTTGAATCACTATTTTCCCGGGTAGAAGCAATTCCATTAGTTTTACCTGGATTTCCTATAATAGTCTGAGCATAAAAATGAAAAAGGCTGCTGCTTCATTTTAACCCTCCAAATCTCACATAAAGTATCTTTTGAGATATGCCTTAACCAGAAATATTTCTGGGACTTCTGGGAGAGATGGTTCAGCCTAGCCAAGTTGAATTGTTTAAAAACATAAAAAACTACAGATATCTTCACACTTCAGCATGCTTTTTAAAAAAATTATGACGTTCTATTCTCTAACTGTATGCCATTGTGGTACTTTGTTATGCCTGTTTTACAGAGGAGCCTTTTGGGCTACAATCCATAGGGTCAAAAGGACTTGGGACGACTGAGTGACTAACACTAACAGGATGTACTTATCTGATGGTATTTTAAAGGACTTTACATGGCATGTGGAGCTGATGCAAAATAACATTATAAGAAAATTTGTCCCTTTTAAATTATCTTTAGTGTTATGTCAATGAAAATTTCTCAGGTTAATACCAGTATGTTTCTAACACCTCTCACCTCTGTAACATTTTCCTGCAAATGTGTGTGTGCTCAGTCATATCTAGCTCTTTGCAACCCCCTGGACTGTAGCCTGCTGTTCCTCTGTCCATGGGATTCTCCAGGCAAGAATACTGCAGATCCCTTTCTCCAGAGGATTTTCCTGACCCAGGGATTGAGCCCGTGTCTCCTGCATCACCTGCATTGTCAGGGAGCTTCTTTACTACTAAGCCACTGGGGAAGCCCATAACATTTTCTTATCTCACTTTAAAAAAGAAAGAACAGGTCTCTGACTTAGAGCCTAGCAGAGAATAGTATCCCTAATATACACAAATATAGAGTTCAAAGCCGGGCAAGCTTTCCATCATCTGTCATTTATTTATTTATTTAAATTTGTGGTATAATAGAGATTTTCAATTCTTTTTAGAATAAATTTACTTATGTAGAAAAGGAAAATGATTAAATTTCCCAAAGAAAAACAATCGGTTCATTAATTTTATGATAATACAGGTAAAACTGTAGCCCAAATTGTGAATTTGGTATGTGAATTACTAAAGTCTCAGAAGACTCTTCTCAACTGTGTTGCTTTTCACTAGGAAACTCACTTCCCTTGAGAAGACATGTTTTATCCATAGCTTCAGTGAATGAGGGCCACTAAAATATTAATTATTTGAGCATTCTTAAGCATAACTGAATCAGCTTCAATTTGCCTAGATAGATAGACATTTTAGTGGTTCATAGCAAACTGTAATAAACTGAGTAACTGTAGGCTTTAATGTAATCTCACACAATCCTATTATATCCCAGTTCCTTTTTTGACCTTTTTAGGACAGTTCTTGACCTAAACACACACACACAATCTACAGTTCTGAATGTCTTCTTTCTGTACTATGCCAAGGAAATCAATAGATCGAATGAATTGATATCTTGTCATGTCTTCCATTTGTAAAAGCACTGTCCCAGGAAAGGCACAATGAGTGTTTCCCAGGCATAATAAATGTTTACTAAGCACTGTTTGTGAAAAGCTCCCTGTTTTTCATTTCCATGAGTTTTAGGACTTTAATAACATATTTTGTTTCCCTTAAATTAATAAATTCATGGTCAATTCTATTGCTGCATCAGAAAAGGTGGGAGAGCTGGCTGAGTTAGACACAGATTTGCTGTTTCAAATAAACTCCTTTTGAAAGTTCAGTGTAGATGTATAGATCAGTCTCGTGGACTCTGTGGGAGAGGGAGAGGGTGGGGAGATTTGGGAGAATAGCATTGAAACATGTATAATATCATGTACGAAACGAGTCGCCAGTCCAGGTTCGATGCACGGTACTGGATGCTTGGGACTGGTGCACTGGGACGACCCAGAGGGAGGGTCGGGGAGGGAGGAGGGTGGAGGGTTCAGGATGGGGAACGCGGGTATACCTGTGGCGGATTCATTTCGATATTTGGCAAAACGAATACAATATTGTAAAGTTTAAAAATAAAATAAAATAAAAAAAAAAAAAGAAAGTTCAGTGTATAATGTGTTTAGAGGTAAATGACAGTGTCAATTATGCAGTCCAGATAGAATTATCAAGAATTATACAGTCCCCATATAGAACAATCGGCATGAAATCCAGTGATCCTCAGCTACTTCTGCATAAGCAGTGAGTTTGTCAAGTGATTATAAGATTAATAAATTAATGCACTCAGTCAAAATGAAATAAACCAAACTACCATTTATTGAACGTCTATTATGTACCAGGTTCAAAGCCATACTTGGGATAAATAGGGCTGTGTAAGGTATTCAGGTCAGGAAGCAACAGTTAGAACTAGACATGGAACAACAGACTGGTTCCAAATAGGAAAAACAGTACGTCAAGGCTGTATATTGTCACCCTGCTTATTTAACTTCTATGCAGAGTACATCATGAGAAACGCTGGGCTAGAGGAAGCACAAACTGGAATCAAGATTTGCTGGGAGAAATATCAATAACCTCAGTTATGCAGGCAACACCACCCTTATGGCAGAAAGTGAAGAAGAACTAAAGAGCCTCTTGATGAAAGTGAAAGAGGAGAGTGAAAAAGTTGGCTTAAAGCTCAATATCCAGAAAACTAAGATCATGGCATCTGGTCCCATCACTTAATGGCAAGTAGATGGAGAAACAGTGGAAACAGTGGCTGACTTTATTTTTTGGGCTCCAAAATCACTGCAGATGGTGATTGCAGCCATGAAATTAAAAGGTGCTTACTCTTTAGAAGGAAAGTTATGACCAACCTAGACAGCATATTAAAAAGCAGAGACATTACTTTGTCAACAAAGGTCCATCTAGTCAAGGCTATGGGTTTTTCAGTAGTCATGTATGGATGTGAGAGTTGGAATATAAAGAAAGCTGAGTGCTGAAGAATTGATGCTTTTGAACTGTGGAGTTGGAGAAGATTCTTGAGAGTCCATTGGACTGCAAGGAGATCCAACCAGTTCATTATAAAGGAGATCAGTCCTGGGTGTTCATTGGAAGGACTGATGTTGAAATTGAAACTCCAATACTTTGGCCACCTGATGCGAAGAGCTGACTCATTTGAAAAGACCCTGATGCTGGGAAAGATTGAGGGCAGGAGGAGAAGGGGACGACAGGATTAGATGGTTGGATGGCATCAGTGACTCAATGGATATGAGTTTGGGTAAACTCCGGGAGTTGGTGATGGACAGGGAGGCCTGGCGTGCTGCAGTTCATGGGGTCACAAAGAGTCAGACACGACTGAATGACTGAACTGAACTGAAGACAGGCTGACTACCCTCTGGAAACTTTTGGTTTTAATAAGAAAGAAAGCTAGACTAAATAAGTTCCAGAAAAATGAGATAGGGGCAAAAATAGAGGAGAGTGCCAGGGATGGTGGTGGCACAGAGGAGGCTGTGATCTGCTCTATTGGGAAGAGGCAGGGAGCACAATACAGAGGGAGAAGGGGATGGGTCTATGGGGTCGCACAGAGTCGGACACGATTGCAGCAACTTAGCAGCCGCAGCAGCAGAGGGTCCAGATGGAGAGGAAGAGTTACAGAAGTGCTAAACAAAGGCAATGAAAAGTCATTACAAAGTGGAAACTGATTCTAAGAAGGAGGATTAATTCTAAAGTTACTGAAAGAAAGTGAAAGTGAAGTCGCTCAGTCATGTCCGACTCTTTTCGACCCCTGCCTACCAGGCTCCTCCCTTCATGGGATTCTCCAGGCAAGAGTACTGGAGTGGGTTGCCATTTCCTTCTCCAGGGGATCTTCCCGACCCAGGGATCGAACCTGGGTCTCTTGTATTCTAGGCAGACACTTTAACCTTTGAGCCACCAGGGATTTTCTAAAATCCCTACTCTTTGGAACTGATTAGTTTTAAGGTTTATTATGACTGCATTCATTTACAGCTTATAGAAAGCCCAGTTAACAGTACTCTAAATAGGAGAGGATTGATTTGTTTGAAGCAACAAGGAGGGTAACACAGGTGAGTTAGGTCTGGGTGTGATAGTTCAGGGATGCATTTGTAAACCGGGCTCTTCTCATCTTTTTCCTGCACTAGCACTAGTGTCGGAGAAGGCGACGGCACCCCACTCCAGTGCTCTTGCCTGGAAAATCCCATGGATGGAGGAGCCTGGTAGGCTGCAGTCCATGGGGTCGAGAAGAGTCGGACACGACTGAGCGACTTCCCTTTCACTTTTCACTTTCATGCATTGGAGAAGGAAATGGCAACCCACTCCAGTGTTCTTGCCTGGAGAATCCCGGGGACGGGGGAGCCTGGTGGGCCGCCGTCTATGGGGTCGCACAGAGTCGGACACGCCTGAAGCGACGCAGCAGCAGCAGCAGCAGCTCTAGTGTATAGCCTTTGTCCTTGTATTTGTGCCTCACGGTCACGGGCTGCAGTTACAGGTTCTTGTCCACATCACAAGCAGGAAGATAGAAGTGGGAGTGAAAAGGGGAGGGGACATTAAAGCTAACTGTATTCTTTTAAAAAAGCTTTTCTGGAACTTCCCTCTAGAGACTTTGACTGACATCATAGACCAGAACCTGCCTACATGACTATCCCATTTAAGTATGAAGGAGTCTGAATATCAAGAATATTAGATTTCTAGCCCATGACTGAGGAAAGCATGCAAGAAGGGGGCTATGAATACTTTGTGAATAGCTAATGTACAACATTTAGCACAAAGGTCTTGCAGGGGAGACACTTAAAAACCAAAATCATACAATTGTAGCCCTAAGATTAGTTTAAAGGAGGTTTAACTAAACCTCAAAGGAGGAGAAAACATCTCCTCTAAGTTTTTTGTTTTGTAGATGAGACAGCTCAGGCCCAGAGAGGCGAAGTGACTTGCTCAGGATCACACAGACAGCTAGAGACAGAGCTGAACTAGAACGCAGGTCACCCGGTTTCCAGCCCTAGGCCTGTTCCCATGTACCCTGAAATGACGTGAAGAACTTTGAGTATAGTTTACATGGATCTCAAGTCAAACTGAAATCACAAAATATTGAAAGTATCCCTAATTATTATAACCAGAACAGAAAGATAATAGCCATGAGAAATAAAAACTCTCAAAGAAACTGAAGCCTTAAGATATATGAACAAATAAAAATAAAATACTTCAATGTGTACGTGGTATCCCTGGAGAAGATGAAAGACCATAATTTATATTGTACAAGAATAAAACCCTCCATCTTTTGAGGAACAAAGATCTAAGCCAAAGTTGGTTTTTCCAAGGGGAATTTAGCCTAAAATGTGTTCATCAAATCTTTCTCCTAACCCTTCTTCAGATCTGTAAAAGCAAGAAGTTATTCCTCCACAAGAAAGCTATTTTTCAGTCCTGTGGAGCCTATTTCTAACGACAGCACTCCTGCTTATCACAGAATGTCTACAGGCCTGGCAAATGGTAGTTTGCAGAGGGGGAGGATAATGAATGAGAAAAACATTCCACAAAGACACTTTTCTTCCTTTTGCAGTGAGAAAAGCCTTTTGTTAGATTATTGCCTCTTGCTTAAAGGAAGGCCACTGAACATCCACACTGCAGTTTAAACTATGAAGAACGCAGGTTGTCTTATTAAAACATATGTAAACACTGATTTGGAAAGTAAATTATGTGGAGATGTTGTAATGACCCAATTCAGAAGTAAAGATGTCAGATATTACCTTCCACCCCTAAATATTTTGTGAATGAAACATAAGAGATACATGATTCCCCATTTCTATAAAGTTTATCCATCAAAGCCCTAATATAAGTGGTTGCTCAGATAACCTCTGTCTGAGGTCTGTTGTCTTGATGTGAGTCAAGTATGTTGGTGGCTTGTTCTTAAGCCTGTCTTTAGAGATTTTTCTCATTTTGTGATATTTTGTGTTTTCAAGTACTATTTTAAAATTTGCTCATGCTGTCTTAATGTCTGCCCTGAATTTCACCACTTTGAAGCCATATGGCAATCAGCGGCCTCCTTAGTTGTACCACTAATGTGGGTCAAGAGTCTGCCTGCAATGCAGGAGACCCTGGTTCAATTCCTGGGCTGGGACGATCCACTGGAGAAGGGAACGGCTACCCACTCCAGTTTTCTTGGGCTTCTCTGGTGGCTCACAGGGTAAAGAATCCGCCTACAATGTGGGAGACCTAGGTTCGATCCCTGGGTTGGAGAGATCCCCTGGAGAAGGGAACGGCTACCCACTCCAGTATTCTGGCCTGGAGAATTGAATGGACAGAGGAGCCTTGCAGGCTACAGTTTATGGGGTCACACAGAGTTGGACATGACTGAGCAACTTTCACTTTCAATATGAGTAGAATTTTATTATAATTTCATGGTATAAAAAATTGTACTTTATTTTCTTGTGCTTAGCATATGGTAAGCACCCAGATATCTACTAAGTGAATCAATTTATATGTGTCTTTCCAGCTTTCAAACTTATATACATTGCAGTGAAATACTGAGGTCCATCTGACCTAACCACTATGTAGAAATCTTGGCCATCTCTGAATATGGCCACATTCCTCTCATCTCAGTGAAGTGAAGCCATTGAAGGAATTCAGAGTATAAATGGGCTGTATATGTTATTTCTGTCATATGGATAACAACAAGAATAAATGACCTCATTAATCACAATCATCAGGAATGCAGAGTGTGGAAGACGATTCGTGGCTATTACTGAGTTAAAAGTGCCAGAGTTTTACCCTGCAAATCACTAGTATGCGTTTTAAAAGATCAGTTTGGGATATTAACATCTTCATTATTTTTCTGCTTGTTTTTCTAAGGCTCCATCAGTTTCTCTTTGCAGAAAGCACACTTTCTTCATGTCAAAATCTCCTCCATTTGGCTGTACTGGGGGTCACCTCCATCCTGTGGGCTCCAACCAGTGCAGACGCCTCTTGCCTCATGGAGAGCTCTCCTTTGCTAGCCATAGACCTTAGCTGGGACCATTCCATGTCTTTTGAAGCTCTAAATGGACAGAGTCAGGTGTTCATTTCTTATTTTCTCAGGAGTCTTCTTGACACTAGACAAAGAAGTCCATGGCCCAGAAACCATCTCTGCATACCTAAAAAGGGCTTGAGGGAATGAGCCGTCCAAGCCACAGACGTCCTGCCTGCTCCTCTACCCGCAGGGGCCTCAGCCCCTTATACTTACATATGAAAAAGAGGCCCCTTCAGTGCTCAGAGCCAAAAGAATACCAGCGTTACAAGGTGATTTCTGTTTTCAGCCAGAGAAACTTCTAACAGCTGAGAACAAAACAAAAACAAACCAAAACCCCATTTCTAGAACTTTTGACTTCATTTACTTAATCAAGAACTATTTACAGAACACTATGATGCACAAAACACTGTTCTATCCCAATATATTTCAAATCTCTCTAATGGAGAAAAATATTCTGCATTAAGACTCAACACATACACACACAACTGAAGTTCATTTACTGTAAACTTATCCTTAATATGTGAGTATATCCTTAATATGCTGCCATTTGCTATTTCTTTTTATTTGCTTCTATTTTATACTGCCATTAATAAAAAGGTGGCCAGGCCATCAAGTTGGTTTTACTATTGACTGTAAAATTCAAATTAAATAACATAGCTATCAGTCAGTTCAGTTCAGTCGCTCAGTCGTGTCCGGCTCTTTGCGACCCCATGAACCGCAGCACGCCAGGCCTCCCTGTCCATCACCAACTCCCGGAGTTTACCCAAACTCAAGTCCATTGAGTCAGTGATGCCATCCAACCATCTCATCCTCTGTCATAGCTGTCAGATCAGATCAGACCAGATCAGTCGCTCAGTCGTGTCCGACTCTTTGTGACCCCATGAACCGCAGCATGCCAGGCCTCTCTGTCCATCACCAACTCCCGGAGTTCACTCAGACTCACGTCCATCGAGTCGGTGATGCCATCCAGCCATCTCGTCCTCTGCTGTCCCCTTCTCCTCCTGCCCACAATCCCTCCCAGCATCAGAGTCTTTTTCAATGAGTCAACTCTTCGCATCAGGTGGCCAAAGTACTGGAGTTTCAGCTTTAGCATCATTCCTTCCAAAGATGTCCCAGGGCTGATCTCCTTCAGAATGGACTGGTTGGATCTCCTTGCAGTCCAAGGGACTCTCAAGAGTCTTCTCCAACACCACAGTTCAAAAGCATCAATTCTTTGGCACTCAGCCTTCTTCACAGTCCAGCTCTCACATCCATACATGACCACAGGAAAAACCACAGCCCTGACTAGACGAACCTTTGTTGGCAAAGTAATGTCTCTGCTTTTGAATATGCTATCTAGGTTGGTCATAACTTTCCTTCCAAGTAGTAAGCGTCTTTTAATTTCATGGCTGCTGTCACCATCTGTCGTGATTTTGGAGCCCAGAAAAATAAAGTCTGACACTATTTCCCATGAAGTGGTGGGACTGGATGTCATGATCTTCGTTTTCTGAATGTTGAGCTTGAAGCCAACTTTTTCACTCTCCACTTTCACTTTCATCAAGAGGCTTTTTAGTTCCTCTTCACTTTCTGCCATAAGGGTGGTGTCATCTGCATATCTGAGGTTATTGATATTTCTCCTGGAAATCTTGATTCCAGCTTGTGCTTCTTCCAGCCCAGCGTTGCTCATGATGTACTCTGCATATAAGTTAAATAAACAGGGTGACAATATACAGCCTTGACGTACTCCTTTTCCTATTTGGAACCAGTCTGTTGTTCCATGTCTAGTTCTAACTGTTGCTTCCTGACCTGCATATAGGTTTGTCAAGAGCAGGTCAGGTGGTCTAGTATTTCCATCTCTTTCAGAATTTTCCACAGTTTATTGTGATCCACACAGTCAAAGGCTTTGGCATAGTCAATAAAGCAGAAATAGATGTTTTTCTGGAACTCTCTTGCTTTTTCCATGATCCAGTGGATGTTGGCAATTTGATCTCTGGAGTCGTAGCTATAGGGAACACAAAAACATAGCTATAGGGGACAAAAAACCTGTTGATGGGCTAACATAGCTTTCACCACATCAGATCAGATCAGTCGCTCAGTCATGTCCGACTCCTCGAGACCCCATGAATCCCAGCATGCCAGGCCTCCCTGTCCATCACCAACTCCTGGAGTTCACTCAGACTCATGTCCATTGAGTCAGCGATGCCATCCAGCCATCTCATCCTCTGTCGTCCCCTTATCCTCTTGCCCCCAATCCCTCCCAGCATCAGAGTCTTTTCCAATGAATCAACTCTTCGCATGAGGTGGCCAAAGTACTGGAGTTTCAGTATTAGCATCATTCCTTCCAAAGAAATCCCAGGGCTGATCTCCTTCAGAATGGACCGGTTGGATCTCCTTGTAGTCCAAGGGACTCTCAAGAGTCTTCTCCAACACCAGAGTTCAAAAGCTTCAATTCTTCAGCGCTCAGCCTTCTTCACAGTCCAGCTCTCACATCCATACATGACCACAGGAAAAACCACAGCCCTGACTAGAAGAACCTTAGTTGGCAAAGTAATGTCTCTGCTTTTGAATATGCTATCTAGGTTGGTCATAACTTTCCTTCCAAGGAGTAAGCATCTTTTAATTTCATGGCTGCATAGTACATGCTCAATAAATATTACTTGATGTACATGATCCCTTCTCCTAAGGGATCTTAAAATCCCTATTAAGACATTGAAAAATAAAGACACTATATAAGAATTAATGAGCTGAGCCTATTTTGGTAATCATCTCACAATGTTTGTAAATCAAACCACCATGCTGTATACCTTCAACATATACAGAGATGTATGTCAATTATTTTTAAAAAAACTGGAAAAAAATTAATGATCTAAACCAGCTAATAAATGATATCACAAGGATAGTATAAGATTAATAAAGGAAAAAGTGGTATACATGTAATTTTGTGTTAAGCTAATAAATGGCTATCTTGTACAATATAAATACAATTTATTTCTATGATTAAAAACCCAGTTCTTGGTATCAATTTTAATTTGACCTTTAGTTGTGAATGTTATGCCGTATTTAGATAGTCAGTTACAGTAACGGTAGAAAAAGGAACACACTGATAAACTGCACTTTTAATTAGCCTCCGAATCCAATAGGTAATACTTTATTGAAATAATACGTTCTGCTTGAATTTTAGATCTTACTAAATGAAGAGACATTTGGATTTTTCAAGTTCTTCACTGTGTTACACAGTTTTTAGCTCAGTAAATAGACTCTGGTACACAAATATCTCCCATCTGAGTAGCTGTTTTTTCCCTGAAAGTAGCTTAAAGATGTAGAACATTTATTTTGCTCACAGACCCATAAAGATTAAGCAGTAAACTGTTAAGACAGTAGTTCCCAAACTTTGTTGCACATTAGAATCACCTGGGAAATTTTTACAAACTGTACAAATGCCTGACTTCTACCCTCAGTGATTCTAATTTAACTCTATAGGATGTAGCCTGGTGTGGGATTTTAATGTGAAATAAAGTGTAGAAACTGTGTTCAGGGGATTGCTGGCATGCCCCCATTCCCATAATCTTTCAACATCTTATGGTGATCATTTGTCCGTGTCTTGGCTAAGGTATAAAAATGAAAATGTCTCAGTTAAAAATATATCTTTTTTAGGATAGATGTTATATTTGAGAGAAAAATGATATTTTTAGATTATCTGGCTAATCTCCCTCTTTGTTAATCTAGGAAAGTAGGAGTTGACTGTGTGAGGAAGAGAAAAAAGTATTTACTAAAACTATCATGAAATCTCTGATGCTGGGAGAGACTGAGGGCAGGAGAAAGGGATGACAGAGGATGAGATGGTTGGATGGCATCATCGACTCAATGGACATGAGATTGAGCAAACTTGGGGAGATAGTGAAGAACAGAGAAGCCTGGCATGCTGCAGTCCAAGGGGTTGCAGAGTCAGACATGACTGAGTGACTGAACAACAACAAATCATAAAATCCCATATCAACAGAATTTTACATTTGCTCTAAGGTGATCTCATATTTTTGATACATTGGGAAGAATTATGGATTGGAAGTGAGCACTGGGTGAGAAAAAGGGGGTCTGGGAGATGCTTATAAAAATGTTAAAGTCACATAAAAGTGCAAAATAATTGGATTTTTTTTATTGAATCAGGTGGGTTTATCCATTTAATATAGATAGGAAAAAGTACAGATGGAAGACAATCTAAACTCGAAAACTGAGATTGATATTTTGAAAAATAGTGGTAAATTTTGAATATTGCCTGGGGCCAATCACTCCAAATTCTTTTAATATGTTCATTTAGTCATTACCAAGTGGCATGCCTTAATGCATACACAGTGGGAACACTTATTTGGCAATGAGAATGAAGTGTTAAATCAGCTATTCTCAGAACTGGCTGAACACTAGAGTCACATGGGGCGTTCTGAAAGGTCCCCACATCTCAGGCTGCACCTCAGATCAATCACATCAGAATCTCTTGAGATTGGGGCCAGGTCCTGGCTCTGGTGATTACAATGTGCACCCGTGGATGAGAGCACCTGTATTAAGTAAAGAACACTGTAGATATTGAATATAATCCTCTCCTCCTGCCATTACAGAATAAATGCATTACTGGGGTGTGTCTGCACAGTTTCAGTAAAGTTCTGGAATTTGGAGGATTTTCTAAAGCTTAGAATAAATGAGGATTCCTAAAGCATTTTCCTCCCTAGAGCACTTTTGTGAGAGGGGTTCATTATTAAAAATCTTGTTTCAGAGAGAGTCCAAGAGGTGATCCTCAAGATTAGGGACTCTAAGATAGCCCAAACCTGCAACACCTGTGAGATTTTCCTTTGTAAGTATGGTAGGACAGGGAGGGACAGGAATGGAGTTCATATCTACTTGTGTGCTTACTCTGAAATGATTAGTGGTGATTTCCTGGCACATGGTGTGAGAGAGATACTTAGGCCAAGCTGAGCTTCAGCAGTATGAGTTACTGGGATTGCTTATGATGTCTATCATGGATGAGGAGGTAAGCTGTGGAAACATTCATGGTGTCTTTTTACCTTGGCTATTAGAAGAGGTGGAGTTGTAAAATCAGAAAGAGATAAATGAGAATTCCTGTTTTGCCTCTGCTATGACTTTAGAATATATCATAGATTCTTTGACATACTTCCTTTAAAAAAAATGGAGTTTCTTTCTCCCTCCGATGAATGTGGGTTGAACTCAGAGATTTGCCACTAACAAACAGAATGTGGTTGAAGTGATGCTGTGAGTAACCAAATGGACAGCTTCCATTTTGCCCTCTACATTCTGGATAGCTCACTCTCAGTTCAGTTCAGTTCAGTCGTTCAGTTGTGTCCGACTCTTTGCGACCCCATGGACTACAAAACGCCAGGCTTCCCTGTCCATCACCAACTCCCAGAGTTTACTCAAACTCATGTCTGTTGAGTCGGTGATGCCATCCAACTGTCTCATCCTCTGTTGGCCCCTTCTCCTGCCTTCAATCTTTCCCAGAATCAGGGTCTTTTCCTATGAGTCAGTTCTTCACATCAGGTGGCCAAAGATTCAGAGTTTTAGCTTCGGCACCAGTCCTTGCAATGAATACTCGGGACGGATTTCCTTTAGGATGGACTGGTTGGATCTCCTTGCTGTCCAAGGGACTCAAGAGTCGTCTCCAACACCACAGTTCAAAAGCATCAATTCTTTGGCACTCAGCTTTCTTTATAGTCCAACTCTCACATCTACACATGACTACTGGAAAAACCATAGCTTTGACTAGATGGGCCTTTGTTGGCAAAGTAATATCTCTGCTTTTTAATATGCTGTCTAGGTTGGTTATGACTTTTCTTCCAAGGATCAAGCATCTTTTAATTTCATGGCTGCAGTCACCACCTGCAGTGATTTTGGAGCCCCCAAAAATAAAGTCTGTCAGTGTTTCCATTGCTTCCCCATCTATTTGCCATGAAGTGATGGGACCAGATGCCATGATCTTAGTTTTCTGGATGTTGAGTTTTAAACCAACTTTTTCACTCTCCTCTTTCACTTTCATCAAGAGGCTCTTTAGTTAGTTCTTCTTCACTTTCTGCCATAAATGTGGTGTTATCTGCATATCTGAGGTTATTGATATAGCTCACTCTGAGGGAAGCCAATCGCCATGTCAATGAAGGCACTCAATCAGCCCATGAAGAGCCTCACATTGGGAGGAACTAAGGCTTTCCACCAACAACCAGCACCAGTGTGTGAGCCCCCTTGGAAACAAATTCTCCAGTTCTGTCAGTCAGTCCTAGCCAACAGCTTGACTGAAAATTTATGAGAAATCCTAATCTAGAAGTACCCCTATCCAAGCCATTTCCCAACTCCTGACCTACAAAGACTGTGGAAGATAAATTAATGTTTATTGCTATGTTAAGCTACTAAGTTTTGGGGGAAATTTCTTATGCAGCAATCAATATAGCTATTTAGTTGCTTTATTGTCCAAGCTTTGGTTTCTTCATCTATAAAATGGAGATAACAAATATCTCATAATGTTGTTTTGAAGATAAAGTGAATCAATAGTAAAATGTATCATTTACTGAGTACATTTGAGTACTGTTACATGATCTTGCACTGTATTAGCCCATGAATTATTTCAGTGCAACAAACCAAAGCTTTTGGAATGCAGGCTGAGTCATATAAGCAAACCATAAGCATTGTGAAAGGAAGTTATTTTCAGTGATATTTGTGCTCTTCTGGCATTGTATAAAGTCTGCTTTTACCAATGTGGTATATTTCTTGATATCTTAAGTGAAGAGAACTCAGACTCAGCCATTAGATTTAAATGTTCTCTCTCCATGTATAGAAGTCCCTGCATTGTGAGAGTTCATAGGAGGGGGTTGTTGAGCATTTGGGGAAGGCTGATCACCTATAACTATGAGAACAAGGAACTGCTACATGATGGCTGGGGACCTAGGGAGCTACCTTGTCTACAACTTTGAAGTTTTGCTGTCAGGAAGACCTGGATTCAAATATTTGCCTTGCCCTTAATATCTACATTGTTTTGGTCAAATTACTCAACCTCTCTGAGCTTCTAGTGTTTTATCTATGAAATATGAATAATAATATCTCCTTTATAAGCTATTGTGAGATATTAAATTTAAGTATGAAAAAGGACCTACTACAATTTTGGTACTTAATAGGTAGTCAATAGATGTAAATATATTTTCCCTTGGGCCTCAAATGGAGATCAGTCCATGCAACATTCTTACAAGGTAGCTATCTTACCATCCCTATTTTATAAGTGAGGAAACTGAGGCCAGAGGCATCAACCCAAGGTCACACAGCTGATTAAAGCGCTGATCAGAATATGAACCCAGGCAGTCTTGTCCTTAAACACAATACATATTTCTACCTCATTATTCTTTTCATGAAGCAAATATGTATGTGTATGTGACTTAAGTTTGTCTGATGGAAGAAGGTAAATCTAAATAAATAGGCAAAGAGTAGTTTTAAAAATATATAGGAAATATTTTTTCATATTTGCAGTTTCTGGATGGTTTTGGTTTCTGACTATGTTTCTGATTTACTCATGTAGGATTTTCTCTTTTCTTCTCAGGTTTCTAGCTCTTTGTTTTGACCACTAGAATTTTCTTTCTTTTTTTTTTTCACTAGAAATTTTTGAGGGAATCTGCTTTGAAAGATTGGTGCATAAAAACTTGGGAACCCAGTTTACAGCAGTTAGAGGGAATCAGTATAAAAGGAAATGCATATCTGGGCTGAATTCCATGAGTGCTTCTCCACACCCTGAGCTCAGAACTGCAGACAGAGTTCTGGGGTGAGCTGTCTCATTGATGACCTCAGTGAGGTTACAGCTTGGCCACATGCTTTTACTTTTGTGAAAGAGATTTTTCTCCCTGAAAATAAAGGATGAAGTCTTGGGAGTCATTTGTTCAGATTTCTACTTTCTCTAAAAGGAGAGCCCAGCTATCCTGTGCTGATGCAGAAATGACTTCCTGGTTAGGGAAGTTTATGTTTTTCAAACTGGGGGTCTTGTTGATTAACAGAGACAGAGGTGTCATCTTGAAATGCCAGCTGCCCACTCAGGTGGCCTCCTCTCAGGTGGGGGACAGGGTTTGTAGATTTAGAAACATCAATCCCTGGGCACACTAAAAAATTGTTTATTCATATAGTGTTTATTGAGAGCTTACCATATGCCAGGCATAGCACTGAGAGCTGGATAGAAGCCAAAAGAGTAAATTAGTAATGTATGATGAAAACATGATCTTCAACAGGCTAAAATGTGTCAGGGATGGTCTACTCATCCCATGTGTACTTGGAACAGGTAAAATAAAGGTCACAAGGATGCAAATTTGTCCTTCGTCTATTAATCAGAGAATACTTCCAGACAGCTTAGTTCTCGGGGTTCCTTTGGTTCTAGATCTTGGTTCTTAAGGTTTTCTGACCAAGAGGGTAGACTTAGTTTTGGTTTCAGCACCTCCTCCAGGAAGCATTTTGATATTCATCCTCCAAACTATATAACCCTGTTCAAGGTCCCCTTGGCCCTGAGGATCAGTTGCCAGCTCCCATTGATAGCACATGACTTGAGTTCCTTATACTTTAATAAAACATGCAAATTAATAGGTATGAGGTGACTAGAACTGGTACTACAGTCTTGGTTGTAATTGTCCCATGTACACTGGAATCAAAACATAGAACTGCCTATACTCAATATGAATATAGAGTTCATAATGAAGGCAAGCATCCTAATGATCTACCAGACCACCTTACCTGCCTCCTGAGAAACCTGTATGCAGGTCAAGAAGCAACAGTTAGAACTGGACACGGAACAATGGACTGGTTCAAAACTGGGAAAGGAGTACCTCAGGGCTGTATATTGTCACCCTGCTTATTTAACTTACAAGCAGAACACCAGAAAGTGCCAGGCTGGATGAAACACGAGCTGGAATCAAGATAAATATCAATAACCTCAGATATGCAGATGACATCACCTTAATGCAGAAAGCAAAGAGGAACTAAAGAGCCTCTTGATAAAAGTGAAAGAGGAGAATGAAAAAGCTGGCTTAAAACTCAACATTCAAAAAACTAAGATCACGGCATCTGGTCCCATCACTTCGTGGCAAATAGATGGGGAAACAATAGAAACAGTGACCAACTTTATTTTCTTGGGCTCCAAAAATCACTGCAGAGAATAATTGCAGCTGTGAAATTAAAAGACACTTGCTCCTTAGAAGAAAAGCTATGACAAACATAGACAGCATATTAAAAAGCAGAGACATTACTTTGACAACAAAGGTCCATATAGCCAAAGCTATGGTTTTTCCAGTAGCCATGTAAGGATGTGAGAGTTGGACCAAAAAGAAGGCTGAGCACTGAAGAACTGATGCTTTTGAAGTGTGGTCTTGGAGAAGACTCTTTAGAGTCCCTTAGACTGCAGGGAGATCAAACCAGTTAATCCTAAGGGAGATCAATCCTGAATATTCATTGGAAGGGCTGATACTGAAGCTGAAGCTCCAATACTTTAACCACCTGATGCAAAGAGCCTACTTACTGGAACAGACTCTGATGCTGGGAAAGATTGAAGGCAGAAGAAGAAGGGGACAACAGAGGATAAGATGGTTGAATGGCATCACCAACTCAATGGGCAGGAGTTTGAGTATGGTCTGGGAGATGGTGAAGGACAGGGAAGACTGGTGTGCTGCAGTCCACGAGGTAGCAAAGAGTTGGACATGACTGAATGACAACAATCTTAATTATTTAATAAGACTTCAGGTTTTGCCGTAGTGTCATGGTTATTTTATAAGGAAAGGAATGTAATTCCCTTGGTTGCCCTATCAGAATTCTTTAGTGCCCATTCAGCCCTGGAATCTTAGTTTGAGAGCTATTTGTTAACCACGTGACTCTATCTGAAGTGTAGTTTCCCCGTCTCTTAAAGGGGAAGATTCATGCCTACTTTTCAGTTTGCAGAGCGGATGTGAGGCCAAATGCTATGATGTCAGTTCCCTGCATAACACAGTACTAGAACATGCATGCTCATAGCTACCTGCCTAGCCCGTTCTTTTTCTCCCTCCCTTCCCTACTCTTCCTCCTCATTTGCATTCCTTTCTTTTCTCTCAAAAGGCATCAATGGGTGTGCAGTTTGGGTTTACTATAAGGAGACCTCATTCCAGATAATGTAGGTAGAGTGCCAAACCAGTGCCCACTGTACAGTAAATGTCCAATGATATAAAAAGGTTATATCTTCTTGGACTTTCTGCAACAAAAATACATCCAAAAATAAAGAGTTGTTTGTGTTTCAACAGCATCCCCTTTCTCTAGACAGGGACCATTCTCTCTCCTTTTCTCTCTCTGTCTTTCTCTGCTCCACCCAACCTCTTTCTCTCTTTTTCAGTTTTTGAATGCTTTGATAATATTTAATATTTTTTTCAGACCTTTTTCAAATCTCCCTTTCAATTTCAAGCCTAAACTAGACTCTGTACCTTTAATGCCAGGTTACAACACAAGTCCCAGCAACAAAAATCTGGGGCGGGGGGCAGTCAGTGAACAGAGGTATATGTGGCCATGAATAGGAGGAAGCCTGTCACTTTCTGAGTTATGGGACTGGAGGCCAGTGAGCCACCACTGTCCCTGAAGGAGCCCAGCTTCCTCCTGGGGGCTCTGACTTGTCACCAAGGCTGGACCCTGGCTCAAGGGTGCCACTTCTGGTAACTGACTGATCTGCTCTGGGCTTCCCTGGTTGCTCAGATGGTAAAAATTATGCCTGCAATGTAGGAGACCTGGGTTAGATCCCTGAGTCAGGAAGATCCCCTAGAGAAGGGAATGGCCACCCACTCCATTATATTTGCCTGAAAAATTCCATGTACAGAGGAGCCTAGCAGGCTACAGTCCACAGGGTCACAGAGTCAGACATGACTGAGTGACTAACACTTTCACTTTCAATTCAGTCCATCCTCCACTTTTCAGCAGCACTGTAGGTGCAGATTGAATACAGCAACTGAGTAGTGAATAAAGCTAGCAAAGCAGGGACATCTATGTCAGCTTCTAAAGGCATTGCTCATTAGTATCTGAGGGGGAGATGGGAAAGTCAATAGCACCATTTTATTATCTTAAGGAGCTAATTTTCTAATCAGCCAAAGGAAAAGAAGCTGTGTCCAAAAAGATGAAGAAACACCGGCATGACAGTGTGTTTATTCTTTTGGTCATCAGTGATGTTAAAAAGTCAGCTAAGCAGAGTGACCAGGAAACAGCATGGGTATTGGAGATGGGCAAGATGGGTTTAGACCCCAGGTCTGTTACTTGCCATCCACATGTCTGTGATAGATCTGTTAACCTCTATGAGCTTTTCCTCTCTCATCTGTAATAAATGACGGTGATGATCATTCCTTCCTGGGCTGCAGAGAGAAGTAAGGAGAGAACAGAGTGCATACCCAGCTCTGTCTGTGTCTGATGCATGGCTGGGGCTTAAATGTGAGTTTCTGTTCCTTAGATCTAATCTGAACCTGTATTTCTCTTCCCCAGACCCCATGTCAGCATATATTTAGAAAACAAAATCGTTTGCTTGACCTCCAAAAAATATTTACTCTTTCTAAATTCCATGAGGCTGGCCACGGGGATTGTTTAGCTAAGTCAGGGGAATTAAATGTGCAGTCCTCATTCCAACCCAGAGAGGCTCTGGAACTGCTCTTCTCCTTGTTAATTTCTGGGTAAAATCAAAGCACAGCAGCTCCACAGCACTCCCTTTCACCCTCAGGGAGGGCTTCACTATTTTAAAATGAAGGAAGCGGGAAGCAGGACGAGTTCTGCTTCTGCAAGGCCAAAGCTCCCTTCCCCCTGTCTCTTGGCCACGCCCTGGGGGTGCTGTTGGACAAGGCCGGTACCCCACCAAGGCAGGGCTCCTGGGTATTGCTGGGCCTCTGCAGGCCACTATGGGAGGTAGTGGCGAGGCTAGAAGTCACTTTGCTGCTGCTAAGTCACTTCAGTTGTGTCCGACTCTGTGTGACCCCAGAGATGGCAGCCCACCAGGCTCCCCCGTCCCTGGGATTCTCCAGGCAAGAACACCGGAGTGGGTTGCCATTTCCTTCTCCAGTGCATGAAAGTGAAAAGTGAAAGTGAAGTCACTCAGTCGTGTCCGACTCCTAGTGACCCCATGGACTGCAGCCTACCAGGCTCCTCCGTCCATGGGATTTTCCAGGCAAGAGTACTGGAGTGGGGTGCCATCACCTTCGCTGTCAATGAGAAGTCACTTTACTCATTCCCATTTTGTGTGTTTTAGGGCCATAATGATTGCAGTGACATGAATTATAATCTCTTATATTTTATGTCACCTTTTAATTTTTAGAATATCTCACTGTGCACCATCTCAAGATTATTCCGCCAAATTCTCACTTTTCAGAGGTGGAAATGTATTACAGATAAGGAAATAGGGTCAGAGCAGTTAAGAGATTCGCCTTAACTAAGGTTCCATGGCAAGCAATGCTTTTGGCACGTCCTCATCTAAGCACAGTGCAGAAGAGCAGAGCAGGACATCTGACCGAACCCTGCAGAATCTCGTTCCAATCCAGCTCCACCGCTTTTTGGTAGTGGGACTGCCAGGTTAGTTAACTCTGCTGAGCCCAAGTTCTAGGAATGGGGAGTATAGTAAGGATGCCGTCTGCCTCTCTTGGGTGTCCCTGAGGAAGACAATATCTTCACTTCCCTGGGACACTTCTGAGGAAGCTTGACAATCCTGGAATGTCTTCAGGGAGGAATACATTCTCCTTATCAAATGCACTCACTCTGTCCAGCTTCCAAGGCATGTTTGCTGTTTTAGTCATCTCTGAACATAGCTCACCAATGACTTTGCTCAGAAGACTTGGACTGTGCAGAAATGCCAAGAAGTCTGAGGAAAATTGCAGCAAAACCCGACCCCTGATGATGAAAGACTTTAGAGTCACTGTTTATACTGTCTGAGAATCAGCCACGAATTTTGCTACAGGAATGTTCATGTGCCTGATGAGCGGGTGCTGCCCTAGCGGCTTGTGTTATGTATACATGGTCTATATGCATCATTTTGCCTCTATGGCATCCAAAGGAAAATCCAAAACATGTCTGGCCCCAAAGATGTCAGTAAGAGACCGCAGCTCTATATAAGAGGATGTTTAAACATTTCCTTTCTCTGCCCATATGTCTTCTTGCACAAGCCTCATGTTGCAGGCTGTTGTTCTAGAGAAGCACAGTTCCAAGTACGGCATGCCTGCTGCTTGTCATGTAAGTCAATTCCTTCATTATATAGCTCACTTGTTGCCTATCCAGACTTAATAAGGAATCGACATGTTGCTTTTTGTTGCAGACAATGCTTCTTATCTCACGGAGGATGCACTTCGAGAAGCACCACTTAGAGCACGAGCTGCTTGAGGACAGGAGCCTTATCTCTGCATCCTAGTCCTAACCCAGGGTCTGAAACATAACAAATGCTGGACACTCTCTTCCTCCTGTGCTGTGTGGCTTTCTGCTCCATGACAGACTGTCCCCAGAAGTTGCCTGCCTTCTGAGCCCTGCCCCCTCTCTCCCACTCCACCACTTCCTTGCCCTCTCTTCACATATAGTTCTGACATCCCCTCCTCTGACAGCCATCCCAGTGCCTCCTCTGGAGGAGAAATTGCCCTGTTCTGAACCTCTAGAGCAACATGTCTACAGTTCACTTCTCACAGGTACAATGCTTCTTTCTTTTTGGTCATTTTACTTTGTGATCCTTTTCTCTGCCAGCTGTAAATTCCTGTGGGCAGAGACCCTGTTCTACTTGGTGTGCTCAGGACCCAACCTTCCCCCTTTCTCAAAATAGGCACTTAGGAAATATTTATTCCATGAACAAATATAATGTAATACGGTCATTGCTAAGCCCTCAGTGGTTATCTATTGCCATGACACACATCTAATTTGAGATCAGAAATAACACTGCCTAAATTTTCATCAATATGAAAGAAACGTCCATGCCCAAAGAGATCATTTCTTCCAAATGCTGTTCTAGTTAACTTGACTTTGATGTACACTAAGTTCTACAAGTTACAGCAAGTTAAGTACTGATATCAATGCTTGTTACAGTATTGCTGTTTCCTTGACATTAATATTACCAGACATATACTTCTGTGTATATTTTCTGGGACTGAGAAATGGTGTTCTTTGTTCGAGTGAGCCTGTAAAGGCTATAAACTCAGAAATTTGCTCGTTCGTCAGCCTGGCCATTTTCTAAGAACGAGCAAATTTCTGAGTTTATAGCCTTTACAGACTCACTCAAACAAAGAACACCATTTCTCAGTCCCAGAAAATACACACAGAAGTATATGAGTGACCGAGCGACTTCACTTTCACTTTTCTCTTTCATGCATTGGAGAAGGAAATGGCAACCCACTCCAGTGTTCTTGCCTGGAGAATCCCAGGGCGGCGGAGGCTGGTGAGCTGCCGTCTATGGGGTCGCACAGAGTCGGACACGACTGAAGTGACTTAGCAGTAGCAGTCCTTTCTAGGAGTTACAGTTGATGGCTAGTTGACATGGTTAGTGTAACCGTGGCATGAGGAACATATACCTTATTGTTCCTGCAAAAGGTTGTCACAAGGAAAGCTTTCTGTAACTGTGGGGCAAATGCAAAAAAGACAGAGCTGAAGACAGAACTGAATCACAAGAATAAACATCATGGTCACTGAGCTCTCTGATCTTTGGCAGGTCATTCACTAGGTTTCTACTCCAGGAGCCTCTGCGTTGAATCATAATTTCCTGGGGAGTGGGATGAGCTTGTCTGTTCCTCCCACATGCCCTTTCTCCTGGACTTCCTCTCTTCCTCTACAGCGACCCTCCCACCAGGCACTCAGTAAGCATTTTGGATGTGTCTTCAGAAAACTACATACCATCAGGAAAATATACTTTAGGGTGAAGTTGACTCTGAGTGGTTCTTCCTAAGGTGCAGTGATTCTCATTATCTGCAGTAGTTATGGCCTTAACGTTGCCACAAATACTGAACTAGTGAATAAGGAATCACTGCTTCCAGAGGAAACACAGGTTGGGGCTCTTGCAAGCCTCTCATCACATTTTAATCAACTGCTCAATACATAACCTTGGTTTATGAGTGTCTCTATTTAAAGACACTTTATTTAATATATATTTGTTATAAATAATTAAATGTGGTGTTTCTTAAATGTGAACTCCTTTGGCTTTCAGTCTCCAGCTGTGCTACTCACTGCTTTTTAAAAACTGGCTATCATCTCATGCATCCACAAATTAGCTGCTTTTCCATCTTTCCCATAGCCCCATCATGTATTGCAAGGCATTACTTTAATCTCTGTCAACTAGGCAGAGATTTTACTGTGTGGAATTCCAATTCAGAAGTAATCAGTAAGAGAAAGCAGGGCTGGCTAGACTCAATCTTTTGGTGAAGGTGGTGGCTAAGCACCCATGCTGTGTATGTAGTATCTTTGTTGCACTGGTGTTTGGGCATTACTCCAGAACTGGTGACCCACTCCAGCACTCTTGCCTGGAAAATCCTATGGATGGAGGAGCCTGGTGGGCTGCAGTCCATGGGGTCACTAAGAGTCGGACCCGACTGAGGGACTTCACTTTCACTTTTCACTTTCATGCATTGGAGAAGGAAATGGCAACCCACTCCAGTGTTCTTGCCTGGAGAATCCCAGGGACGGGGGAGCCTGGTGGGCTGCCGTCTATGGGGTCGCACAGAGTCGGACACGACTGACAAAACTTAGCAGCAGCAGCAGCAGCCAGCTGTTTAGCTCTAAGACTGACTCTGACTCACTTGGAAATACTGTGAGCTGCTTGATAGCCTTGAAAAGATTCATTTCCTGTTTAAACTAAGTAGAGTTGATTCTGTAGTTTGCAACCAAGAACCTGCACTATAGAGTGTTTAGCAGCATCCTTGGCCTGTACACACTAAATGTCAGTGACACTCCACCCCCAACTTGTAATGGTAAAAAATGTCTTCAAACATTGTTAGTTGTCTCCCAGGGAGTAATAGCTGAAAACCAGTTTAGGCTGGCAACATTTCCTAGTGATAAGGACTGGTAGATAATTCCAGAAGTATGATGTCATTAGACTGGTATACTATTTGACTTTGTAATTTTATGTATTTGTGCTTAAGTTAACCTATAATAACATGGATAGATACATACATAGATAAATACATAGATAGTTGATAAAGAGATAAATGTGTATATAGTTCTTTGCATAGCGTGTATTTCAGGTATCTTAATCAAGTTTAAAAACTTATTTAGAAGAGAGGTCTGAACTAGCAGACAAATTACACATCAGGTCTCACTGTCTTTGATCATGTTTGGGCACTATCGAGAATTTTTACCTCTAGTGCTTTCACATGGACTAGCTATATTTACTTGACTCACCATTTGCAAAATGGTACCCAAACAGGGTCAGGTAGACATTTAGTGTCATATTTCTAGGCATATTTCTTCAAGTGATATAGCTATCTGATTCTCATCAGGAACATTCTGGTTTTCTAAATTTTAAATAGTAGAAGGGGCCAGACATTTAAGTCTTCCTCTAAGCATGAACACTGAATTAACTCTGCTGTGTCTTTAGAAAACTCAGTTATAGCTAATAAATGTATCAGGCTACTATTTTAGGGTTATGTATTTCCTGTCTAGTATTTTTGTGTGTGTGTGACAAATTCAGATAAAGGGTTGCATGGAAGGAGTCATTTATTTATCTGCATTGACTGCTCCTTCCTTATCATCTCACTTTACTGGATTGTGCTAACCAGCCACTGAAGCTTCCACTGTGAAAAGAGCTTGATCTTTCCAGTATTCTGCTACTGCTTCTTTCCACATCTGGGCTTGAACTGAACTGAACTGAGCATACTCCAGAAACCAAAGCAGTGTTTTGGGGCATCTTTATCCCATGACTGCAGGAACTGATTTCCTCACAGCTATTTAATTACCACTGTGTCATCTTAGGAGAAGGCAATGGCAACCCACTCCAGTATTCTTGCCTGGAAAATCCCATGGACAGAGGAG
Organism: Bos taurus; assembly: GCF_002263795.3. Lineage (NCBI taxonomy): Eukaryota > Metazoa > Chordata > Mammalia > Artiodactyla > Bovidae > Bos > Bos taurus. The sequence goes on from NC_037331.1 coordinate 61,490,342, forward strand.
CCTGGTGGGCTGTAGTCCATGGGGTCGATAGGAGTCGGACACGACTGAGTGACTTCACTTTCACTTTTCACTTTCATGCATTGGAGAAGGAAATGGCAACCCACTCCAGTGTTCTTGCCTGGAGAATCCCAGGGACGGGGGAGCCTGGTGGGCTGCTGTCTCTGGGGTTGAACAGAGTCGGACATGACTGAAGCGACTTAGCAGCAGCAGCAGCAGCAGCAGCAGTGTCACCTTAGTTTCCCCAAGACAGTTATGCTGGAGGAGGCCAAAGCCACAACAATTTGGATGAACCACAGACTGAAATGAGTGTATAGTAGGTAGGCAAACATTAGCAGGAAAACCATCACATGGTATCAAATGTACAGTAATTACTAGTCTTATAATTGTTAGTCTTCTTATTCCTCTTCCCCTGATCTTTGAAACCTCTTTCAACCTGAACCCCTTCTGATATGACCTCCAGAACTTTGTCCTGAGCTCAAAACACCATGATACTTTCTGTCACATATCATGTAACCAGTTCAATCTGGCAACAACAGTTACCCAAAGACCTTTACTGATAGAATTTTTCTCTGGATTCTAGATTCTTGACTGGTCTTTAGTTTAGCTTCTGGTAATATTAATACCTTTGTTGTCAAAACTCTTTGATGGGGACTAACACTGTCAGGCTTTATTTTTTGGGGCTCCAAAATCACTGCAGATGGTGACTGCAGCCATGAAATTAAAAGACGCTTACTCCTTGGAAGGAAAGTTATGACCAACCTAGATAGCATATTCAAAAGCAGAGACATTACTTTGCCAACAAAGGTTCGTCTAGTCAAGGCTATGGTTTTTCCTGTGGTCATGTATGGATGTGAGAGTTGGACTGTGAAGAAGGCTGAGCACCGAAGAATTGATGCTTTTGAACTGTGGTGTTGGAGAAGACTCCTGAGAGTCCCTTGGACTGCAAGGAGATCCAACCAGTCCATTAGAAAGGAGATCAGCCCTGGGTGTTCTTTGAAAGGAATGATGCTAAAGCTGAAGCTCCAGTACTTTGGCCACCTCATGCAAAGAGCTGACTAATTGGAAAAGACTCTGATGCTGGGAGGGATTGGGGGCAGGAGGAGAAGGGGACGACAGAGGATGAGATGGCTGGATGGCATCACTGACTCGATGGACGTGAGTCTGAGTGAACCCCGGGAGTTGGTGATGGACAGGGAGGCCTGGCATGCTGCGATTCACGGGGTCGCAAAGAGTCGGACACGACTGAACAACTGAATTGAACTGAACTGAACACTGTCCCATCAGGGGAAACCAGGCAAAACTGTGTTAAGCAGCATCTCCCATCTTGGATGAAAATTTTTACGTAGCCCAGGTAAGAGATTCTTCTGGAAAACTATGTAAAATTCAATCTTAAACTTTAATTATTAAAAAAAAATGTGCCTCAATTGTGCAGTAGTATTTCTTAACGCAAGACAGATGCAAGATAGAAATCATCTGAGAATGTAAACCTTCTTCCCTTTACCACTAACAGGTATTATTCTATACCTAGGAATTGTTATACACATACATCAGATCAGATCAGATCAGATCAGTCGCTCAGTCGTATCCGACTCTTTGCGACCCCATGAACCGCAGCACGCCAGGCCTCCCTGTCCATCACCAACTCCCGGGGTTCACTCAGACTCACGTCCATCGAGTCAGTGATGCCATCCAGCCATCTCATCCTCTGTCGTCCCCTTCTCCTCCTGCCCCCAATCCCTCCCAGCATCAGAGTCTTTTCCAATGAGTCAACTCTTCGCATCAGGTGGCCAAAGTACTGGAGCTTCAGCTTTAGCATCATTCCTTCCAAAGAACACCCAGGGCTGATCTCCTTTCTAATGGACTGGTTGGATCTCCTTGCAGTCCAAGGGACTCTCAAGAGTCTTCTCCAACACCACAGTTCAAAAGCATCAATTCTTCGGTGCTCAGCCTTCTTCACAGTCCAACTCTCACATCCATACATGACCACAGGAAAAACCATAGCCTTGACTAGATGGACCTTTGTTGGCAAAGTAATGTCTCTGCTTTTGAATATGCTATCTAGGTTGGCCATAACTTTGCTTCCACGGAGGAAGCATCTTTTAATTTCATGGCTGCAGTCACCATCTGCACTGATTTTGGAGCCCCCAAAAATAAAGTCTGACACTGTTTCCACTGTTTCCCCATCTATTTCCCATGAAGTGGTGGGACCAGATGCCATGATCTTATTTTTCTGAATGTTGAGCTTTAAGCCAACTTTTTCACTCTCCACTTTCACTTTCATCAAGAGGCTTTTTAGTTCCTCTTCACTTTCTGCTATAAGGGTGGTGTCATCTGCATATCTGAGGTTATTGGTATTTCTCCCGGAAATCTTGATTCCAGCTTGTGCTTCTTCCAGCCCAGCGTTGCTTATGATGTACTCCACATATAAGTTAAATAAACAGGGTGACAATATACAGCCTTGACGTACTCCTTTTCCTATTTGGAACCAGTCTGTTGTTCCATGTCCAGTTCTAACTGTTGCTTCCTGACCTGCATACAAATTTCTCAAGAGGCAGATCAGGTGTTCTGGTATTCCCATCTCTTTCAGAATTTTCCACAGTTTATTGTGATCCACACAGTCAAAGGCTTTGGCATAGTCAATAAAGCAGAAATAGATGTTTTTCTGGAACTCTCTTGCTTTTTCCATGATCCAGCAGATGTTGGCAATTTGATCTCTGGTTCCTCTACCTTTTCTAATAGATTTAATTTTCAAGAGAGGGGCAAGAACTATAAGTGATCACTTTTTGATTCTTTGACTTGAAAAGAGATTTGGTCAGCGTATCCCTTTTTCTTCCTTTATTCCTTCTTTGTTTTATCTACAGAATAGTTTATTCTTATTGTAGCTGGCTTCCTGTATTAGAGAATCTTTATCTCTGACAACTGACTGACTATACTAATGGCCACTCCATGATGTCAAGGTGGCCTACTAAGTGAGAGGAAGTTTAACTGCAAATATGCACTTTCAGAACACCCTTGAGACTCCATAGGAAGCTGGGGCATTGGAAAAAGACTGGTGACATGCTCATCAACCCATTTTTTCTCTGCGGAGACCCAGCTGAACAACACTGCCAGTGTCTTTGCATCTGGGTGGGGCCATTGTGACTATTATCTCTTTATTTTCATTTTTGGCTGTGCTGGGTCTTCGTTGCTGCATGCGGCTTTCTCTAGTTATCGTGAGTGAGGGCTACTCTTTATTGTGGTGCACAGGCTTCTATTGCTGTGGCTTCTCTTGTTGCAGAGCGTGGGCTGTAGGCACATGGGCTTTTTTTTAGAGGTTGCTGCACGTGGGCTCAGTAGTTTCAGCTCAGTCTCTAGAGCCCAGGCTCAGCAGGTGTGGCACATGGGCTTATTTGCTCTGAGGTATGTGGATCTTCCCAGATGAGATCAAACCCATGTTCCCTGCATTGGCAGGTGGATTCTTATCTACTGTTCCACCAGGAAGTCTGTGGTGGGGCCATGTGATTAGTTCTCACTAATGGAATGTGAATAAATGTGGAAGAATTAGTGAAGAACCTGAGCTGGCTCAAGGAGTCATTTTTGGATAGGTGACCAACTCATCCTGGTTTGCCTGAGGCTTTTCTGGTTTTAGTACAGAGCATTCGTGTCCTGTGAAGCCCTCAAGTTCTGAGAAAACTAGAATGATTAGCCATCCTACTCTTGGAAGATAATCATTAACTACTGGTCTTAGCAGGAGGAAAAACAAGACTTTTAAAATCAAGATAATTTGGGGTTGTTTGTTCTCAGATTAGCTTACCATGACTAATACAAGAAATGTTTATGCTTCTTATCCTTTAGAACATCATTTCTGTGGTCTTTTCTCCTGCCTTCACTTTCTTTACAAAATATCAGTAAAGCTTGGAACTGATTTTAATTATTTCTGTTTTCTGGACCATATTCACTCACATGAAAAATTGTGCAGTGCTTAAATCACTTGATATATTAGCTATCTATCGCTTCAAAACAAATTACTCCAAAACTTGGCCGGCTTAAAACAACCCATATATCACCTCATGGTTTTTGCAAGTCAGGAATCTGGGCATGCCTTACCTGGGTCCTCTAGCTCAGGGTCTCTCATAAAGTTGCAAACAAGGTGTCTCCAGGGTTGCTGTCCTTTCCAGGTCCAACTGGAGCAGGGTGCCCTTCCCAGCTCACCCACATGGTTGATGGTAGAATTTGATTCCTTTTATAGGATGTTGGACTGCAGACCTCAGTTTGTCCATGGTTGTTGACTGGAGGCCACACTTATTTCCTTGATCTATAAACCTGCTCAAAGAAAAAACGGGCTGGTCAGCAAGGAGGCAATTGCCCTGCGGAGGGGATGCAGAAGGATAATATGATGAAAGAACAGCAAGAAGCCATATTGGCTTGAGTACATGTACAAAGTGGCTGCAGGTGTTAGGGAATGGGGTCAGAAACAGAGGTAGAATCCAGATTCAGAACTTGCAGTGCAAAGACTTCCTTGACTTTAATTCATTTGAGGGTTTTGAACAGGGTCATTTGATTTACTTGAAGAAGATCAACCTGGCTCATGGCAGTTATTAATTGGAGTTTAAGAAAATCTTTTCTGTTTTCACATTGGTCTCTTGAACTTAGTTTATATGCACTGCTTGAGAAGATGAACCTCTCTAGTGTTCTGAAAAAGCAATAAGTTTATGAACCCATGTCAGACCCCAGACTGTGGTAGATCCCATGAGTTAGTGGATGTCACCTGTGTGTGCTCTTTTGGGGCCCACCTGCACAGACTCATGATCTGCCTCATCATTTGAATTTCTTCCTAGGAGACATCTAACCGCTTCTTGAGCTTCCCTGCCATAGGTTCACTGCCCAGTCTGGAGCTCTGCATGATTCCTCAGTACCTTCATCAGTTACTCTCAGTACATTTCACTACAAAACATTGCCAATAAAGTAGTAGCTTGTACATAAGTGGACTCTGCCAGTCAGAGAGTATGATATGTCCTCTACTTGTCTCTTGAAGGCAGAGCTATGGACCCATATGTATATTTTTAAATGTTTTTGTCTAGCTTTTTATGATTGGTAAGTTTATACTTACTTGGCTGAGCCATGGTGCCCAGCCATGTAGTCAAACATTATTCTAGATGTTTCTATGAGGGTGTTTTTGGATGAGATTAACATTTAAATTGGTGGACTTTGAGTAATGTAGATTGTCCTCCATAATGTGAGTGGGCTGCACCCAATCAGGTGAAGCCCTGAATGAACAAAAGACTACTCTTCAAGCAAAAAGAGAATTCTGCCAGCAGATGGCCTTGGGACTGGATCTGAGGACTGGCTCTTCCTGGGTCCCTAACCTGTTGGCCCATCCTGTAGATTTTCACCTTGCCTGTCACCATAATTGTATGAGTCAATTTCTAAAAATAGATCTGTTTCCACACACACACATATTTTATTGATTCTGTTTTTCTGGAGAACTCTAATACGCTTCCTTAACAGATGCCAGCTACCTTATGTAAGAGGCTTGCAGAGCATTTCCCAAGCATGAGCAGAGAATAGGTGCTATATTTTTCAGATGCTTATTTGTAGACAGGCACTGTGCCAGCCCTGAGAAGGGCATGAAACTGAATATGACCCATCCTGTTCCCTGAGACTGACACCCTCACAGGGAGTTCTTATCCTATGGTAGAAGGTGCACCTGCTTTAATGGGTCAGTGTTGGGATGAAGCACATGGACTTTGCCACCAGGACCATCTGGGTGTGAGTCCCTGCTCTGCCACTAACAGATCATAAACGTTTCACTCCTCTGAGCCTCTGTTTCTTCCTTTGTTATGTGGAGTTAATAGTCCATAGCATAATGATGAGGCTGCTGAAATAGTAAAAGAGCTAATGTATGTAAAGTATTTGGCAAACAGTATATACTCAACAGATACTCATGTAATTATGAAAACCTTATTGTGTACTTGTGAATAGCTTCAGCAAATTACTTAACCCCTGAAATACTCATTTTGCTCACCTGTAAAATGGCCATAATGATAATGTTATTTTTGCTCTATTAAATTTTATATTAGTAGAGTATATATTGTTCTCCTCTGCTACATATTTTGATGCTCTCTGTCCATTAAAAATGGTGTCTGACAGCACACACAAAAATAAAGATTTTTTAAGGTTAATTTTATCTCCATGATTGCTTATGCAATATTCACTTACTCATTCATTAATTTAAGTATATGAATATTGAGTGTTACTTATGCCAGGAACCATGTTAGGGACTCTGGGTGCATAACTTATAATGTTCTCTGCAGCTTCTAGTGTACTGTCACCCGCTTTTGGCTTTGGCTGAAAACAGAGCACCTTAGAATATACTCAGAGATAAAGGATAACATCCTCGTCCCCACAGAGCTCACTGATTTGTTAAAAATTATCAGAGAGAATCCTGTTTGAACTCAAAGTGGTGGCATTTAGGGCACCTAATGGCACTGTCCTCTCTGCAGACACTCCTGAGGCTGTGTCTTAGTGCAGCGGGAGCCCCTCCCATTCTCAGTAGTTAAGAGCTTCTTTGCCGCCCCAAGGCTGTCCTTTAGGGCGAGATAAGCACTGCAATGAAAGTAATGGAGTTAACTAATTTACGGCAGTCTTCTTGGCTAAAATAAGCTATTTAATTTCCTGCTCTTGGAAGTGGATCTTCTTAGGGGAGATAATGACTCAAACAGCCTATCAGGGTATAGTCAGAGTTATCTGAATGCCCCAAATGAGGCTGTAGCAAATTTTCAGCCAGACACTGGCTTCCAAGACCTTGAGAAATTCTGTCTTGGTAGAAGTTGGCTTTTATCCTGCCTGAGACATTTTAAAACAATTTGGCTGTAGGATAAAACCCTTATTTAATTCATGAGCATGTAAAACATCTCTAGCTCAAAAGTATCCGTTAAGTCCACCCTTCCCAAATATAATTACAAATGGAAATAGAAACTATAAAAAGTTCTAAGTGGAAAATTTCAGGCCAGGGGATCTAATTTCTCTAGACATGGCGGTTAACACCTCCAGATTGTCCACTGGCAGCATTAACTTCTCTAAGGATCTGATGTTCTTTTATGCTGAAGTGCACAAGCCATGGAGTTTGTACTTGTTTGGGGAGCAGCCCAAGCCCATACCTGGGTACGAGAGGGTCAAACATTGATCCTGAGTGCTCACTGTCTCCTCTGTACCCCACCCTCTAAGGCAAACAGTTTTTTTTGCCTGCCCTATCCGTGAGCTTTGTTAGAGCCAGAAGAGGTAAAAAAGGAGAGATGTTGGTGATTTGTGCCTGACATGGCCAAAACATATTTGCCAAAGGGAAGAAGGAATAGACACTGAAGGAAAGGGAAAAGGAAGAGTAGGGAGATGGAAGTTGCAGTTTCTTAACCTAATCTCAGAGATGACATCCTATTGCTTTTGCGGTTTGCTATTCTTTAGAAGTGAGCACCAAGTCCAGCCCATACTCAAGGGGAGAGGATTACACAAGGGTATGAATACCTGGAGAGAGGGATCACTATGACCCATCTCAGGAAACTGTTCACCATGCTTGATGCCTCCAGTGAGGTTTGGGTTTTGTAGATTTTCCTGAGTAGTTGATAAGGAACTGATTCTCCCTGGGATGTGAATGGAAAGAAGCCTGGCTTTGGGTCCTCTGAACAGTTTTGAATTATTACTATCCTCTCTCAAGGGCTTCCCACATGGTGCTAGTGGTAAAGAATCCACCTGCCAATGCGGGAAATGAGAGTTTGATCCCTGGATCAGAAAGATCCCCTAGAGTAGGAAATGGCAATTTACTCCAGTGTTCTTGCCTGGAAAAGTTCCAAAGACAGAGGAGCCTGGGAGGCTACAGTTTGTGGGGTTGTGAAGAGTTGGACATTACTGGTCCCATCACTTCATGGCAAATAGAAGGGGGAAAAGTGGAAACAGTAACAGATTTAATTCTCCTGGGCTCCAAAACTGACTGTGAATGGTGACTATAGTCATGAAATTAAAAGACTTTTGCTCCTTGGAAGGAAAGCTATGCCAAACCTAGACAGCATATTAAAAAGCAGAGACACCACTTTGCCAACAAAGATCCATTTAGGTCAAAGTTATGGTTTTTCCAGTTCAGTTCAGTTCAGTTGCTCAGTCGTGTCCGACTCTTTGTGACCCCATGAACTGCAGCATGCCAGGCCTACCTATCCATCACCAACTCTTGGAGTCCACCCAAACCCATGTCCATTGAGTCAGTGATGCCATCCAACCATCTCATCCTCTGTCGTCCCTTTCTCCTTCTGCCCTCAATCTTTCCCAGCATCAGGGTCTTTTCAAATGAGTCAGCTCTTCACATCAGGTGGCCAATGTATTGGAGTTTCAGCTTCAAAATCAGTCCTTCCAATGAACACTCAGGACTGATCTCCTTTAGGATGGACTGGCTGGATCTCTTTGCAGTCCAAGGGACTCTCAAGAGTCTTCTCCAATACCACAGTTCAAAAGCAACAATTCTTCTAAGCTCAGCTTTCTTTTATAGTCCAATTCTCAATTCCATACATGATCACTGGAAAAACCATAGCCTTCACTAGACGGACCTTTGTTGACAAAGTAATGTCTCTGCTTTTTAATATGCTGTCTGCTGCTACTGCTAAGTCGCTTCAGTCGTGTCTGACTCTGTGCGACCCCATAGATGGCAGCCTGCCAGGCTCCCCAGTCCCTGGGATTCTCCAGGCAAGAACACTGGAGTGGGTTGCCATTTCCTTCTCCAATGCATGAAAGTGAAAAGTGAAGGTGAAGTTGCTCAGTCGTGTCCGACTCTTAGCGACCTGATGGACTTCAGCCCACCAGGCTCCTCCGTCCATGGGATTTTCCAGGCAGGAGTACTGGAGTGGGGTGCCATTGCCTTCTCCGAATATGCTGTCTAGGTTGGTCAAAACTTTCCTTCCAAAGGGTAAGCATCTTTTAATTTCATGGGTGAAATCACCATCTGAAGTGATTTTGGAGCCCCCCAAAGTAAAGTCAGTCACTGTTTCCACTGTTTCCCCATCTATTTGCCATGAAGTGATGGGACCGATCCCATGATCTTAGTTTTCTGAATGTTGAGTTTTAAGCCAACTTTTTCACTCTCCTCTTTCACTTTCATCAAGAGGCTCTTTAGTTCTTCTTCTCTTTCTGCCAGAAGGGTGGTGTCATCTGCATATCTGAGGTTATTGGTATTTCTCCTGGCAATCTTGATTCCAGCTTGTGCTTCCTCCAGCCCAGCATTTCTCATGATGTACTCTGCATAGAAGTTAAATAAGCAGGGTGACAATATAGAGCCTTGACGTACTCCTTTTCCTATAGGAACCAGTCTATTGTTCCATGTCCAATTCTAACTGTTGCTTCCTGCATACAGGTTTCTCAAGAGGCAAGTCAGGTGGTCTGGTATTCCCATCTCTTTCAGAATTTTCCACAGTTTATTGTGATCCACACAGTCAAAGGCTTTGGCATAGTCAATAAAGCAGAAATAAATGTTTTTCTGGAACTCTCTTGCTTTTTCAGTGATCCGGCAGATGTTGGCAATTTGATCTGTGGTTCCTCTGCCTTTTCTAAAACCAGCTTGAACATCTGGAAGTTCACGGTTCACGTATTGCTGAAGCCTGGCTTGGAGAACTAGCATTACTTTGCTAGTATGTGAGATGAGTGCAATTATGCGGTAGTTTGAGCATTCTTTGGTATTGCCTTTCTTTGGGATTGGAATGAAAACTGACCTTTTCCATTCTTGTGGCCACTGCTGAGTTTTCCAAATGTGCTGGCACATTGAGTGCAGCACTTTCACAGCATCATCTTTCAGGATTTGGAATAGCTCAACTGGAATTCCATCACCTCCACTAGCTTTGTTCGTGGTTTTTCCAATAGTCATGTACAGATGTGAGTGCTGGACCATAAAAAAGGCTGAGCAACAAAGAATTGATGCTTTTGAATTGTGGTGCCAGAGAAGACTCTTGAGAGTCTCTTGGACAGCAAGGAGATCAAACCAGTCAATGCTAAAGGAAATCAACCTGAATATTTTATTGGAAGTAAATATTCAGCTGAGGCTGAAGCTCCAGTACTTTAGCTACCTGATGCAAAAAGCCAACTCATTGGAAAAAACCTTGATGCTGGGAAAGACTGAAGGCAGGAGGAGAAAGGGCGATAGAGGATGGGATGGTTGGATGGCATCACTGACTCAATGGACATGAGTTTGAGCAAACTCCGGCAGATAGTGAAGGACAGGGAAGCCTGGTGTGCTGCAGTCCATGGGGTTGCAAAGAGTGGGACAGGACTTAGTGACTGAACAATTCTCTTAACTTCTGTTTTTGGAATGCAAGCTATATCATTGTCATCACTTTCTATAATTTTCACAACTTGAAGGAAGGAAGAGAACCAACATTATGAAGGCAGACTGTAGTATACAGTATGTGGTATACTACAACATGTGAGCATACTGTAGCATGTAGATATATACTACGGCATGTAGGTATTTTATATGGGCTTCCCTGGTGGCTCAGTGGTAAAGAATCTGCCTGTAACGCAGGAGACATGAGTTTGATCCCTGCGTTGGGAAGATCTTCTGGAAGAGGGCATGGCAACCCACCCCAGTATTCTTGCCTGAAAAATCCCATAGGCAGAGGAGGCTGGTGGGCTACATTCTATGCAATGGCAAAAGAGTTGGATAGGACTGAAGCAATTAAGCATGGCATGACATCATCAGCCCCATTTTCCAAATGAGGAAACTAAGACTCTGAAGTAAAGCAATCTTGCTTAGTGTCACTCAGTTAATAAGAGACAGAGCTAGGATTCTAACCCTAGACTGTCTTCCTCAAAGCCCATGTCCCTGCCACTTCGCTAAGCAGCAACAGCTTTGATTTCAGGAAAATCTTCCTTAGATAGAGCAGTAGATAAAAGTTGCCTATCAGATTCTGCGAATTTTCTGAACTAAGTAAAAACTCAAACATTTCTGCTATTCCTTGACAATGGGTTCTCTGCTCCGACATAGGGCTGAACTATAAACAAATAGAAAATGCAGGAAACAAATTACTTGCTGTTTGGCAGTGCAGCTGACTGGTTGAGCAATTCAACTTTGGAATTCGACAGACCTGAGGCATTCAAATGCAGGTTCTGCCTCTTTTCACCTGTGCCATCACGGCAAGTTGCCTAATCTCTCTAACATTATTTCCCTAACTGTCAAATGGAATACTGTGAAGATGAGATGGTCTCAATGTACATAAGACTCAGGGCCCAGCACAGAGAAAGGCTTGAATACCTTCTGAATATTTCTCCCCTGGCTCCTTCAGTATTCCAAATCCCATTCAGTTAATGCGTGCTTGTTATTGTCAATCTCTTCTGGGCAAAATCAAATCCTGGGCACACAGTATATTTGCCAATGGAAGTTAATTCTTGGTGCGTATAAAGACTGCTATTGTAAATTTTGTGCAAAGTGGAGCTCATCCAGGTGCCTCACAGAAATTGTCACTCAATGCTCTGTTTCTCCAGGAAACCTAGAAGAGAAGCAGTGCCTTCTGCTGGTGGGGGCTTCTACAGAGGTCCACACAGATGGAATCGCAGACAAGTGTTTGATCCAAATTAAATAGTCCAATAGTTCACTACTCTTCTCGGGCTAGGGGGTGAAGGAGAGGCCAAGAGTCATGTCCCTCACATGGAAACATGAAGCTAGAGGTCAGGAGGCTACTCTCTCAGCCCAATATCAGGTGTTTGCCCTCTATGCACTTGGCTATGATATAATGCACAATTTCCTCATTCTTAACCTGTCTCTTGTCTTACCCTGCTCTTCAGCGGAGGTACATGATGGCTCCAGGCAAAAGGGAGAAATGCTTACAGACCTTGATGTGACCAGAAAGTGAAAGTGAAAGCCGCTCAGTCGTGTCCAACTCTTTGCGACCTCATGGACTCTAGCCTGCCAGGCTCCTCTGTCCATGGAATTCTCCAGGCTGGGAATATTGGAGTAGGTACCCATTCCCTTCTCCAGGGGATCTTGCCAACCCAGGGATCAAACCCAGGTTTCTCACCTTGCAGGAGGATTCTTTACTGTCTGAGCTACCAGGGAAGCCCAAGAATGCTGGAGTAGATAGTCTTGATGTGCCAAGAACGCAGAGTCAGATCTCTAGTTAGAATGTCTCCCCATTGTTCTACTGGCTTAAATAAGATCCTTGCTTCATCCTGCCTGTGTTATCTTGTCTTCTGGTTCACTACATGGAGACAAAGTGTAACTCTTTGTCTTAGAATATTCACATTGTACCATCTCCCCAGCTGACTTGTAGAATGAATGTGATTTCAAACCTCTCTGTTCTTTTGATGCTGGACATAGGAAAGAAACCCCAAGAGTTGACAGTCAGTATGTGACAGATGCTTACTGCTGACAGGGAGAAGACAGACACAGCCACGATAAGGTGGAGATCACTGTGGCTGGCAAATGCCTCCCATTTCTCTTAATAATGCTCTCCCTACTCCTGTCATAGGATATGGATTGTTAAGTGTCGGGAAGGAGCTGAAGATGGGAATGGATCATGATATATGATATGGGATGATATGTGATGAAAAGAAAAAAAGAGTTTCCTCTTTTTTTAATTAAAATTAAAAAAATTTAATTTAAATTAATTTTTTCAGCCACACCATGCAGCTTGCAGGATCTCAGTTCCTGGATCAGGAATTGAACCCAGGTCACTGCAGTGGAGGTCTTCACTGGGAGCTCAGCTCTCAGAATCCCCCTGCAATGCAGGAGATCCCAGTTCAATTCCTGGGTCAGCAAGATTTCCTGGAGGAGGGACGGCTACCCACTCCAGTATTCTTGGGCTTCCCTGGTGGCTCATCTGGTAAAGAATCTGCCTGCAAAGCAGGAGACCTGGGTTCAATCCCTGGGTAGGGAAGATCCCCTGGAGGAGGGCATGGCAATCCACTCCAGTATTCCTGCCTGGAGAATCCCCATGAACAGAGGAGCCTGGTGGGCTACAGTCTATGGGGTCACAAAGAGTCTGATGCAACTGAGTGACTAAGCACAGCTCAGCACTGCAGTGAAAGCGCCGAGTCTGACCACTGGACCACCAGGGAATTCCTCCAATTAAAAATATTTTAAAATCCTGTTAAGAATGTCTGGGAGCTTAGGCTTTACATACCTTGCCTCAGTTACCCTGAACTCTAGCCAGAAATAAGGCCTCAATAACATTTCCTATGATTTGGTGTGTTTCCTCTGATTTGGTAACTCTTAGTCTTATTTTAAGTTACCTAAGGGACCCCAAAGTGCCATGCCTGCTTCATAATGCTAACCTCATACCCATCTTTGACAGCTGGCTTCCCGTCATCTGTGTGGGCTTCCATGCATGCAGCTCACCCACCACTGTGAGACTTGATGCCTCTCCCATTATTCATGCTGCATTTTTCGTGAGAGCCTTCCTTTGGCTAAAGAAGTATGACTCAGTTCTTCCCCCCAAACTGCTCTGTTAGTCTGTAATCTGGTTACTGTCAGGCTATTTCACTACTTCCCTGACTGTTCTTTGTCATCCTTTTTGGTTTTTATTGCTCTATCTGGATCTTAACATTTTTGTTCCTTAGTAGCTATACTTTTTCTTTTCATTCATTTTCTCCCTAGGCCAAAAAGCTAACTCACCCCCAGAGTTTAAACTGCTATCATGTGATGAAGCTTACAAGTCTGTGTCTCCAGGCAGAACTTTCTCTGGAGTGCCATAGCCAATGTCCATCAAAAATTTTCCTTGAATGTCCCAAACCTCCTCAAACTCAACCTGTCTAAAGCTAAATTAATTCCCTACTCTAGCCCACCAAACTCCTCTCTTGATTTTTCTATTTACTAGGAGACATCATCACTCCTGCAGATTCCAAAGTCAAACCCCCTAACCCCAAGTTCATCCTTGATTCTCGCTCCTTCTCATCCCACATCCAATACGTCCTAAAGGTTTTACCTCCTAAATGTCTCTTTCACGTGTCCCTTCCCACCTTGCCTTTCAATTACAGCCCTAGCCTCATTTTTTTTGACCTGGACTATTATTTTTACTAGTTTTCTAGTCTCTTCACCTCCATCTGATGCCTTCTAGTCCCATTCCTTAGCTCAAAATACTCTCTATAAAATGAAAACCTGATCAGGACACTTTTCTTTTCACACAGCTGTTGCAATAAAATCTAACTTCTTTTCATGGTATAGGAGCCCACTGTGCTCTGGCTCCTGCCTCCCTGCCCCTCACTCCCCTCCCATGGGGTCCTTCACCCTGTGCACTGGCATATCTCATACATCATGTGATTTAATACATAACAACCTTAGCAATTGCTGTTCCTTTTGCATAAATGCCCTCTACTTCTTATATACATTGGGCAAATGCCTGTTCATTACTAAAAACTCAGCTTGGATGTTACCCCAGTGAATCCTTCACTAAAACCTCCCCCAAAGTCACTACTGACCCCTCAATACCATGCCACATCCGATACGCACTTTTACGCAGACCTACATGACGCCTATTGGTTTATGTGCTTAGCTCCCTCCCCAGACTATGAGATGCTGCATCCTTAGCAATCATCACAGAGTCTTATAAGAGGTATACACTTTTAATAAAAGCTTGTTTTCATCAACTTAATGTGCATATTTCCTTATGTTTTCCCTATTGGATCTTTCACATATAAAATAATGTAGTTTGAAATTTTTCTTTTTTCTAACCTTTATGAAGGCTTTCTCATATGAAAAGAGAAAAGAATATTTATACCAATGACTCATTACATCACTTGAAATAACAAATATCTGAATAGATCTTTAGAAAGGTGAATTTCCAACAAAAGGAAAGCATGGTAAAATTTGCTGTCACATTTCAGGTTACATGGAATCCAGTTATCAGTGATATATTTGCCTAGAGTTTTCAGTCTGTGGCTTCGATGATGCCCTGGAGGGAAGCCCAGAGCCTCGAGTCCTGCCTGGCACACCTCAGACTCTTGGCAAATCTTTCTTAAATGAATGAACCTCTCTGGCCCTTTGCTTCCTCTACAGTGAAGGGAAGGATGAGACTAGACTGCATCTGAGCTTTCTTTCTGCTCTCATGTTTTATGATTCTGATTTAATTACAAACACAGAGTAACTCAGAAGGAATGATACAACTGCCTGTCATCAGAGAGATGGCTCTATCCATGAATGGACATTCTCTAATGGGGCTTCTATCTTTAAAAACTCTGTGTCATTATTACTTTTGCTTATAAAGGTAAATGCATGCTCATTAGATACCCTTAGTAGTTTGGTATATAATATTTCAGATGACTTCTTATGCATGTACAGGCATTTCTCATTTTATTGCACTTTGCTTTACTGTGCTTCAAAGATACTGTGTGTTTTACAAATGGAAGACTTCTGGAAACCTCATGTTGTCAGATGATGGTGTTTTTTAACAATGAAATATTTTTAAAAATTAAGGGAGACTTAATTTTAAAATAAAATTAAATATTTTAAAATTAATTAAAAATTAATATACATTGTTTTCTTACATTTTATATGCTCACACAAAAATTTGTGTGACTTGCTTTATTGCAATATTCACTTTATTGTGGTGGTCTGTAACTGAATTTGCAATATCTCTGAGGTATGCCTGTACATAAGTAATATCAGACTTTTTTGGGGGCCATTGATCACTTTTTTTTTAAAAAAAAACTAATCAAAACATCATGAACATCTTTCAGAGACAATTTTCATTATGGAAAAAGAAATTGTTTGGTGATTGATGTCAGTGGCTTCTGTTAAAAATATAAACAATACTCTCTCTTTCTATCATATTCTTGACCAGAAAGCTGAGGGAGGGAGAGTCCCTAACCTGTTTAAAATACAAATTCCATTTCACATGTCATATAATTCCTGGAAATCCCTTGGAAGTTGTGCTCACTTTTATGCCTTTGAAGCCCTTGAATGCCTTCTTTAGCACCTTTTGACTGCTGTCATTGAACAGAAACACTGGGCTTTTGGCACCTATGGGAAATGCCATGAGGGGTGCCAGGAAGCCCACATTCCTAAGACTTGCAAGTTTCATCTTCGTTGGTAGTTCTGTCGTCCTTTCTCCCTGCCCTGCTGCTTTGAGGCTATAGGTCTTCCAGGGGCAGCCTAGCTAAGTAGCCTGAATCCCTCCTCCTCTCTTCACCCCTCCCCCTCCCCTGCCACCCCTGCGACGTCTCACTTTGGGTGCTGCTTAATATGCAGCCAGCATCCACTCAATATAATGCGCCTTTACCTGCCAATGTGCTTTGAGGGATATTGTTAGCATTAAATTTGCCATTTACATTTTCATGTCTGACATAATTGAGGAATGAATGCTCTTATGAAAATTAAACTTGTGGTTCTCCCGGGCTGCTGTAACCCTGTTAAAATGTAATGTGATTTTTGATGCTTCTTCTTGAGGTTTTTATTAAATAGAATATCAGGATGACTAATTCCCCAGGCCTAAATGCAGGCTGGGAAGCAGCATTATTGATAGGGCCGTGTCCAAATGGTCCTCTGTGCTCAGCCTCTAATGGCCTAATAATGCATTATACTTGAATCAGAAATACTTTGAGTTGCAGTGCTTATTGCCATTATTGAAAACACCTGGATGCTCCATTCATCAAGGTTACATCCAAAGGGGCCCATTTGTTTATTAGGCTGTCAGTAAACATCTCTATTTGGTCTGGGTTCAGCCACATTTGGCCACTCTGGAGAGAGAATTCAGGTCCAGCTTGGGGATCTCTTGCTGTTTCTCCTGATTAGTTTTCTTGTTAAGAGAAAAGCAAGCTAATGAAAAGTTGGGAGTGGCTTTATAAAGAACACGTTTTACCTCACATAATCTGCCGTGACAGTAGCAGAGATGGGGATGCCGGCTTCTGCGGGGGCCCCTGGCGGCTCCGTCTTTCAGCAGCTGCCAGATGGCCACCCTGCCTCCCCGGTCCTCTCACCCAGTGCCGACACCCACCAGCTCCGATTCTGCAGCCCTGCAGAAGGAAGGCCACATCTCCCGTGTCTGCCGTCTCCCACAGAAAAAAAACAAATTCCTCTCTTTTTGGGTATCCAGAGAGTGACATTTCCCTTTCACAGACGTCTCCTGACTTACACCCGCCATCAGGAGGACTTGGCAGCAATATTGGGATTAAACCGGAAATGCTTCAGGATGCCTTTTTAAAAGGCATGTTTCAAAAAAAAATTATAAAATACAAGAAGCATTCCCTCTGCATGAAAAAGAAATACATTTATGACCTTTCTGTTCAGGACAATGACTTTTTGTGAAGTAAAAGGACACCACTGTAACCCCATCCAGGTCCAGATCTAAAACTCTGCCAGCACCCAGGAGTCCTCCCCCAGTGTTCCACCCAGATTTCCTCTACTGCTGCAGTAGCCACCTTGCAGCCTTATCTTCCAACTCATGAGTCCACCATGATATTCGAGTCTGTAGACCACCCAGGACCAGCCACCAGATCCATCCAACTTTTCCTTTCAAAGACATCTGTGAACTGGCTCCTGGCCTTTGCTTTCCAGTCCTGACTAGAATGTCTCAGGGAGGGGACAGACAATGCAAATTGCACAGTGAGGGTAGACAAAATCTACCCAGTAAGAAAAGCCAGAGATTGAAATGGAAAAACTTTTCCCCATGGTTGTCCTGCTCTGCTGGGGGGCTGGTCTTGGTATCCATTCAAGCACTGGGTTGGCTTGTGATTCTGATCAGAATGAAAACATTTACACACCCCTAAAACTACATCTTCTGTCTCATGAAACAAAGCAGGAAGGGGTGGATTTGCATCAGTTAAAAATTACATACTCATTGAGTATTTCATTATTGCCACCCCCAAAATGGAAAAACGTCTATCAAAGATGGTCATGTGCTTGTTTTAAAAAAGCATGTGTCCCTCAGCTTTTACTGCCTCTTTGGGGACTGCTCTATGATCTTTTCAAGCTTCTCTCACTACAGCGGTCTGACAAGGCCTGAGCTGTAAGCCCTGAAGGCTATGGGGCAGGATGGGGCAGGCAGGGCTCAGCTTTCCTGGTCTGTGGGCCCACCTGGAGGAAAGGTCATTCTCCTAGAGGGACTGTCTGGGGGCTAATATCGCAGGCGTGTGAACTGACACTAGTGACCTCTGTTAGCAGTGTTTGTTTCTGAAGTCTCTGGGGCCAAGAGGAGAGTTGGATAGGAAAATCTGTTCTCTCCTGCAAGTAGGAATTACCTGAGCAATGATTCTTTTCCCTGAAGCACTGAGAAGATTTCCTGTGTTCACAGTTCTACTGCTGAGGGAGGCATCTGGCTGGGATGAGGCAAAGGCTTTTATACCTGCTGCTTTCAACCCCCTTCTTGCTTTTGTAAAAAAAAAAAAAACAAAACAGAAATCTCAATTAAATAGAATTGGGAGACTAACAGGGGAGCTCTGACACCCTGCCTCATAGCTGCATGCATGCATGCATGCTAAGTCGCTTCAGTCGTGTCTGACTCTGCAATCCCATGGACAGCAGCCCACCAGGCCCCCCTGTCCACAGGATTCTCCAGGCAAGAACAGTGGAGTGGGTTGCCATTTCCTTCTCCAACCCAACAGAAAGAAGAAATATTCCTCCTTCCAGGCAAGGACTCAGACAATGAAAAGCCATGACTCTCTGCGTAATGTAGCCCTCCCAACCTTTATTTCTCCCTCTATAAAAGAGTTCTCCTTTCCTTGCTGGGTAGGGATTTGGATGGTTGTAAACCCCAAACTGCAATTCTCTGCTGATCTTGAATAAACCCATCTTTGGTGGGGAAATATCTGGGCTATAAAGTGCTTAATAAATGCAGGCTCTTAATCAGCATCTTGACTGTGTGGATCAAAACAAACTGGAAAATTCTTAAAGATGGGAATACCAGACCACCACACCTGCCTTCTGAGCAATCTGCATGCAGGTCAAGAAGCAAGTTAGAACCAGACATGGAAAAACAGACTGGTTCCAAATTGGGAAAGGAGTATGTCAAGGCTATATATTGTCACCTTGCTTATTTAACTTGTATGCAGAGCACATCATGCAAAACACTGGGCTGGATGAAGCACAAGTTGGAATCAAGATTGCAGGGAGAAATATCAATAACCTCAGATATGCCCATGATACCATCCTTATGGCAGAAAGTTAAGAGGAACTAAAGAGCCTCTTGATGAAAGTGAAAGAGGAGAGTGAAAAAGTTGGCTTAAAACTCAACATTCAAAAAACTAAGATCATGGGATCCAGTCCCATCACTTCATGGCAAATAGATGGGGAAATAATGGAAACAGTGACAGACTTTATTTTCTAGGGCTCCAAAATCACTGCAGATGGTGACTGCAGCCATGAAATTAAAAGACACTTGCTTTTTGGAAGAAAAGCTATAACCAGCTTAGACAGCATATTAAAAAGTAGAGACATTACTTTGCCAACAAGGTCCATCTAGTTAAACCTATGGTTTTTCCAGTAGTCATGTATGGATGTGAGAGTTGGACCATAAGGAAAGCTGAGCACCGAAGAACTGATGTTTTTGAATTGTGGTGTTGGAGAAGACTCTTGAGAGTTCCTTGGAGTGCAAGAAGATCAAACCAGTCAATCCTAAAGGCCATCAGTCCTAAATATTCATTGGAAGGACTGATGCTGAAGCTGAAGCTCCAATACTTTGGCCACCTGATGTGAAGAACTGCCTCATTGGAAAAGACCCTGATGCTGGGGAAGATTGAAGGCAGGAGGAGAAGGGGATGACAGAGGATGAGATGGTTGGATGGCATCACTGACTTGATAGACATGAGTTTGAATAAGCTCTGGGAGTTGGTGATGGGCAGGGAAGCCTGGTGTGCTGCAGTCCATGGGGTCACAAAGAGTTGGATATGACTGAGTGGCTGAACTGAATGAGCATCTTACTTAATTTGATCATTGACCAGAAGCAGGGACCTTACCCTTGGTCTCTGCTGTTACTCTTAGACTTTACAGAGCATCTGGTGCTCAGGAAATATATATTGAATGAATGAAAGTTTTTTTTTGCGGGGGGGATATGTTTGCTCTTTGGGAGAGAATGAGAAGGTTTATTGTAATACCTTTTCTCTGAACAGATTGAACTGCCACTTACTACCCCACCCTTTCTTATTCAGCCAAGATAATTGTTTTAAGAATCCAGGGATCTGCCAAGATCTTCTGTATCTTCCTGTTCTCAGACCTACCCTAGGAATTATGATGTTCTGAAGTCGGAGGATGGGAAGGGTGCAGAGGGAACTGCGACTTTGATGACAGGTGAATGCAGTTTGAGACCCGGCTCTTCTCCTCACTAGCTGAGACCATAGCAATGTGACTTGACAACCAGAGCCTCAATTTTACATCTTTTCTAAAAAAATTATAATTTTATTTATTTTTGGCTGTGCTGGGTCTTTGTTGTTGCATGGACTTTTCTCCAGTTGTGTGGACTTTTTTCCAGTTATGGAGAGTGGGGGCTACTCTCTAATTGCGATGCGTGGGCTTCTCTTGCTGTGAAGCACAGGTTCTAGATGCTTGAGCTTCAGTAGTTGCAGCACATGGGCTCAGTAGTTGTGGCTCCTGGGCTCTAGAGCATGGGCTCAACAGTTGTGGTGCAGGGGCTTAGTTGCTCTGTGGCATGTGAGATCTTCCTGGATCAGGAATGAAACCTGTGTCTTCTGCATTGACAGGTGGATTCTTTATCACTGAGCCATCAGGGAAGTGCCTCGATTTTCCATCTTAAAATTAAGTCAAGCTTTCCTTGGTCTTATAAAGCTTCAAAATCCAGTCTGTGTGGGTATTCAATAGATGACATTGCCTTCCCTGCACAGATGGTTAAATCAAAGCCTAGAATACTAAAGGGAGAGTAGCTCAGTCTATGGCCTCTTTGCAACCCCACAGACTATACAGTCCATGGCATTCTCCAGGCCAGAATACTGGAGTGGGTAGCCTTTCCCTTCTCCAGGGGATCTTCCCAGCCCAGGGATCAAACCCAGGTCTCTCGCATTGCAGCCAGATTCTTTACCTGCTGAGCCACAAGAGAGGCCCAAGAATACTGGAGTGGGTAGCCTATCCCTTCTCCAGGGGATCTTCCCGGCCCAGGAATTGAATTACACTCTGAAAATCATTAGAATAAGGGCTGAAATGCCAGGGACATGTGCACTCAGTCAAAAGGAGAATAACAAAGTAAAAATAGGGTATCTTAAATCTTCAGGATGCAAACTTCTAAACCCACATCCAAGAGAACAGAATTCAGCAAATGCTTTGTAAAAGAAAACACAGGTTTATGATATGGAGAGCTGACAGAATTGATTGGAAATAAATTCATCTTCAAACACATCCACTTATTTAGGAAGTAAATGAGGGCCATCCTATGAAATGGATTGACAGTAAGATATTCTAATTATTCATTCTGTTTCTAGCATTTGACAGTGAGCATGGGGATTCCAGTGCAGAGGAAACCATTTCTGCTTAATGACCCTGGCTGCAGTGAAGATGAAATAGATGTGGCTTCCTCCCTCCATCCCTTATCCTGGCCTCATCAGAATCACAGCTTCTTAAGGTCAGAGATGCCAAAGGTAGCTTTTCTTCAAGAAACTTGAAAGCCCACAGGACATGTGTCTTCTCTGACCTTAATTGGTTGCCATGTGTGAGGAATACCTAGTGTGATGGGATTAGCCCACCCAGGTGATATCACCTGGGCCACATACTAGAGTCATCTGGGGAGACTGCCTGAGTTCCACCTCTTCTCAGAGCCTCCTCTGAGGGAGGCTGTGTCTCTATTTTTCTTTTTTGACCTCGCTGGATAGCATGCATGTGGGATCTCAGACTAGGGATCCAATCCATGTCCCCTGAAGTGGAAACGACAAGTCTTAACCACTGGACCACCAGGGAAGTCTCAGATTTTTGCAGTTTGATTTGTCATTTACCCAAGATTTGCATGGAGAAGAAATAGGGAGACCACAAGCCATAGGATGAGGACCACCATCCCTAGTTTTTTAAAATCATGGTAAAATTCATGTAATATAAAATAACCATTTAAAAATATACAATTGAGTGGCTTGTAGCATATTCACAATGTTGCGAAACTGTCACCAATAGATAGTTGCAAAACTTTTTCATGACCTTAAAGAGAAACCCCATATCCATTAAGCAGTCACTCTCTACTCAACCATCTGCCCAGTCCCTGGCAGTCAGCAATCTTTCTGTCCCTGGATCTACCTCTTCTGTTCTATTTCATATACATGGAATCATTAATATGTGACTTTTTGAGTCTTGCATCTTTCCCTCACCATAATATTTCCCAGGTTTATCCATGTTGCAGCATGTGTCTGGATCGTGCTCCTTTTTGTGGCTGAGTGGTATTCCATGGTATGGCCATATCACATTTTGTTCATTCGTTCATCAGCTGTGCATTGGATTGCTTCCTTTTGATCATTTTGAGTAGTGCTGCTATGAACTTTTCAGTGAAAGTTTTTGTTTGAATATCTGTTTTCAATTTTTTCGGATGTATACCTAGGAGTGAAATTGCAGAGTAACTTTATGTTAAACTGAGAAACTGCCAAACTGTTTTTCATAGTAGCTTCACCCTTTTTCACTCCTACCAGCACAGTGTAACGTTTCCAATTTCTCCACATTCGTCCCAACACTTTTTATTGTCCGGTATGTTTGATTATGGCCACTGTAGCAGATGCGAAGTGGGATCTAATTGTGGTTTTTGTTTGCATTTCCCTAAGACTAATGACACTGAGCACATCTCTCAGTTCTTAACAGTCAACCTCATGGGTTTTCTTCCTTCCAGGAACTGGTTTGGGACCCACAGGGAAGGGAGGGAAACAGACATTAAACATTCTGTTTGAAAAGGAATTTAAATACATTTTAAAAAGAACACTGTAAGCCACAATAAAGATGGCAAAGTAGATATCTGAAAAGAGATACACGTTCAAAAAGAAAACAACTCACAGTATTGGCTTAGAAGGACTATAAGAAAGATGAAATTGAGGATCAATTTGAGTTGAGACTTGTGACTTTTAAAATGTCCAACCCAAATTCCATTGGCCCAGGACTTGTTGACCCCCTGCAGAATCTCCTGGAAACCTCTGGGAATCCTTTAGAGGTGAGGAGCCACTTTACAGGCTCAAAATCAGACACTGCTTTGGCAGGTGAGGCAAGGCTTTCAAGTTACTAATGTTGAACCAAATACAAGAAGTTGCCTGGGGATTTCATGAGACTTAATCTTGCTGTATTTTCAAGTCACTTCCCAGGACAGTATTAAAAATGCTGTTAAAGTGGATGTGCAAGGCTTATCTATCAAGTCAAGCAGACATTCCTAGGAGGGTGGGATCTATGTTGTCCAAGGTAGCATTTCAAATCCCGTGACTGGTGTGCTATCTAGAAGGAGGTGGTAAAACTTGCTAAATGCTCAGAGGCAAAAGTTCCTCACAGATAAGGCATGGCGGTGGGACACGTTGAAAGGGGAGAACATCGGAGTCCCTGTGATTAGAGGCAACAGGCATCCCCTGAAACTTTCTATCCTCTCTTCCTCCCTTTTCCTCTCCTGTTTCTTTCCATTGCCACTTTCAGAAATGTTATGAAGAATAGATTTTTGGTGCCAAATAAGTGTTAAAAGTGAGGCAAATCTAACTGATTGTTTATAGCTTTTAAATGAGATCTTGGAAAGCAGTAGGGCAGAGTCCAAGAGCAGGGGCTTTTTTGGTAGAACATAGTTCAGAAACATTTGGAAAAGATCCTGAGAACAAGGTTATTAAAATATCAT
Organism: Bos taurus; assembly: GCF_002263795.3. Lineage (NCBI taxonomy): Eukaryota > Metazoa > Chordata > Mammalia > Artiodactyla > Bovidae > Bos > Bos taurus. The sequence continues at coordinate 61,514,059 of NC_037331.1, forward strand.
TTTTACTTTTTTGAGGAGTAATACATTCATATGGTTCAAACTTCAACAATGAAAACACTGAAATCTTCCCTCCCTGTCAGTCTCTTCAGTTCCCGCTCTTCTGACCAGTCACCACTATTGTTCATGTCCGGTATAGCTCTCCAATACTGTTTAAAAATGCACACACAAGCCTGCTACTTCCTATTTCACAAGTGGTTGATTATTACTCCATGTTCTGCACTTTGCTTTTTTTTTTTTTTTTTAAAGCTTTTTATCTTGTACTGGGGTATAGCTGAGTAACAGTGTTGTGATTCAAGTGAATAGTGAAGGGACTTAGCCATACATATATATGTCTCATTTTCTCCCAAACTCCCTTCCCATCCAGACTGCTACACAGCATTGAGCTATACACGTGCTATACAGTAGGTCCTTGTTGGTTACCCATTTTAAATATAGCATCCCATGCTATACATGTCCATCCCAAACTCCCTAACCACTGCTTTCACCCATCCTTCCCCTCGGCAGCCGTAAGTTCCTTCCTGTGCACTTTGCTTTTTAACTAAACAATATAATCTCTTTAGTGTTTAGACGCAGTTTCTGTCTTACCTACCCTTGTTGTTAAAATATCACCTCTACTTGGACACTTTTTTGCTCTTTCCAGCTGACTTCTTGTCAGATCTGATTAGATTGTCACAACTTTTATCTAATAACACAGCTGTTTGCTGTGCTTGCATCATTGTTATTATTATTATCTGCAATCTGCCATCTATTGGCAGGAATCTTTTCAAGCTACTTGTCTATATCCCAAGGGCTGCTGCTGCTGCTGCTGCTTAAGTCGCTTCAGTCGTGTCCGACTCTGTGCGACCCCATAGACGGCAGCTGGGATTCTCCAGGCAAGAACACTGGAGTGGGTTGCCATTTCCTTCTCCAATATTCCAAGGGCTAGTTTAGTTAAATCTGAATCCCAAAGTCATATGCTGATGTGACTGTACCCGTGAACGGAGCGGGGCATGAGACATGGGAAGCAAGTGAAGGAGAGTGAAGCTGTCTGTCCTGGGAGCTCATCTGTCATCAGGAATTCTCAGGCTACATGACTGTGCCTGGCTGACCTCTGGACCCCTGAGGAGTCAGCGTTAGCTTGCTTGTTAAATGTTACTAACACAACGTCTTCCTAATTTTTTTTGATGAAAAATAAACATAAATGAAATCTTTAATATTTTCTCCCGATATCACCCTCACAGATCATCTTTAGCACACCCTGGCATGCCTCCTCTACTTTGGAGACCACTGCTTGAGACAAAAAAGTCTGATTTCTTTGGCTGTAACCATATGTGTGCACGTGTGTGTGTACATACATACTTACAACCTAAAAATTACAGTATTGGTACATATTCATTAAAGAAAAAAGCAGAAAACATAAAATCAGCCCTGAACCCATAATCTAGTGATAACCACACTTTATTTTTTGGTTTATATTTTCCTAGACTTCATCTTAAAGATGTGTGTATGGTTTTTTCCTTACAAAAATGGGGTCATACAGAACACACTGCTTGTTCCTAATCTTACATACACCCTTCTCTGTTTGCTCAGGATGAACCCCTTCGAGTGAAATTGCTAAGCAAAGGGCAGGCACTTTGTGAAGATGTGTGATGCATATTTCCAGTTGCTCTACAGAGAAGCTGTACCACTGTACACCAGCAAAAAATGGGAGGGCCTTTCCTTGTGAATCCTCACTAATACTGCCACCTTAAAAAAACCTCAAAACAGATCCAAACACTGTAAATATAGTGGTCCAGCGTATTTCATTTAATTGAAGTGCTATAGCACCTCAGCAATCTTTTCATGGGTTTATGGCCGTTTCATGCTTATCCTTTTGTGGATTGCCTTTTCATGTTATTTGCTTATTTTTCCATTGGAATGTTCTTCTTTCTTTGGTTAATTTAAAGAGATCAATTTGATTATCAATTAACTTGAATTAATCTGTTATTTTTGTTCCCTGGTTAATTTAGGCTGTGTGGCACAGATTATGTCCTTTCCTCTCATTTTGATTGCTTGGACCTGTCCAAGAGGGTGGAGAACAGAGCTGACCTGTGCTTCTTTGGCCAGGCTGGTTGTATCTGGCTTGTTCTCAGGTTCCTGAGATAAATCATGATATACCAAAATGAAAGTTGCATAGGGGTGGTGGGAATCAGGAATTGGAAAATGTATAATGTTAAGAAATTTTTGATAGAAAACCAGTTCCTCAATAGAAAACTCCTTTCACCAAAACCTTAATGTTCAAGATTATAAAAAGTAGGCTAATTTATTAAATGTTATTACTTCCTTGTAATAGACACTGTAATTACAGCTGTAATTTTCTGCCATATGTCAACACAGCTTTGGAGTCACATAGACTTCAGTTGGTGTGACTCGGGACAGATAGGTCTGGGTTGGAGTCTACATTCCAGTGGCTGGAGCCACTTCCCAGCTGTGTGACCTGAAATGAGTTACCTGCTCTCTCCATTACTCCGTTTCTTCCTCTGGAAAGTGGGGGTTGACCATCATAGCTAACTCACAGGAGTACTGCAGCAACTGAAAGAGAAAATGAACACTAAATATTTTATAAAAGGCCGTGCACATAGTGAACACTCAATTACCATTTCTATTATCTATTATTATTACTATATTTTATTATTATTATTCTTATCAGCCTGAGATTTGTTGCAAAAACTACATCCTGAGCTCCAGACAATTAATTCATAAACCCTCTTTGGGAATACAGTCCATTTGTTGGTTTAAGTCCTCAGTGAAAACAGGTGACTACAAACTCTGGTAAAATGGCCAATAAAATACTGCCAACACTAGGTGGGGCCAGTGCCTAGCGGATCTGTGCTTGGACTAAGTGCCAGGGGCTGAATCTGTACTGCAAAGGTGCAGCTGTTACTGGGAAAACACGGATGAAGAGAGCAGCAGTGGTCTTAGCCTGCTGTCTGCTTTGACATGCCTGCACACATCCCTTGCACACTCCCCTAGCCCATACCCCTTCAACCCCCCCCAGACACCCTATAGCCCCATGCCTGCACACCTCAAAGTCTTTTATATGACTCCCTCTCCCCAAACTCTCCTCCCACTCATGGCCCCACATGCCCCTTTATGCCCTTGGCACACTTCTGACAACATTCTCACCCCACTCCTCCCAAGCCCTTCTTGAGAGGAGGCACTCATGTCCTGCTGCCCTGTCACTGCAGTGTCATCCTGGGCAGTCCTGAAAACAGGCCCTCTAAACCCAGACCTCTTGATTTTTCAGGTTTTTAAATTGTGGCTGTGGATTTCTCCTGTTTTCCCATGTGGCTCAGCTCCCCAGAAAGTGGGTGGCCCAAGGGCATACCCTGGGCTTCTGAACGTGTTAGTCGTTCAGTCATGTCTGACTCTTTGTGACCCCGTAGACTATAGCCTGCCAGGCTCCCCTGTCCATGGGATTTCCCAGGCAAGAATACTGGAGTGGATTGACATTCCCTACTCCAGAGGATCTTCCCGACCCAGGGATCAAACCCAAGACTCCTGCATGCAGGATTCTGAGCCACCAAGACCTAACACCCTTTACCTCTGTGACTGTGACTTTGAGCAGGCTTCGTGAACCCCAAGTTGTTTGTCAGCCCTAAAAGTCTAATGGTGGAAGGAATAACTGCCCCACACTGCATGAGGGGACTGGGATTGGCTCAGCCCAGCCCAGGATCCCTGCTGGGAAATAAGATAACTCAAGCTCCCTCTGTGATCTAATCCTCCCAAGGAGGAGTAAGGAGAATGTTCATTACTAGAGCACTGGCTTCTCAGCTTGTCAGCTCCAAACTCATTGGAGAACACTGATTAGGTGGTGCACATCAAAGTTATCTAGGAAGATTTTAAAAATGTCAATGCCTGGGCACTGCAGATGTGTTAAAGTATCATCTCTGAGGTGGGGTCCAGACATCACAGTGTTTAATATACCCCAGGTGATCCTAGTGAGTGTCCAGCACACAAAAGTGTAGAGTCACTTTCCTGTTTCCTTTAAATAGTATGTATTTAATGTTACAGGTCTCTCTGCTTTCCATGTCCCCTGGAAAGGGCTCTCTCTCGTTACTTTGGTAGCTCCACCTTGTTTATTTAATACACTGAGTTGATCGAACTTGTTGGAGTGCACCCACATCTTTGTAATATCAAGCAATTTAGGTTATTTAAAACCTTGCTACTTAAAGTCTGATTCCCAGATCAGCAATATTAGCATCACTTGAGAGCTTTTAGAAATGCTGCCCCAGCCTTACCACCTAAATCAGCACCGGTGTTTTACCAAGACCCCAGATGGCTCTCATGCATATCAAATTTTGAGAGGCACTGGTTTAAAAGAGGATTTTTTTCTCTCTCACTCTTTTTCTAAATGAAAAATTTCAAACATAAAGTGGAGCTGAAAGCCTTTCCCAGTGGACATCCCAAAGCAGTTCTTTTGTCATAGCCCAACCTCAGTAATACACGGAGTTCTGAGTAGCCTCTCTGGAGTGGGCGCGTGTCCCGCTTCTCCAGAAAGTCCTTACTGGGGACTGGAAGTGGAGTAGGACAACTCTTGTGCATCCACATTTTCATTATCCATGCAACACAGTTTCAACACTGTTGGCAGTCTGTGTGATTCTCCTGTTAGCAATTTTAGTCCCACTGATGAGTCTGTTTTTCATCTTTGAATCTCCAGCTATCTGATGATGCCTGGCACATAGCAGATACTCAAAAGAGCTTTCTTGAAAGAACTCTCCATCCCTCACCATGAACAATGTGGTAAGAGTAATTAATTCAAGGAGCAGAGAGGTTAATTGAGTCACCTGATAACAGTTAATATAAATCTGGTGAGCTGGAGAGAAATGAAAATTGACTAAGCCAATTCAATTTTGTCTTCTTTGTGAGCTGTCTTTATCTTCATTTTCGAAGGGCAACTGGCAGGGAGCTCTCTTCCTAGAGAGTGCAGTTGCCATCGAACTTCAAAGACAAGTGGCTGCCTTGTGTTTTGAAATGTTTCCCTTTTCCAGAGCTGGTCTCATGCGTGCATTTGATGGGTGTCATATTAAGGAAGCATGAGGAATTATTTAAGAATCTTGTCAAGGATACTTCTCCACAGTCCACCTCTTTCTGCTCTCCTCCTGTTCAGTATAGGGGAGACGAATGCACCACAGGTGTTCTGAAAGTACCATGGTTCTCTTCTGCCCCCAGCCATGAAGACATGCTCCCTGCTTGGTGCAACCCTTTTCATCCTCTAAAGGCCATTGTAGGTGTCACCTTCTGCAAAAATCATCCTCTAATCCTCGCTCCCTCAAGCCCAGTCTGCCACCCCTCCACCTTTCCTCCAACCTTCCCAGTCTGTGGGGAAGCCCCTGCTGTCTACACCCAGTTGTGTAGGAGCTTCTTGAAGTCAGGGAAGATGATTTTTCTCACTCAGAGTTCGGAAAAAAGCAAATGTGGTCCTACCATCAGCCCGTCTTTCTTAAGTGTCCTGACCTTCCTCTCACCTGTCTGAATCCCAGGCACCTTGGAACTCTACAGAGTATCCTTGTAGGGAGGCTTCCATTACCCCAGACAGTGTCTGAGTGCTCCTCTTTCCCTTTCTCAAGCCCATTTTCCACCCTTGCTGTTTCCTTGAACTTCTGTTCATTTCATACAAACTCGTTCACAAAAAAGCAAGGACTCCTAGTCAAGGTCCATTGCAAAGGATTTCTGACTGAGACACAGGCCTGCTTGGTCTGATTCCTGGCCAGGTTCTGTGTAAGTGGAGAGCCAGCAATACTCACTCAAGTTTTTAATCTCCTTATATTTCCTCATTTCCCTCCTTCCTAGTCCAACAGGTAGCTTTCTCCATGCTCATCGTCTCAGGGAGATTTTTGGCAGGGAGGGAAGCAGAAATAACCAGAAATTCTTTTTGACCTCTGTGTTCTGAAATTCTCTGTTGAGGGACCTTCGAGGCTTTGCAGTAGGATTGAAAGGCAGTGGTGAGGGGATTTGTGGAAGAAATACAATGGGAGTAGGATTTCCCCAGGCTAGAAGAAGTTTTCTGTGGCCTTGGTGGTGGTGGGTCAGGAGGCAGAACAAGAGAGATGGCGGGAGGAGCATGAGGCTGTATGAGCTGAAGGGACAGTTGCTCGCAACCCAGGCAGCTGTCCTTGGGCTCCAGCAGAACCCCCAGAGAGAAGCACTGATCTAAAGGCCCACTGGGAGCAGGGAGATAGTGTACATGAGTAGAGGGCCCTGCAGCACTCCTCTTAGCCTGCTGATTCCATCCGTCTCTCATGGGTGCCATAGTCGCTGCTGCTATACACCACCCAGATCCCCCGTCAGAGTAAAGGGCCAGTTCCCCAGCTGCCAGGACCTGCCCTCGGCTGAAGACACCTACCTGGTCCACGGTCATGCTCCTTTATCTGGGGCAGCCACAGCAATGACTAGGTGGTTCAGGAGTTTAAAGGCCTGGCTCCTCTCACCACAACAAAAGTGCTGCTGCCTCCCAGCTTCTCGTGAGGCCGGCTGAGGCCACTACTGAGATTTCGTGGGAGCCCAGCTTCTCCCTCTGCTCAGTTTTGCACCCTTCTCTCCCTTACCAGGTCTGGATCCAACAGCACTTCTTGCTAAACTTCCTGCATTAATCTCTGTCTCAGTGTTGGAAACTTGCTCTATGATAGATACAGAAAATGATTTTTCTCCTATGTGAAAAACAAAAGTGTGGGGGAATGATGTAGGGGTGGTGGATGGCAGTTGAATCTGTGGGGCATCTTAGGAACTCAAGACAGGGTTGGGCTGGGGGACTCAGTCCTTTCTGAAGTAGGCAGCTGCTGCTCAGCCCTAGCTGGTCAGTGCTAAGAACATGTGGGTCCAGTGCTTCTACATCTTTTAGGAGAAGCTAGTAATAGCTCGGAGAAGGCAATGGCACCCCACTCCAGTACTCTTGCCTGGAAAATCCCATGGATGGAGGAGCCTGGTAGGCTGTATCCATGGGGTCGCAAAGAGTTGGACACGACTGAAGCAACTTAGCAACAGCAGCAGCAGTAATAGCTCAGCTGGTAAAGAATCTGCCTGCAATGCAGGAGACCTGGGTTCGATTCCTGGGTTAGGAGGATCCCCTGGAGAAGGAAATGGCAACCCACTCCTGTATTCTTGCCTGAAGAATCACATGGACACAGGAACCTGGCAGGCTACAGTCCACGGGCTCACAAGAGTCAGACATGACTTAGCGACTTAAGTATTACTACTAGTAATAGAAATTTATATTTTTTAAAAATATGAAATGTTCTGATTAAAAAAAATCAGTGTGTGGACTAGAAAACAAACAAACCAACCCCAAACTTGTCCAGGCCACAATGGGATAATAGGCTTTTACTTTATGCCCTTGGGTCTAGGAAGATAGGGAGGCAGTAGTCTGACTGTTGGGCAGTGGTTAAGGAACAACTGGACACCTGTTTTGGTGAGATTCCTATAGTACAAGCCCAACTGGGAGGAAGTTAGAAGACCGAAGTTCAATTTCTGGCTCAGGAAGATCCCCTGGAAAAGGGATAGGCTACCCACTCCAGTATTCTTGGGCTTCCCTGGTGGCTCAGATGGTAAAGAATCAACCTGCAATGTTGGAGACCTGGGTTTGATCCCTGGGGTTGGGAAGATCCCCTGGAGAAGGGAATGGCTACCCACTCCAGTATTCTTGCCTGGGGAATTCCATGGACAGAGGATCCTGAAGGGCTACAGTCCATGGGGTTGCCAAGAATTGGACACAGCTGAAGAACTTTCACTTTTCACTAGAAACATCCAGAAAGACTGATGCTCAGTGTTTAATTGGTAGGAAGGGGGCTGTGAGTCAGAAACCAAAGGAAGAGAGGAATTAAAGAAAGCACAATACTTGCTCACCTGAGTTTGTGATTCAAAATTCCCACCACATAAATTGATGATACTGGAGATATCCAAAAGCTGAAAGCTTCTCCAATTATGGGGACTCCATTCCAACAGGGCTAAGTCACTATCTATAAAATACCAGAATTTATCAAATCTGATTAATACCATTCTGTCAAACATATATCTAAGATTTTTGTCTAATAACGCAAAGAGCAGAAGTCTAGATGAGTTTAAAATAATAACCCTGTAGGAGAATCTGATTGAATGTGTCCTTGCGTGGCACCAAGATCTGGGACATGAAAACTCCAAGTTCATGTTGATGGCATTAAAGAAATGGAAATAAATGGTTTTTTCCTTCCTCCACTGCAATTCAGTACAGACTCTAGATATTTTTGTAAATGATTAAAAACCAGTCTTAGTCCAACCCTCTGGCTTCAGACCCCCAGAAAGGTTATTCTTGAAAATCTGTGTCATGTTCAATTGACACATTTGTGTCAGGCTGTCATGTACAAAAGGGTCTCCTCACTCCCAACTTCTCCATCAAGGGGAATGTGGAGTAGGATAATGCTGTCATGGGTCCATCCAAGAGTGCCAATTATGGACTAGGTCAGTCCTAATTCACCCTTGTACTTCAGTGTCTACACAGTGCTCAGCATAGGAAAGGGTCCTCATGAACAGAACCCCCCACTGTCACTGAGACTAGGACCCCAGCTTAGAGTCCTCCCTGATTTCCTCTTTCTTCCTCATCCCTGCCTCCTTTCACTCAGGGATTCCTCCTGCAGGTTCCTTGGATCTCCTTGCCCCAGTCTGCTGTTCTGGTTGAGGGTCATCTCACTTTGCATCTGAACTGCTTCATAATACTCATCCCACTGCAGCTTATGCCCCCACTTGCTGCCAGCAGGATCTTTCTAGAGCACAAAACAGATTTCATTACTTTCATGCTTAGGAATCTACATGACACTTCATTATTTTCAGGCTGAAGTCCAAACTTCTCAGCCAAGCACTCAGTGTTTTCCACACCCAGCTTCACTTCCTGCCACTCACCACCTGCTTCTCCCCACCCTCATGTTCCGGGTCACCCTGGACTCCCAGCTTGGAGCTTGGAACAGGACCATCCTCCGAGATGGTAAGGAGCCAGGGCTCTGTTGTCAGACAGATCAGGTGGTAAGGTGTACTAACCCAAGCAGGTCAATTCTCTTCCTTAAACATCCTCACCTCCTTGCTAGTAAACCAGAATTGACACATGCCAATCCCCTACCTCAGTACCACTCTCCAATTCTACCTGCTGTCCAGGTTTGCTGTGAGGATAAAATGAGATTGTGCAAAAACCTTAGCAAAGTGTGTGCAAACTGTGGTCAATGGTGCATGAACCCTGGCTGGGCAGAAGTCTAGAAGTGGGTACCTAAGAGGCTAGCAGTGACTGCCCTGTTTGGTGGCACTCTGGGGGACTTTTTTACTTTCTTCATCATACCTTATGTTAGAATATGTTATGGTTTTCCTGCAGCACATGGGTTTTATCAAGACACAGTTGGAAATTATTTCCTCTTTAGAGCTTCTCTAGTAGCTCAGTTGGTAAAGAATCCGCCTGCCACGCAGGAGACCCCAGTTCGATTCCTGGGTCAGGAAGATCCCCTGGAGAAGGGATAGGCTACCCATTTCAGTATTCTTGGGCTTCCCTTGTGGCTCAGCTGGTAAAGAATCCGCCTGCAATGAGGGAGACCTGGGTTCGATCCCTGGGTTGGGAAGATACCCTGGAGAAGGGAAAGGCTACCCACTCTAGCATTCTGACCTGGAGAATTCCATGGAGTGTATAGTCCATGGGGTCGCAAAGAGTCGGACATGACTGAGTGACTTTTACTCACAGAGCTCCCCTAATTTGCCTGGAAAGAGTCTCCAGTGCGTTATACTTCCATCAATACTCTGTACTTGTCCATGACATAGTTGGCATGGCTGGTGATGGCTCATTTGCCAGCCTTCTTTCCAACTGAATCCATGTTTCTGTGGATCTCTGTTTCCCTAGGACTCTGCCCAGCACTTGGCATTGAGAGTGTGGTGGCCTGTCTGTGCTGGTTCCTTTGACATGAACGAGGCCTGTTTCACTAAGAATCACCTGGGCACTGCATCTCTGATATTCTATTTAATGTTTATAAGATTTTAGAAAATAGGTGTTTTCAAGAGATACATATTCTCCCACTGAAAATCACTGAAAGTCAAGCTGTTCACTGTTGAGATGATGTATGCGGGCAGATCAGCAGTAAAGAATGCACAGGCAGCTGGGCCTCTGTGAGCCCTGGGAAGCAGCCTTTCACTCCCTCTCAGCTCCCTGGCTCCCTGGGGACTGCTTGTTCAACTGACTGAATAAGGATTTTCTGAGTCTTTAAACATGAAGTGCCGCTCGCTCAGACCTAGGCAGGTCAGGACTCCTGCTTCTCTCATAGCTCCAACTGTCCCCTTGCTTCCTGAGAGGAGCCCCTCCAAGTGCAACTCCCCAAGGGCTCAGGACCAGCCTGGTGGGCTCATTTGAGAGCAGAGTTCAGGCCTGTATGTGAGGAGGCCTGGGAGACCCAGGTCCCTCATCTGGGTGCAAGAAAAATGATTCTTTCCAAGCGGGACATTTTTGGTTTTATTCCTTACTTTAGGTGGACACTTTAAAATTATACATGTGTCCATTTCCTTACTTTGGAAAATAAGAGTATAGATAGAGTATAGTGAATGAAATTTAATCCCTTTAAAATTTCACTTTGGGTTATCTTAAGATTCAGTGAGATTTCTGAAATGAAAAATCCTACATACATATGTATTAATTGAATACATATCAAGGTATAACACAGAAAAGCATGTTTAATTCAATTAAGGTATAACAGAATAAATTTAAATACTATAAATTTAATTAATGTATAACATAGTTAAGTAAATCAAGTACACCAATTGTAGCATACAACTTGATAATTTTAACATCAGTAATCACATGTCTTACTTCCCTCAGGGCTCAATGGTAAAGAATCCACCTACAATGCAGGAGACTCAGGAGACTCCGTTTCCATCCCTGGGTTGGGCAGATCCCTTGGAAAAGAAAATGACACCCACTCCAGTATTCTTGCCTGGGAAATCCCACGGACAGAGATGCCTGGCAGGATACAGCCCATGGGTTCGCAAAGAGTCGAACACGACTTACAGACTTAAAAACAACAATTGTGTGTCCTACTACCACCAAGGTGGAAACATAGGACATCCCAGGAGTCCAGAAAATTTCCTCATGCCCCTTCCCAATCTGTACTTCAGCCCCAAAGTAACCACTAGGATAACTTCCATTTACAGATGGGATGAAATATTTAGAGTGGAATATTTTTTCTCTAGAGATTCTCTTGTCTTCTGCAGTTGTTTTGTTTTATAGCTAAAGCCACATCTTGCAGGTTTTAAGGACTTTGTCATTAAGAAGCATGTTGCTTTTTACAACTGCAGAAATAAGTAGTATTTTGAGGTTTTGGAATTTGAGGATTCTTTCAGATTTCACTTAATTATTTCTGAGTTACTGTTGATCTGGTTTCTGGGGAATACTAACATTCAAGGCTTTTATGTAGATAATTCAGCTAGATAACCCAAGTTAAAAATAATAGAAGTAAGCTGTTTTCCACAATAGTCTCTAATATTAAAAACCATGTATTTATTCCTTAAAGGATGTAAAATAACTTTAAAGGAAAATAAAATAGACAATAGCGGAAACAAAAAACTAGATGTAAAAGAAGAAAAAAAAAAAAAGCAAGGCAAAGAGTGAGCCAAGAGAATTCAGAATGATAAGCATAATTTTGGAGTTCTTAATGTTTGGATTTTCAGATTATAAAGCTGCTTTCATTAGCATTTCTAATTGTAAACTATCAATCATCAAAATAATTGAAGCTTGTCTTATGTACAGACTGCTTAGATAGTATGTTCTTGTAGAAATAGGCTGAATTTTCTTCATAAAAATTTTCAGATGGAAAGTGTTCATAAGGGCATGAATCCAAGTGAATTGTTGGAAAAGACAAATTGATTTCTACTTTGGGCATAACTGTCCTGCCTAACAAAATGCAGCAGGCTTCTCTTTATTCCTTGCTGGCAAATTCTATTCTAAGTATGGGAACATCTCTTAATTAGAACTTTTCAAAGGATGATCTTTGAGATTCTCCCTACTTGGAAATATTGCTCCCACTGCTGTTGGTTGGTGGGACCAGGTATCTCAAGGATGAGAGGGCATGCATTTTATTTTACCAGGCTGCACCTACCAGATTTGCTAGCTAGGTCTGCTGCACCCACCATTGTGTCTGGTAGGTAGGTAACAGGCCAGGAAACGCTGTTGTATGTCGGATGAAGGAATGACCCTCATTCCTTGCACACAAAAGGAGCTGGGAATGATCTGTCCCAGCACATGACTCTCCTCCCTTGCCTGCCCTGAGAGGTCTGATAAAAGCGTTTCCATCAGCCTGAACACATCTGTGCACATCTGTTACTAAGTGCATTAACATGCTTCTCATTTTGCTTTTATCACAAAATGTGGTCCATCAGGCAGAGTTCTTATGACATAAGTGCTATTACCTTCACTTTTGGGAAGAAAAGTCTATTTTTCAAAATACTAAAGACACATCTAGGAAACCACTGTGAGGCTTTAGTTGCTATAATGAAGAGCCCTCAAATGTTTTGTGCAAAATGTCCTGTAAACCACTGGGCACATCTCATTGTCAGGGTGAAACTAATCCTACAGTTACATTGTTGTTGATATGGAGTCACTGAAAATGGGCCCACTTTTCTGTATTCTTTAATGAACATTCAGCCTTACAGAGGAAACATTTACTTCATATCCCCTCCCTCCCCAACACACACGTTTGATCAAGATCGCATCTCTCTACTCATTCCCATAAGACAAAAATAAAAGGTCTGCCTGTAAAAACCATGCTGTGAAATGTCCATCTGAAGTAAAGAGAGGGTAGAACAATTTTCCCTAGGTGCTTCATTGCATCCCCCAGTCCCTCTGTCCATAGGCTCCTAGCTGCTCTCCTTGTGCAGTAACACAAGTATCCTGTAGGTGGCTCTGCCTCCCCATTATCTCCTACGCAAAAGTGGCCACAAATCTTCAAGCTCCAGTACTAGTTCTATTGGAGCTTCAGCCAGGGGCTCTGAAGTGTATACCCAAACCTTACTGGCCTGGATATTGGTGCATGCTGCTCATGCAGAAGAGAAAGCCATTAGACACTTAAATGATGGGGCTCTTGGAAAATTCACTGGTGGGCAGCCCTGGTGTAGTCTCAGCAGAGCTGCAGGCATCACTTCAGTCTGGTGACGGGAATGGTTCTAAGTGTCAGACCAGTATTTCCCAACATGTATTTTTTAAGACGCAAATCTGGCAAGATTCTCAGTGAAAAAACAAGGCACTGTAGTTAAATAATTTGGGTAAGGCTGTATGCTGTTCTCTTTGAGTGTCATAAATCATCTTAGTATTTTAAAAACTTTGAAAAGTTCTGCAAGAAAAATATCTGTTTAACTTTGCTTAACTTGGGATTTTATGAACTCAAGACCTACTAATATCAAGGAACATCGTGTTCTGTGGAATGCATCCTGTGGAATGACTGATATCTATAATGATTCTGAGGGAGAGGACAAGAAGCTGGGGCCTCTGCACTTTTTTGGGGTGGAAGGAGGGTGCAGCAAAGGCTCTCACCTTCGGCAACTCTGCCAAGTGACCAAGTATCATAAAAGGGGGACATGTGTGTGGACTTTCAACACATATTATGGAAAGTGCCCAATCCTTCAATTAGGAAAGGGGGAATCCCATTTATTGGGTGTTTCATGTGTGCCAGGCACTGGACTAGATTCTTTTTATGCACAGTGAATGTATTCTTCCCAGCATCTCCTGAGTATATAGAATCTCTACTTTACAGGAGAGAAGACTGATGGGCAGGGAAGCAGGGTCACCTGCTGGAATTTGCATGTAAGCAAGTGGCAGAGCCAAGACTGAAACCAGCTGGCCTCAAATGCCCTTACTTTGTATTTTATTCTTTAAGACACTACACCAGGGAATTATTGAAAGTGTTTTAGTGAGGAGGTAATTTGGATTGACTTAACTTCAACAATACATGAAGATGTAGAGGAAAGAGTGGATATAACGTAGAAGACCTGGGTAAAAATCCCAGGATTACCACTTCTTGGCTGGGTGGCCCTTGGACACAAGTTACTTAACCTCTCTGGGCTCCAATTACCTCTTTCCTAAAATAAGGATTATTGATGGAGAATTAAGTTAGAACTAAGGGTATGGACTAAGTATAATACACATGTACTAAGCTCCAAATATCTGTCTAGTCCCATGAGCCGTCCCCACCAGTTACAGGCAGGCAATGGTTGCTCACATTCTGTCTGGGGCTCTGAAGCATTGGGCCTGAAGGGCCAGTAACAGAGCAATAGAACTCAGGTTGTAACTTCTACACCTCTGTAGGGTGTCAGAGTCTTGGATGTTAGCCAGGACCAGGTCAGAGAATAGACCCGAAGCAAGGTCCCAGTTATCAGAGTTAGAGCTAAATTTAGGATGCAACTGTGAAAATGAATACTCAACAGGCTCTGGAAAGTAGGGAGGTGAGTAATTATCTGGCAGATTTGATTAATGTAGACAGGCCATGATGATAATTTGTCCAGTTTTCAGCCAAATAACCCTACCATCTCCCCAATATTTTTCTTCTCTGAACCATCTAGGTTCTTACCCCTGGGATCCTTTTCATATGCTTTACCTTTAGTCGTATAGGGTTTTCTTTTGTGGGAATTATTAAATGTTTGCATGACTCTGTGCTTCCCTTAGACCTAAGACTACAAACTGGTGACTCTGAGATGCCATTCAGACCTCAGAAAGTTCCATTTGGTCAGATTAAAAAATTGAGCTTTCATTAGAAATTTTGGAGATTTCACACAAAATTTAGATTTATCTATCATATGATTTACCAGTTCCACTCCTGGATATGTACCTGAAGAAAGTGAAAACACTAATTCAAAAAGCTACATGTACTCCAATGTTCTTCACAGTATTATTTACAATTGCCAAAAGTGTCCATCAACAGAAACCCATCCTATTATTTTCCTATAATCCTCACCCCCTTTCTCCTCCTTTCATTTTGTCTTCATTCAAGGTTTTTGTTGTTGCTGTTTTGAATAGTTTACCACTGGAAAGTCAATGCAAATGAAATAATCTCACTCACTGGGAGGATGTGACAAAAAACTCCAGGCTGACAATGGTAGCTGGTATGGGTCACTGGGAGAGGTCCATGTCAGTCAAAGCTGATCCTATTGGACTTGAGGGGAAGATGGGTATGATCTGGAAAACAGAATACCAGAGACAATAACTGTAAACACTCCTAGGAGACCCAGACAACTGTAATTTTCTAGAGCTTTAGGTGTTTTCTCATACAAGGTGGGGAGAATTTATTCGTGGCTTGGTAACTCAGCCACATGATTGACTCCTTTAGCCAAGTGGTCCTCATGCTTTCATGGGCATCAAGCGTATCTGCAGAGCTTTATTAAAACACAGACTGCTGGGTGCTACCACCAGAGTATCTGATTTAGTAGGTTCTTTAGACGTGAAGTCTAAGAATCTGTATTTCAGGTAATGCTAAAGTCAGCCTGGGACCACACTTTGAGAACCACTACGTTAGGGAGCTTAGTTTTCAGCTGAGAAGGAATGAAACGTGGGAGGGAAAAGTTAATAGGGAGGATTATGGATATTCCTGGTGCAGTAGCAGGTGGAGGGGCAGGGAAGGTGGGCAAGGATGGAATCAGCTCAACTTGGACTCCAATGTCACTTTTGGTACCTTTGCTGTGGTTTGCGGGTGAGTAACTTAATTTCCTTATTTTTAAATGCAAAACTTTTGTGAGGATTAGAAAATGTGTGTGTGTAACTCCTGGCACCGTCCTCACTTAGAGGTGTCTTCCGTTTTGCTATGTTACCCTGATAGGGAGTTTTAGGGACAGCATGAGCATGTGACGGCCTGAGGGCAGGGGCAGCCAGATGGGGAAAGGAAGCATTGGCAGGAGCCGGGGAGAGGGGAGCATAAACCTATCCACAGTTTTGCATGGGCCTGGCTTTGTTCCAAGCTCAGTAGGTTTTGAAGCCCCAGAAAAGCTGGCAATTGGACTCTTAAAGATGTCCATCTAACCACAAATGAGTTCCACTTGCTCTAAATCATCTTTAACGCTTCAGCTGGCCAGAGCACACCATGAGTCATTCATGGGCGTGCTGAAATCTGGAGACTTCCCTACAGGCCCCAGAGGTATAACCCTCAGACCCAAGGTGCTCTCGGCTGATTGAACATGATGGGAGCTGTGTTACAGTATGTCGCCCGGCCCCTATCATTCACCCGGTCACCATCTTCTCAGTCACCACTGGTCAGTGTCACTGTCATGAATTAGCACTTCTCATTGACTTGGACATCAAGGAGTGAGTCTAAGGTCCTTTCCCTGGCCTGGTTTCCAAAGGAAAGCTGAACACCAGCCTCAGGCCTGTGCTGACACAGAGTCTGGTGAAATATGTTTTCATCAGGGCCACACAACAGGCTTCCGGGGTTTAGGGAGCCACCACACCGACAGTGCCATATTCTGTTCTGCTGCCATAGTGAGAAGGGGACGTGCTGACGGATCACAGATGATGCTGGTGAGTGACACGGCTGTGTACACATCACCAGAAAGTTCTTAAAAGCAGAAATGCTCGCAGGTATTAGATCCCTGTCACTGTATTAAGACTCACTTATTTTCAGCATTTTCTCTAAGGAAAAAAAAATGTGGATGGTAACAACAGTAATACACAGCATCCAACCATTTAGATTGTGAAGTGACAAAGCCAAGGTCAGCTTTACTAGTGAAGGAAAATGAACGGTTTCCCTGTAGGGTGCATCCTCAGCCCTAGATGCCTCCTTATGATGTTTTTAACCTGTTTATGGCAGAGAACGAAGAAGGCAATGGCACCCCACTCCAGTACTCTTGCCTGGAAAATCCCATGGATGGAGGAGCCTGGTGGGCTACAGTCCATGGGGTTGCTAAAGGTCGGACACAACTGAGCAACTTCACTTTCATGCATTGGAGAAGGAAATGGCAACCCACTCCAGTGTTCTTGCCTGGAGAATCCCAGGGATGGGAGAGCGTGGTGGGCTGCCGTCTATGGGGTCGCACAGAGTCGGACATGACTGAAGCGACTTAGCAGCAGCAGCAGCAGCATGGCAGAGAATCCTGGTAAACAGGCCCTGGAGCAACAGGGCTGAGGAGGCTCACCTGGGAGTCTGTTGAGGAATCTTCTGGTTTCAGTATTTGTGATGGGGCCATTATTGCAGTGTTCTTACAGAAAGCTGAAAGGAAGCCGTTTGGGAAACTGTTCTCTACATTGCCCAGACTGTGTTTTGTAGAAGGCAGCTCCTCAAGATGCTATAAGAAGCATCACGCAAAAGTGATTTGAAAAGCTTGGGAAATGTTTCCCTCTAGACCTGCTCCATCTGTGGTCAGCAGACTTGGTGCACAAAGTCAAGTCGGGAAAGAGAAACACTTTCAAGCTCCATTTTTAAACAGGAAAATGATATTTTAAATCAGTAAGTACAAAATTTGGAACTGTGCTTAGGTGCTCTTTCATCATCCTCCTCTCTGGGGTGGGGAAAGGGGCCTTTTGTTCTTTTTCTTGGGGTTAGTGACTTTCTTGCTCCTTTGGTCTGTTTTGTTCCCTATGCTTGTCTGCATTTGGAGTCCCACAGGGCCCCTCCCAGAGGCAGCCTCTCTTTAAGCCTTGACCCTGGGACAGTTACCTAGCCTTGGTTGGAGGTGACCCAGGGGAGGAGGCAGAACTGGCCAGAATATGGCCAGGAGACCCTTTCTAGGATACACTATGAGTAAGGGAATCAATCATGTTTAGTTTAATTTTCCTGCTCCTGAAGTTTCAGCAAGGCATAGATCACAAAACTGGATGACCATCATGTGCTTGTCTCTCTCTATGTGCATGCATGCTAAGTTGCTTCAGTTCTGGTTGACTCTGCAACCCTTTTGGACTTGAACCCACCAGACTCCTCTGTCCATGGAATTCTCCAGGCAAGAATACTGGAGTGAGTTGCCATGCCCTCCTCCAGGGGATCTTCCTGACCCAGGGATCAAACCAACATCTCTTATGTCTCCCGCATTAGCAGGAGTGTTCTTTACCACTAGTACCACCTAGGGAAGCCCCTTATCTCTGTCTATCAAATTATAAATTCCTTGAGAGACTTGCCTTGTGCCTGCTATATGCTATGCATGTTTTATGCATACTTGAAAAATAATATATATTCTCTAAATGTTCAGTTCAGTTCAGTTCAGTCACTCAGTCATGTCTGACTCTGCAACCCCATGAACCGCAGGATGCCAGGCCTCCCTGTTCATCACCAACTCCCGGAGTCCACCCAAACCCATGTCCATTGAGTTGGTGATACCATCCGACCATCTCATCCTCTGTCATCCCCTTTTCCTCCTGCCCTCAATCTTTCCCAGCATGAGGGTCTTTTCCAATGTGTCAGCTCTTCGCATCAGGTAGCCAAAATATTGGAGTTTTAGCTTCAGCACGAGTCCTTCCAATGAACACCCAAGACTGATCTCCTTTAGGATGAACTGGTTGGATCTCCTTGCAGTTCAAGGGACTCTCAAGAGTCTTCTCCAACACCACAGTTCAAAAGCATCAATTCTTCGGTGCTCAGCTTTCTTTGTAGTCCAACTCTCATATCCATACATGACTACTGGAAAAACCATTGCCTTGACTAGGCAGACCTTTGTTGACAAAGTAATGTCTCTGCTTTTTAATATGCTATCTAGGTTGGTCATAACTTTCCTTCCAAGGAGTAAGCATCTTTTAATTTCATGGCTGAAATCACCATCTGCAGTGATTTTGGAGCCCCAAAAGTAAAGTCAGCCACTGTTTCCCCATCTATTTGCATGAAATGATGGGACCAGATGCCATGGAGTTTTCTGAATGTTGAGCTTTAAGCCAACTTTTTCACTCTCCACTTTCACTTTCATCAAGAGGCTCTTTAGTTCCCCTTCACTTTCTGCCATAAGGGTGGTGTCATCTGCATATCTGAGGTTATTTATATTTCTCCTGGCAATCTTGATTCCAGCTTGTGCTTCTTCCAGCCCAGCATTTC
This sequence comes from Bos taurus, assembly GCF_002263795.3. Taxonomy (NCBI): domain Eukaryota; kingdom Metazoa; phylum Chordata; class Mammalia; order Artiodactyla; family Bovidae; genus Bos; species Bos taurus. The sequence goes on from NC_037331.1 coordinate 61,533,060, forward strand.
TCATGATGTACTCTGCATAGAAGTTAAATAAACAGGGTGAGAATATACAGCTTTAACATACTCCTTTTCCTATTTGGAACCAGTCTGTTGTTCCATGTCCAGTTCTAACTGTTGCTTCCTGACCTGCAACAAGTTTCTCAAGAGGCAGGTCAGGTGGTCTGGTATTCCCATCTCCTTAAGAATTTTCCACAGTTTATTGTGATCCACACAGTCAAAGGCTTTGGCGTAGTCAATAAAGCAGAAATAGATGTTTATCTGGAACTCTCTTGCTTTTTTGATGATCCAGCGGATGTTGGCAATTTGATCTCTGGTTCCTCTGCCTTTTCTAAAACCAGCTTGAACATCTGGAAGTTCATGGTTCACATATTTCTAAATGTTAGACATAGTTAATATACATTCAAGTTGTTCATTAAGATGTTCAAATCTTCTATTTATTTGAGATTTTTTCTTTTGTCTGCATGTTTTTGTTTCTGTGACAACTGTCCTAAAATCTTTTACTATGATAGTGGACTTGATATTTTCTTTCTATAGTTGTTAATTTTTACTTTGTATGACCCGAGGCTATGTTATTACAACTATACAGTTCAGGATTGTAACAGCTTTTTAACAGAATAGTTCCTTTATCATTATGTAATGGCCACTTTTATGCCTGATGATGGCTTTTGCCTAAAGGTGCCATTGATTTTTTCATTGCACGACCCACCTGCTTCCCAGATGCATCTTCTCCTTCAGGACGGGCAGCATCTAGGCGTGCCAGTTCATGCCTTATGAAACTCTACTCTCCCTTGGCCACTGATGTTACATTCTCCTGGTTTTCTTTGTAAGCTTTTTTATCAGAAAAATATCAATGGCAACAATGAAAACATCAAATACTATCATTTAAAACCAGACCAAACTGTTTCTCCCTAGAGAAGGAAATGGCAACCCACTCCAGCAGTCTTGCCTGAAAAATCCCATGGACAGAGGAGCCAGGTGGGCTACAGTCCACAAGGTCACAAAGAGCTGGACACAACTGAGCACACATACTCAAGCTGGAATCAAGATTGCAGGAGAAATATCAATAACCTCAGATATGCAGATGACACCACCCTTATGGCAGAAAGTGAAGAGGAACTAAAAAGCCTCTTGATGAAAGTGAAAGAGGAGAGTGAAAAAGTTGGCTTCAAGCTCAACATCCAGAAAACTAAGATCATGGCATCTGGTCCCATCACTTCATGGCAAATAGATGGGGAAACAGTGGAAACAGTGTCAGACTATTTTTTGGGCTCCAAAATCACTGCAGATGGTGACTGCAGCCATGAAATTAAAAGATGCTTACTCCTTGGAAGATAAGTTATGACCAACCTAGATAACATATTCAAAAGCAGAGACATTACTTTGCCAACAAAGTTCTCTCTTGTTAAGGGTATGGTTTTTCCAGTGGTCATGTATGGATGTGAGAGTTGGACTGTGAAGAAAACTGAGCGCCAAAGAATTGGTACTTTTTGAACTGTGGTGTTGGAGAAGACTCTAGAGAGTCCCTTGGACTGCAAGGAGATCCAACCAGTCCATTAGAAAGGAGATCAGTCCTGGGTGTTCTTTGGAAGGAATGGTGCTAAAGCTGAAACTCCAGTACTTTGGCCACCTCATGCGAAGAGTTGACTCATTGGAAAAGACTCTGATGCTGGGAGGGATTGGGGGCAGGAGGAGAAGGGGACGACAGAGGATGAGATGGCTGGATGGCATCACTGACTCGATGGACGTGAGTCTGAGTGAACTCTGGGAGTTGGTGATGGACAGGGAGGCCTGGCGTGCTGCGATTCATGGGGTTGCAAAGAGTCGGACATGACTGAGCGACTGAACTGAACTGAACTGAAGCACACATACAAACTGTTTATTTCCTTTGAAAATTAGCTCTCTGAATAAAATACACCCCCTCACTGTTCTTCAGCCTACACCTCCTGCTCATCCTTCAGTTCTCAGTGTAGGCATCCCCTCCTCCAGGAAGCTATCCATAGATTCTCCCTGCCACCTCCCTTACACCACACATACTTTTTAGGAGGCTCTCCTGTGTCCTTTCTAGCTTTGTGTGCAGCTCACCACCTCAGATGCTTTACATTCCGAACGCATGTAGTCATTTGTCTTGTGAAGGTACCACATCAACTTCTCTATTCCACCATACTTCTGGTTTGGCATGAAGCTGGTATTCCATAAAGGCAGTCAAACTCAATAGATAGCTTTTCCTGGACCCACTTCGGGTACTTTTCAAACTTCAGTTTTCTCCTGAGTTTCCTCCTTCAAACTCCTCACACATCCTTGACTTCAACTCATACCTCTAGACTGATGACTTCCCATGTCCATGCCTTGAATCCTGTCCTCCCCAACCTGAGCTCTATAGCATGTCTCTGAAGCTGGACAAAATCTCACTTGCCCATCAGCAGCCAAATGCACACTTGCAAACCACACAATCCTCACCATTCAGTAATCTTTCTTTTGTACAGGGTCTTTTTTCCTGAAGTCCTTCCCATATTTGAAGTCTTTCATCCTCATCTTTAGCAGCCCCCCTTTTTAACCTGCGCCTAATATGCAATGAGCTCTGTTGAGCTCTCATTTAAACCTTATTTTTGTCTGATCTTATTTCTCTGCTCATACTGCCCTGACCTCAATCTAGGCATTCATCCCTCATGTCTGGAATATGCTGCACCTTGACCTGAACCCCTCTCTCTAGGCTGTCTTCACAGGCCCCTTTTCCAGCTATACCCCATCCTCATCTCTCGGTTCTTTTTCACTTCTGCCTGGTGATGTACTCTGCCGAGTCAGGCTGGTTTTCTCACCAATCAGAACCCTCTTTCCCTCCTCTGGGTTTCTTTCCTCTACCTGGATTTCCTTGTCAATCTCTCCATTACCTGCCACATCTGATGGGTGTTGGCACTGAACAACAATAATAGACACCAACATGGCAGGATGGGGTATAGGCCAATCAGAACAGATGTCATCCGCATACAAAGGGCACTACTTAGCATCAGCTCTGTGACTCATAGACAAAATCTACTTGGTCTTCAAGGTCCTGGTGTGATCTTATCAGTGACATGGATCCACCCTGGCTGCCTGGGCTTTGCCTTTCTCTCTCCTCATCTGAGTCACACTCATACATAAAATTAGAGAGAGGTCTTTGTCATATGCTAGAGCTTTGTGTGAGCTTTCTTTATTTCTTTAAATAGACTAGGAACTCCCTGGGGACAGAGATCATGCTTGATGTCAGTGGGTCTTCAAGTGTGGTACCTGCAAACAGCAGGGTCAAAGTCACCTGGGGACTTGGAAATGCAAATTCTTGGGCCCTAATCTGGACATACTGCATTAGAAATTCTGGGAGTAGGGTCAAGGGATTTTTATTTTTTTAATTGAAGGATAATTGCTTTACAAAATTTTGTTGTTTTCTGTCAAACCTCAACATGAATTAGCCATAGGTATACATATATCCCCTCCCTTTTGAACCTCCCTCCCATCTCCCTCCCCATCCTACCCCTCTAGATTGATACAGAACTCCTGTTTGAGTTTCCTGAGACATACAGCCAATTCCCGTTGGCTCTCTATTTTACATATGGTAATGTAAGTTTCCATGTTACTCTTTCCATACATCTCACCCTCTCATCCCCTCTCCCCATGTCCATAAGTCTATTCTCTATGTCTGTTTCTCCATTGCTGCCCTATAAATAAATTCTTCAGTACCATTTTTCTAGATTTCGTATATATGCATTAGAATATATATTTCTCTTTCTCTTTCTGACTTACTTCACTCTGTATAATAGGTTCTAGGTTCATCCACCTCATCAGAACTGACTCAAATGCATTCCTTTTATGGCTGAGTAATATTCCATTACAATATGCAGAGTACATCATGAGAAACTCTAGGCTGGAGGAAGCACAAGCTGGAATCAAGATTGCCGGGAGAAATATCAATAACCTCAGATATGCAGATGATACCACCCTTATGGCAGAGGGTGAAGAAGAATTAAATAGCCTCTTGATGAAAGTGAAAGAGGAGAGTGAAAAATTTGGCTTAAAGCTCAACATTCAGAAAACTAAGATCATGGCATCTTGGTCTCATCACTTCATGGCAAATAGATGGGGAAACAGTGGAAATAGTGGCTGACTTTATTTTTTTGGGCTCCAAAATCACTGCAGATGGTGATTGCAGCCATAAAATTAAAAGACGCTTACTCCTTGGAAGGAAAGTTATGACCAACCTAGACAGCATATTAAAAAGTAGCGACATTATTTTGCCAACAAAGGTCCGTCTAGTCAAGGCTATGGTTTTTCCAGTGGTCATGTATGGATGTGAGAGTTGGACTATAAAGAAAGCTGAGCACCGAAGAATTGATGCTTTTGAACTGTGGTGTTGGAGAAGACTCTTGAGAGTCCCTTGGACTGCAAGGAGATCCAACCAGTCCATCCTAAAGGAGATCAGTCCTGGGTGTTCATTGGAAGGACTGATGTTGAAGCTGAAACTCCAATATTTTGGCCACCTGATGCGAAGAGCTGACTCATTTGAAAAGACCCTGATGCTAGGAAAGATTGAGGGCAGGAGGAGAAGGGGATGACAGAGGATGAGATGGTTGGATGGCATCACCACCTCGATGGACATGGGTTTGGGTAGACTCTGGGAGTTGGTGACGGACAGGGAGGCCTGATGTGCTGTGATTCATGGGGTCGCAAAGAGTCAGACACGACTGAGCGACTGAACTGAACTGAATATTCCATTATATATATGTACCACACCTTCTTTATCCATTCATCTGTCCATGGACAGCTAGGTTGCTTCCAAGTTCTAGCTATTGTAAATAGTGCTGCAATGAACAGTGGGATATATGTATCTTTTTCAATTTTGGTTTCCTCAGGATATATGCCTAGGAGTGGGATTGCTGGTTCATATGGTGGTTTTATTCCTAGTTTTTTAAGGAATCTCCATACCGTCTTCCATAGTGGCTGTATCAGTTTACATTCCCACCAACAGTGCAAGAGCATTCCCTTTTCTCCACACCCTTTCCAGCACTTATTGTTTGTAGACTTTTTAATGATGGCCATTCTGACTGGTGTGAGGTTATATCTCATGGTAATTTTGATTTTCATTTCTCTAATAACGAGTGATATTGAGCATTTTTTCATATGTTTGTAAGCCATCTGTATGTCTTCTTTGGAGAATTGTCTGCTTAGGTCTTTTTTCCACTTTTTGATTGGGTTGTTTGTTTTTCTGGCATTGAGTTGTATGAGCTGTTTGTATATTTTGGAAATTAATCCTTTATCAGTTATTTCATTTGCTATTATTTTCTCCCATTCTAAGCGTTGTCTTTTCACCTTGCTTATAGTTTCTTATGCTGTGCAAAAGCTTTTAAGTTTAATCAGTTTACTTGTTTACTTTTGTATTCATTTCTGTTACTCTAGGAGGTGTGTCATAGAGGATCTTGCTTTAATTTATGTTATTGAGTGTTCTGCCTTGTTTTCCTCAAAGAGTTTTATAGTTTCTGGCCTTTCATTTAGGTCTTTAATCCATTTGGAGCTTATCTTTGTGTATGGTTTTAGGAAGTGTTCTAATTTAATTCTTTTACATGTAACTGTCCAGTTTTCCCAACACCATTTATTGAAGAGACTGTCTTTGCCCCATTGTATATTCGTGCCTCCTTCATCAAAAATAAGGTACCCATATGTGCATGGCTTTATTTCTTGACTTTTCTATCTTGTTCCATTGGTCTATATTTCTGTTTTTGTGCCAGTACCATACTGTCTTGATAACTGTAGCTTTGTAGTATAATCTGAAGTCAGGAAGGTTGATTCCTCCAGCTCCATTCTTCTTTCTCAAGATTGCTTTGGCTATTTGCGGTCTTTTGTGTTTCCATATGAATTGTGAAATTTTTTGTTCTAGTTCTGTGAAAAATGCCATTGGTAATTTGATGGGGATCACATTGAATCTGTAGATTGCATTTGGTAGTATAGCCATTTTCACAATATTGATTCTTTCTACCCAGTAACATGGAATATCTCTCCACCTGTTTATGTCATCTTTGATTTCTTTCATTAGCATCTTATAATTTTCTGTGTACAGTTCTTTTGTCTCCTAAGGTAAGTTTATTCCTAGATATTTAATTTTTTTTTTGTTGCAATGGTGAATGAAATTGATTCCTTAATTTCTTTCTGATTTTTCATTGTTAGTATATAGAAATGCCAGTGAGTTCTGTGTATTGATTTTGTATCTGCAACTTTGATAAATTCACTGATTAGCTCTAGTAATTTTCTGGTACTATCTTTAGGGTTTTATATGTACAGTATCATGTCATCTGCAAACAATGAGAGATTTATCTCTTCTTTTCTGATCTGGATTCCTTTTATTTTTTTTTCTTCTCTGATTTCTTGTAGCTAGGACTTCCAGAACTATGTTGAATAATAGTGGTAAAAGTGTACGCCCTTATATTGTTTCTGATTTTAGGGAGATTACTTTCAGTTTTTCACCATTAAGAATGTTTGCTGTAGGCTTATTATACATGGCCTTTACTATGTTGAGGTAGGTTCTTTCTATGCCCATTTTTTGAAGAGTTTTAATCATAAATGGGTGCTAGGTTTTGTCAAAGGCTTTTTCTGCATCTATTGAGATTATCCTATGGTTTTTATCTTTCAATTTGTTAATATAGTATACCACATTGATTGATCTGTGTATATTGAAGAATCCTTGCATTCCTGGAATAAACCCAGCTTGATCATGGTGTTTGAACTTTTTGATGTGTTGCTGAATTCTGTTTGCCAAAATTTTGTTGAGGATTTTTGCATCTATGTTCATCAGTGATATCAGCCTGTAGTTTTCTTTTTTTATGTCAACTTTGTCTGGTTTTGGTATCAGGGTGATGGCAGCCTTGTAGAATGAGTGTGGAAGTGTTCCTTCTCTCTGCAATTTTTTGAAAGAGTTTTAGAAGGATAGGCATTAGCTCTTCTCTAAATGTTTGATAGAATTCTCCTGTGAAGGCATCTGGTCCTGGGCTTTTGTTTTTTGGGAGATTTTTGATCACAGCTTCAATTTCAGTGCTTGTAATTGGGTTGTTCATAATTTCTATATCTCCCTGGTTCAGTCTTGGAAGATCGAACTTTTCTAAGAATCTGTCCATTTCTTCCAAGTTATCTATTTTATTGCCATATAGTTGTTCATAATAGTCTTTTATAATCCTTTGTATTTCTGCATTGTCTGTTGTAACCTCTCCTTTTTCATTTCTAATTTTGCTGATTTGATTCTTCTCTCTTTTGTTCTTGATGACTATGGCAAAAGGCTTGTCAATTTTGTTTATCTTCTCAAAGAGCCAGGTTTTAGTTTTATTAGGCTTTACTATTGTTTCTTTCATTTCTTTTTCATTTATTTCTGCTCAGATCTTTATGATTTCTTTCCTTCTATTAATTTTTTGGGTTTTTTTTTTGTTCTTCTTTTCCCACTTGTTTTAGGTATAAAGTTAGGTTGTCTATCAGATGTTTTTCTTGTTTCTTTCACTGCATTCCATAGGTTTTGAGTTGTCGTGTTTTCATTGTCATTTGTTTCATTAATTTTTTATATCCCTTTTTATTTCTTCAGTAACCTGTTGGTTACTTAGAAACGTGTTTAATCTCCATGTGTTTGTGTTTCTTACAGTTTTTTTTCCCTGTAATTGATATCTAGTCTCATAGTGCTGTGGTCAGAGAAGATGCTTGATATGATTTCAATTTTCTTAAATTTACTGAGGTTTTATTTGTGACCTAAGATGTGGTCTATCTTGGAGAATGTTCCATGTGTACTTGAGAAGAAGGTGTATTTTTCTGCATTTGGATGGAATGTCCTAAAGATATCAGTGAAATCCATCTCATCTAATGCATCATTTAAGACTTGTGTTTCCTTACTAATTTTCTGTTTTGATGATCTGTCCTTTGGTGTGAGTGGGGTGTTAAGGTCTCCTACTATTATTGTGTTACTGTTGATTTCTCCTTTTATGTCTGTTAGTGTTTGTCTTATGTATAGAGGTGCTCCTATGTTGGGTGCATAGATATTTACAATTTTTATGTCTTCCTCTTGGATTGATCCCTTGATCATTATGTAGTATCCTTTCTTATCTCTTTTAATCCTCTTTGTTTTAAGGTCTATTTTGTCTGATATGAAGATTGCTACCCCAGCATTCTTTTGCTTCTCATTTGCAGGGAATATATTTTTCCATCCTCTCACTTTCAGTCTATATGTGGCTTTAGGTCTGAAGTGGGTTTCTTGTAGACATCATATATATGGGTCTTGTTTTTGTATCCATTCAGCCAGTCTGTGTCTTTTGGTTGGAGTATTTAATCCATTTACGTTTAAAGTAGTTACTGATATATACATTCCTATTGCCATTTTCTTAATTGTTTGGGGTTAATTTTGTAGATCTTTTTTCTTCTCTTGTATTTCTCGACTATATAAGTCCCTTTAACATTCGCTGTAAAGCTGGTTTGGTGGTACTGAATTCTCTTAAATTTGCTTGTCTGAAAGGCTTTTTATTTCTCCATCAATTTTGAATGAGATCCTTGCTGGGTACTGTAATCTTTACTACAACTTAATCTTGGTTGCAGATTTTCCCCTTTCAGTACTGTAAATATATCCTGCCATTCCCTTCTGGCCTGAAGAGTTTCTGCTCAAAGATCAGCTGTTAAGCATATGGGGTTTCCCTTGTATGTTACTTGTTTCTCCCTTGCTGCTTTTAATATTCTTTCTTTGGTTTAGTCTTTGTTAGTTTGATTAATATATGTCTTGCCATATTTTTCCTTGGGCTTATCCTGTATGGGACTCTTTGTGCCCTTGGACTTGATTGACTATTTCCTTTTCCATGTTGGGGAAATTTTCAACTATCATCTCTTCAAAAATTTTCTCATACCCTTTTTTTTTCTCTTCTTCTTCTGGGACCCCTATAATTCTAATGTTGGTGCATTTGATATTGTCTCAGAGGTCTCTTGAGACTATCCTCAGTTCTTTTTATTCTTTTTACTTTATTCTTCTCTCCAGAACTTATTTCTACCATTTTATCTTCCAACTCACTGATTCATTCTTCTGTTTCAGATAGTCTGCTATTGATTCCTTCTAGAGTATTTTTAATTTCAGTAATTGTGTAATTTGTCTCTGTATGTTTACTCTTTAGTTCTTCTAGGTCTTTGTTAATTGATTCTTGCATTTTCACCATTTTGTTTTCAAGGTTTTTGATCACCTTTACTATCATTATTCTGAATTCTTTTTCAGGTAGTTTGCCTATTTCCTCTTCATTTATTTGGACTTTGGTGTTTCTAACTTGTTCCTTCATTTGTGTAGTGTTTTTCTGCCTTTTTATTATTATTATTATTTAACTTATTGTGTTTGAGGTGTCCTTTTCCCAGGTTTCAAGGTTGAATTCTTTCTTCCTTTTGGTTTCTGCCCTCCTAAGGTTGGTCCAGTGGTTTGTGTAAGCTTCATATAGGGTGAGATGTGTGCTGAGTTTTTGTTTGATTTTCCTCTGATGGGCAGGGCTAAGTGAGGTGGTAACCCTGTCTGCTGATTATTGGGTTTGTATTTTTGTTTTGTTTGTTGTTTAGATGAGGCATCCTGCACAGGGTGCTACTGATGGTTGGGTGATGCAGGGTCTTGTATTCAAGTGGTTTCCTTTGTGTGAGTTCTCACTATTTGATACTCCCTAGGGTTATTTCTCTGGTAGTCTAGGGTCTTGGAGTCAGTGCTCCCACTCCAAAGGTTCAGGGTTTGATCTTTTTTTTACCGCAGGCTCTGCAGGGAGCATGAGGTAACTTTTGCCCTGAAGCTCCAGCAAATAATATCAAGTATTGGGACAGGTTGTCATTTAGCAAGTTCTGTCCAGTGTTTGAGGCTCTGAAACTTTAAGAGACATATCGAGAACTTGTCTGCAGCAAGGTCCTGCATCTCACCATGTGCGTCAGAGAGTGGGCAGGATATGGAGGCCTTCTTCACTCCAGAGCAGAGATTAAGGGATCATGTTTTAATCACCCTCCTGATGATTCTGATACATGCTAAATGTGGGAACCACTTTGCTAAGTAATGTGGCATGACTGAGTGAAAGTCTTCATGGTAGGATTTCAATAAAGACTTCTCTTGCTAATTAAATACTTATCTGTCTTTGCACCCTGAATGGTACATGGCATTAATTTTGTGTAGCACAGATACTGGCTTAGAGGGTAAAGTGTCCACCTGCAATGCAGGAGACCTGGGTTCGATCCCTGGGTCGGGAAGATCCCCTGGAGAAGGAAATGGCAACCCATTCCAGTACTTTTGCCTGGAGAATCCCATGGACAGAGGAGCCTGGTGGGCTACAGTCCACAGGGGTCGCAAAGAGTCGGACATGACTGAGCAACTTCACTTTCTCTACTTGGTGTATGACAGACTGGGGGTTAGGGACATTTATGCTACTGATGACTAACAGTAATATTTATGGAGTGTATGATGTGAGCTCTGTTCCAGAGGAAGAGTTAAACAAAATATCATTATTCATTGACTGAAATTTTAATATCTTTGGAATTAGGATGTATTTTATAACCAATAGAATGTCATAGTTTAATGATGTGTCCTAATAATCAATAGTGTTTTAGATGCAATAAAATTCAGCAGGAAGTGTGTGTGGTCCTTATTATTTTTGATAAAATTTAGTGTGTATGACTGTGCGTGTGAATGTGTTTATATACTGCCTTTTCCATTTACGTGTAACAAACATAACTGTTTAACACTGAACTCTGGGTTCACAGGGGCAAAAATGTTGTGAAACATTCTGAGCCTTTAATATTCTCTTTGAACATATAAGAGGCACTTTTGGAAGAGAATGACGAGTAATAATTTACATTCACCATTTCCCAAAGGGATAACACAGATCCAGCTTCCTCAACTTCATTGTCTACTCCTCAGGAATTTCAAAATACACAAAGAAAAATGTGAAGTTGGTTTCATCTTTCCAAGCAGTAGCTTGAATCTTACCATACTTAGTCAATACTTGGAAAAATAACAAGTTTATTTGGCTAGGATTTAATATAACAGCTCTAATGATCTATTATATATTTGCCATTTTGGTTATTTCTTGTTTGAGGCAAGCACATAATTGTGCATAGTGTGTTTGTAAAAGCAGAAAGGAGAAAGGATTCATTTGAAGCTTGGCTATCCCCACTGCACAACAGGCCCCCACAGAGAAAGAAGGGCATGGCTTTCTGAGTGGCAGTCTTAGTTTTGGCAAAGATGTTATTAGGAATAGCACATTCAAATTTTCTAGTATTTTCTGACCAAGGTTAGAAATAAGACTTATTCTGAAATGTGGTTTGGGGTTGGAATTTGTTGTTGTTTAGTCGCTAAGTTGTGTCCAACTCTTTGGGACCCCATGGACTATAGCCGACCAGATTCCTCTGTCCATGGGATTTCCCAGGCAAGAATACTAGAGTGGCATTACTATTTCCTTCTTCCTGCCTAGGGATCAAATCCGCATCTCCTGCATTGGCAGGTGGATTCTTTACCACTAAGCCATCGGCGAAGCCCTTGGGTTGGAATGCCTAACTCCAAACACATTATTCTCCTCTGTAAATACTATCAATCAATAGTTGCCTTGCCTGATGACTGACATACAAACCATAGCACTCGAGACTCTGCACAACAAGACCCTTATCTTCTATTATGTTATATCTCCCCTTCACTGACCTTATTTCTCCACCAAGCTTGACAAACTGGGATCTCTTGGCTACGCCCCACCTTTTCCAGCCTCTATGGTTTGCAAGAAAATCCCAAATATGCTATTAAAATTCTATCTATCCTTGGATGACCTTATCTCAGGTATCATCTCTCTCAGGGAGCCTTCCCCTGTTTTCTCCAACCAACCCAATCTGCCTATCCTGTGATCCTAAGATTTTTTTTTTTTTGCCTGATATTTATATTTTACCACTTTCTTATTAAATTTCCCATAATAGCACAGTGCATCTTGAAGTATGGTCAATGACATTAATATTAGAGAACTCCTGAAGCCTGTTCCAATGCTATTGAACCAGGATCTGCAGCATGGGACTCAGGAATATGCATATTTAATAAACTTTCTAGTGATTCTACTGAATTTTGAGGATTGCTGGTGTGGTGGAAAAGGCTCCCCTACATTTTTTATAAGTTATAGAAAATTTCATACATATTCAAAAACAGAATGGATAAAAGAATGTATCTTCATGAGCTTAACATTCAAGTTTAGCAATGATGAAAACAGGGCTAACCCTGTTTCACCTACACTCTCCTCCACTTTTCCTAGCCCTTTAGATTATTTTGAGAAAATATCAGTTATTATATAATTTCATCTATAAATGTTTCTTCCCTGATGCTGGAAAAGATTGAGGGCAGAAGCAGAAGAGGGCACCAGAGGATGTGATGGCTGGATGGCATCACTAATGCAATGGACATGAATTTGGGCAAACTCCTGGAGATGGTGAGGGACAGGAAGGCCTGGTGTGCTGCAGTCATGGGGTTGCAAAGAGTCGGACATGACTGGGTGACTGAACAACAACAATGAAATCTAAAAGATAAGAACCATTTTACTTTAAATCATAATCACAACAGCATTACCACTCCTAAAACCCCCCTAATTCCTTGGTGTGGTAGGCAGGACATTAGTCTCCTACCCTATTCCCCTTAAGAGGTCCTCAGCCTAATCTTGGGAAAATGAAAACATAGCAAATGGGGCTTTGCAGATGTAATTAAGGTTAGAAGCCTTAAGACAGAGAGACTCTTCTGGATTATTTGGGTAGGCACAATCTGATCACATGAGCTCTTAACAAGCAGACAGTTGTCTTCACCTGGAAGAGGAGGAGAAAAGTAGAAGAAAGATGCAATGGGAAGGAAATTTCGAGAGATTCTGAATGTGGAAAGAGTTTAACAAGTTGTTGCTGGCTCTGGGATGGAGGGATCATGAGCAAGGACCAGAAAGAGGCCTCTAAGAACTAAGAAATTTTTTTTCTGGCTAAGGGATAACAGGAAATGGAGATCTTAGTCCTACAGCATAAGAAACTTGATTCAGTCAACAACCTCAATAGTTTGAAACCAGATTCTTCCCCATAGCCTTCATAAAGGCCCAGCTGATGTCTTGATTTTGGCCTTGTGAGACTCTAAGCCAGCCACCCCAACTATGCTGTACTTAGATTTTGACCTGAAGAATTGTGAAATAAAAAGTGGGAGCTAGTTTAAGCTGCCAAATTTGTGGTAATTTGTTATGGTGGTGATAGGAAACTAATATACTTGGTATCATTGAATATCTAGTTGGTATTCACTTTTACTTTACTGTTAAGAAAGCATTTTTATATAGTTGATTTGTTTGAATTGGTATCTAAGCAAGGTTCATACATTTCATTTGGTTACTCTGCATCTTAGTCCTCTTTTAGTCCATAAGTCCCCCCTATCTCTTTTCCTCTCTATCAATTTATTTGTGTAAGAAACCAGGTTGTTTTGAACTGAACAATTTCTCATAGTTTGGGCTTTTACAAGTTCATGGTATAGTTTAACAGGTTCCTCTATCCCCTGTTTTTCCCCTGCAAGCTGATGGTAGTTTTAGTGACTTGGTCAGATTCAGGCCTGGTTTTTCTAACAGGTTATGTGTACACCTTCCTGCTGTATCACACTGGGATCCCCCTTAGGGATATAATTCCCCCTTAGGTTTTTTTACCTAATCAATTTATGAGTTATTGATGATTATTACCTAGAATTATTGGATTGGCCAAAAAGTTCATTCGAATTTTTTTGTGTGTGGTAGTCTCTCAGTCGTGTCCGACTCTTTGTGACCCCATGGACTGTAGCCCACCAGGCTCCTCTGTCCATGGGATTTCCCAGGCAATAATACTGGAGTGGGCTGCCATTTCCTTCTCCAGGGGATTTTCCCAACCCAGGAATCAAACCCAGGTCTCCCGCATTGTGGGCAGACTCTTTACCGTTTGAGCCACCAGGGAAGCCCAATTTTTTTTTTTTTTTTTTTTTTTTCGGTAAGATGTTATAGAAAAATTCAAATGAACTTTTTGGCCAACCCAATATTTCTGCATTAGTGGTTGCAGAGTGGTGATTTTCTAAATAAATTTCTAAATTTATCATTCCTCTTTCACTTATTAGTTAGAATCTTCCAAAACACCGAACTATTCAGTTAATCCAAGATACAGCTGAGGCAGGGAAGTCAGGATAACTGTTTGATTCTGCAAAGGCTTTGAAGACCAGTCTGGTACTAATCCTACATATGCTGTGTACTAGTTAATTTGCCTTGTGCAAAGCATTGTACCTCTCTGTGCCTCAAGTTCGTTATTATAAAAGTGAGATGGCATAGCAGACTTATTACAATCTTTTAAAAATTAACTTATGTAAAGGCACCATGCCTGCTACAGAGTAGTGCTCATCAAGTATCTGTAATCACAGTTAAGTCCTCCTACGATGGTCCTAGGATTGGGCCCTATGCGGATCTCTGACAATGCATTCTGACAATGAATCTTCAGCTTGCTCGCTGAGCCTGCTCTGGAAAACTACATCTGCCTCTTTCAGGGTTTGGGATGGGATGGGGATTGCTCCTGGTATGTTTGTAACTCCAAGCCTTCCCTTCCTCCCTGGGCTTCCCAAGGCCGTTTCACAGCCCCTTGGAGCTACAGCTGTGACTGCAGTTGGATGGGCTCACTCCAGCTTGTCGGGGGCAGCCCCAAGGGCTTCTTGTAGATGTTTCCCCAGAGTTTACAGTTTGTGGTCAAGTTCATATTTCACTGCAGACATTTTCAGCAGGGAGCATGGGGAGCAGTGCAGGTGGTGGGGTTAGGAGAGGGTGGTCTGATTCTCCTCCCAGCTTGGCTATCAGCTGGCTGTGTGGCAAGCCACTGGAACAAGGTCCCAAACCAAGACGGGTCTCCGAGGCCCCTTCCAGTTTGAACCTGTCTTCACTGGAGTGCTAAAAGCACAGAAAGCAGGTCCAGAGGGATTTTGCCTACCTCTGTGACTTCCCACAGGCTCTCCGATGTCAGGACTCCCAAACAAGAATTGTCCTCCCTCCAGCCTGGCTGGGCTGAGTGACCGTCTCTCTAACTGGCTGTGACCCTCTCAGGCCTGTTCTGCATAATCAGAATAAATTGGAAGCTAAAATATTTGTCCAGGCAATTCTGATCAAAAACTCCCCTAGCTTTGATCTCTCAGTCAAAACAAGGTATTCTCCCTCAATTCTGACGACATTAACCTTGAGTACTTATTTTGCTGGGAAGGCAGGCTTCTCAGGGCTCATTAAGGTCCTTTCTCAGCCACTCAGCCCTGACCAGGCCCAGGGCTTTGTGCTTTGCCTCTGTAAAGTAAATAGTTATTGGCAAGTGTGGAGTTTGGTCTGGAAACTCATACTTCAGTGGTGACAAGGGCTACCTGACTTTTGCCTGCATGTTCAGGAACTAGGTTGAGCACCCCCAGAGAGGGACAGCTGGAGGGTGGGGGCACCAAAGGGAGGGGCAAGCACCTGAGAGGTAACACTCTTTGGGAGAGATTATGGGGATCAAGCAATCTTTCTTTCCATTTTTCTGCAAAGAGAATTGTTCAGACGTTTTGGCAGGTAGCTCTGTTAGGTAAATGATTGGTCTCTGCTGGTTGTATTAACCACAGGAAGCCTACCTTCCTCCCTGCCCTTTCCCTCAGGTTGAGTGGGGAATGCTTAAAACCTGTGATTGTAAAATTGGGGGCATGGGCAGAAGCTAAGTAATCTTTCCTGCTTCTACCACAGGGCAGAGAAAGAACATTGAAGACCAATACACTGATTTTTATTATGAGTGTTATTTTTTAGATAACCTCATTAGCTGTCTGAGGACATCTACTGTATTTTGTCAGCCAAGAATTCTTTCATTTGGACTGGCTACAGGGTCCTGTGGTGCATGGAACTGCTAATTACTGCAACTACCTCCACCCACCCTTATTTCAGCCAAGAGGGTGGGTACATGGCACAGGCAGGCCAACGGAAGTTATCCCATCTTCTGGGGTGGTGACTGGTCCTGAGATGGAAGCTAACCCCATCCAGGCCTATCAGAGCACTTTAGGGGTGGTGGGTTTCTGAGGCTCTCAGTTCCATGGGCTGCTGAGATGGTCTGATCTAAGTTCCAGTTACCTGCAGCCACGCTCCTTTCTCCATAACTTCCCCAATATGAAGGCGCCATCTGCTGTAGGAGAGATCAGTACTCAGTGAGAGGCTGAACCAAAAATATAGAAAAGTGTCACTAGTCTAACTTTACCGGTGAACTTTCCCTGTTAGATGAGTTGAGTTTCTTGGGTTTGCATCACGTGCAACCAAAAGAGTTTTGGCTCAGACAGGGATTACAAATCCAGACCAGGATTTAAATTTCAGTCTGCCACTTACTTACTAGCTGTGTGAACTCTGGCAACTTGCTTAACTTCTCTGATCCTGTTTCCTTATCTATAAATGGGGAAAATGATATAGATCTCAGAGGATTATTATTAATATAAAGATTGAATGAGATAATATATATTAGGTGCTCAGTTCGACAGGTGACAGGCACTCAACAAATATTTATTAAGTACATAAAATAGTATTTGTTGAATTAATCTAAGGAATGTTTTAATTCTTAGATAAACTTTTGCTTTTCAAAGTAGGTTATAGGTATTGTTGGAAGTGCACAGTGGTAGGCCAGGGGCACCAGCAATCTCAGAATAAACATACAGCCCTTCTTAGATCAGCAATTAATTCAATATATTTTTATATTAAAAGAATATGGATGTGTTATGGAATAGAATATAAGTCACATGATTCTTTGGGATAAAAGAGAAGAATTCAGAGGAACTCCTTGCATGTACAATGGACACTGTCCTCTCCCATTAAGTGTGCTCTCAAGACAGGCGACACCACACACAGAAGAGGGGAGCATAGGCTGGGGTGCGGAGGTGGTGGCTCAGCCTGCCTCGGGCTCCCTGTGCCTCTGTGGGGCCTGGGCAAGCCATTTGAACTTCTCTCCCGCCTTTTTTTCCTCATCCAAAAATGAGTTTGCTCGTCCTAAAAAGTTTCTTTAAGAGTCTAACATTCCATCTTTGCCATGTGAATTAAATGAATTCCATGTCAAGCAGAAATGTTGAAAAAGGGATTGAGTGGATTAATTTATTAGTTATAGGGCTTATCTAGTTTAATTTCAGGTCCAATTCTATGATTCTATTCTGAACCTTAACCATGGACAGTGCCATAATTCATGACTGGCATGGATATTGTCTAAACTTAGGCACACATAAGTGCACCTAAATTTTTATAGTAGTAGTTGAAAAGTAATTGTTCAGTGTTAACTTTACTACAAATCAAATCTATAATAATACTACCATAAGGCATATATATCATAACACTATCATAGAATCAATAATCACATAATGATTTTAATATTTTAATACTGATCATATGGGTTTAAAGCTGAAAGAAAGTTAGCTAGGTATAAACCCAAGTGCGGTATCCCTAGAAGGAGAAGATGAAGGTTTTCTTTTTTTAAATACACAGGTCAACACAATGCTTTGCTTTGCCTCATAGAGTGGGAAGGAGAGAAGGGCACTGGGACAGAGACATTTGTTTGCCAAATTCCCCTGGTTCCTGGACCTGGTGCCTATGAGGCTCTCTGTGGTCCTTCCTCCATCCTCTTCAGTAGGACAGACCCTGTTGGGATCGATGGAAAGGAGGGTACCAGGCCTCTGTGGCGTGGTAGGATGGATGGGAGGACCAGAGCACCAAGACCGTGTGGGATGCTCAGGGGGAGCAGCTTGGGTGGAGCAGGAGGCTTCCCCCACGTTGTCATGTAAGTGTGTGGGGTGGACTTAGGAGGCATCCAAGATGACTCTGTCATTACAAAGATTGTCTTTGGTAACTTGGGAAATGGTTTAATTCAGGATGAACATGATTTTTCTTTTCTCCTAATTAATTTATTTTCTACCAAAGAAATTGACTGTGTCCCTTTAAGCAGCACCAACCCCAGAGCAAGGTGCCCCTGGAGGGAACCATGGGATCAATTTTTTAGCTGGGGCCTGTGCAGCTTGGCTGTAGGGCTTAAGGCTTTTAACTTGCTTATACATAGAGTGGCTTGAGCTCTATACATCACCAAATCAATGCAAATCAGTTTACTTGAAGCTGGTTCAATTTTAAAAGAATTTCATTAACCAGCAATAAAAGGCCTAGTTTAATATAATTACTATAGGATCCCAAGCTCATCAGGAAGGATTCCTTTTCTATAATGATCTTAACATTTATATTATGGCATTTTCTAAGAAAAAAAAAGGAAATGAAAAAGCGTACTAGAGGAAGATGCTGAAAATAATATTTTCATTCCTATGAAATTCAGTGTTGGAACTACCATTTAACCAACTTTCCGCCCCAAATGGCAAGGACCTCAGGGAGGAAACATATTTATGCAAACATTTGTATGTGGGTGTCTACAGGCACACACCCCTGGACACATGTTTGATGCATTATCTAATTCGCACAGAACTATAACCATTCAAAGACAGAAGAGACCTTAGTGGCATTTAATACAATTGCTTAATTTTACAGAAGAAACTGATGCTCAGAGACCATAAATGGTGATCAAAGGTCAGCCATCTGGTTAGCAGTGATGAGGGCCTGGAAATTAGGTCTTTGCTCTCCTGACTGGTGTCAAAACCCAAAATCCCCTGTCCCCCTCTTAGCAGAAGAGGAGAGGCATGGTGGGAAATCACCTCCCTGTAAGTGCTTTTATTAAAAAAGAAGGAAATCCTGCAATTTGCAACTACATGGTTGAAGTTTGAAGTGGAATAAGCCAATCACAGAAGGACAAATACTGCATGATTCTGCTTATTGGGAGGTATCTAAAGTCATCAAATTCATAGAATCAAAGAGAGGAATGGTGATTGCCAGGAGGGGGAAACAAGGAGTTGATAATCAACTGGCATAAAGTTTCACTGAGGCAAGAAGAATAAGTTCTAGAGATCAGCTTGCAACACTACATGGAGCTACTGTAGGTAGCTGAACTTTGTACCTTAAAGTTTTGTTAAGAGGACAGACCTCACATTAAGTATCCTTACCATAATACAAAACCACCAGGTCATCTAGCTGAGTGCAGTGTGGACACTGAATGATTACTGTTGGATCACCCCACTCGGACCTGAACTCCTCAAGGGCAAGGAAGTGGTATCTCATTCACCTTTGCATCCCAAATTTCTCTCTTGAGACTGGAATACAGAGGACGCTCAGTAGTGCCTTCTGAAGGTGGGAATGAATGGATAAAGAGGACTGGTGATCTGTAAAGCAAATGCTCATAACGTGTACTTGGGAAAGTGCACGGGGCTGGTTGGTCTCTAGTCACCCTGTCCAGGCCTCACCTTCATTCTCCTCTGCCCTGCTCAATACCCTCAGGTGCTGACCCCTTCTGAGGGCTACATTCCTCAGGCTCCCCTCACCCTCTGGCCTCTGGTTGGGCTTGGCAGATGGGAGGCATCAGCGGGAGAAAGGAAGGTGATGGAGAGTGAGGTTGGGGTGTTTCTCCCCTTCCTTCCATGCTTCACTGCCTCGTTCTGTGGTTCTGTGACTGCGGACTTCAACTCCGGCCTGGGAGGCCCTCCAAAGCAGCTATCAGTATGGCTATCTCGTTCCTTGCCCCTAAAGACCTGCGATATTGACTTCCTGCCATTGCTCGTGCCTGACTGCCTCAGAATCCATTTGGGGTCCCTTTGACCTGCCCATATGTCTTCAGTTGAAATAGTCTCTAAGTGGAATTGCATTTGCTGCCAGGGCCTTTGCCTCACAATCCTGAAAGTAGTTCTTTTAAGGGTGTCCACAGACATCAGTAGCTTATTAAATACTAGTTTGTAACAGGCTTTTAAAAACAGAAAACAAACATCCAAAGGATGAATTGGTTCCTTCTGAATTATCCTGAAATTTTAGTCATTGTGTTTTACAGTTCAGAGGAAGAAGGGAGAAGAAGCCTGCAGGGTGCACAGCACAGCAGTACTGAGACAGCAACATGCCCATTTTACAGATGAGGAACATGAAGCTTTAAAGAGCCACCTGTCCCATCCAGGGTTGGCTCCCAGCCTCTGGCAGAGATCAAGGCTGCATTGTGTCTGCTACAAATAGTTTGTGAGCAGAAGGAGAACCTAACAGGAGTTCTTTACCAGAAAGGCCAGTTGGGCCAGCAAAGGGCAGATTTGGGGCTTCAGTGGTAGAGTCCATTTTTCCTGAACTATACAGGAAAGTAACATTCTGCTCTGGTGAGGGCTGCTTAAATTCTTCAGGTGAGAACAAATTTTCCCTAAGGCTACAACCAAGAGCTACGGTATCTCACGGCTTCTCTTTTCTGAAGAGAAGCCCACTGGAATGGTCTTGGAATGCCAGCAGCATTCATAAGTGCAGGGAGAAAGATGCCAGTGGTGGCGAGGTCAGCCTTGCGCCATGGTGGAAGCTGCAGAAAACAGGGTCTGATTTAGAGCAGATGTGAGAGGCTGCGAGGGGCCGTCTGTCCTCAGCTCGTTCAGCCCTTCTGTTGTGTCTGCCTCTGTTTGCTGCCTCAGCCCCCAGTGGCCTGGGCTAGCGCCACTCTATTTTTAGTTCACATTTCACCTTTCTGTCTAGGAGGTGCTTTTCCCAGCGTAGGAAAACACACTGCAGCCACGGGATCAAGTGCTGACCTCCTCACCTCAGCAAGCCCCTGTGACCTTGGTGGGGGGAGCGTCTCCCACTTGGGGCTCAGGGGGACTCCTTCTGGGGGTCTTGGAGGAAAGCTGTCATGGTCCATGAATTCTTTAAGACTGCTTAGTGGAAGTCGTTGCCAAGAGACCTTGGGACACTATCTTGGCAGCAAAGGAATACACAGGGCAAGGGAGGGGCCCCTGGATTGTATAAGTGATGGCCCAGACTTGTGGAAAAAGGCATTCGAGGTTCTCCTTCCCCTCATGCAGGATCTACACTGGGGCTTTACAAAATGCAGCTCTCCCCATCTTCTTCATTCTTGAGGTCAGTCAGGAGAAGGGGAGAAAAACTATGTATCAAATTTCTATTATTTATTGTTACTGTTGGAAACAATATTTACATGCTAATTAGGGAACATTTTGAACATGTAGACAAAAATTCAACCAACTGGGATTGAACCTGGGTCTCCTGCATTGTAGGCAGACGCTTTACCATCTGAGCCACCAGGCAAGTCCACCATGTAGAGATAGTTGCTATTAACATATTAATATATCTACTTCTAATCCTTTTGAGTTACATATATTTTTTATAGTTATAATCAGATAGTAAATACAAAATTGCATGCAGTAGTTGTTAAAAGTCTGTTTTTATTTTGAGGTTATAAAAGTAAAGATATATTGTGTATAAAACTTAGAAAATGTATTAAAAGTGAAAAAGAAAAGAAAGATTTCCAATATCTTATCACTCATGAATAATCACTGCTAATTTATTGGCATCTGTCCTGACAGCTTTTTTTTCTATGCATTTTTAAATATAATCAAGATCATATTGCCTATTTGATTTTCAAGCACTTTCAATAAAGAGAATCCACTGATTCTAGAAGGAAGATGGTATGAAGAGAAATTTGATGATAGATACCTGCTCCAGATATTTATCCATTAGAAAGCCCAATGATTCAGTTAATTAAACAACTTCTAAAGATGCAAAATGACTTCAGTTCTTGGGCAATAAGCATCGATTATCTATTGTGTTATGCAAAGCTGCTTTTAAGCATTCATTTGAGCAGTTCTCCTGACAAAGTGTTCCAACAGTGTAAAATGTTTTAGTGTTGTTAGCGAGTGATGGAACAGAATGACACCCGTGGTCACTGAATACAGTAAGTGTCCTTCTGAACAAAGTGAGGGATGTGGTGTCACAAATACAATCCCTGTTGATGAAAAGATGTACCTTTAGCTGGACCAAAGACTTGAGGGCTATGCACATAATTTATAGTAGAAACTCTATGTTTTCTTTTAGCCACTCAGCTTAGCACCAAGGGATGGGCTGTGATTTAAGTGCTAGAAGATTCTCAGTTAAGCCCTATAAACTGACCTATGCAGGGAAGTCTAGGGACAGCCAAGCTAGCAGGAAGACTAGGCCAATGTGAGAAAATGCACTCCAGGGCTTTTCCTCCCCAGGCACAGGTCTCCTTGGAAGGCCTGGATCTCTTGCAGTCTGTGGTTAAAGTGTGTAACACCACATTTCAACCCCAAAGCCTGCTGTGTAAGCAATCTGATGTCTGTACCCAGACGCCAAGGAGGTAGGGAGTACGGTTTTCACACTAATGCTGGCTGGTGCTGGGAGCCTAAACTCCAGAACACAAAGCAATAGTGCAGTGTGGCACAGAAGAAAGCCAGAGGTGCCCACAACTGCGCTTATCTTTTATCCAGAGGTTGCACCCTGAAAGCTGCTGGCTGCCATGTGGGAAGATGTATGAGGTCAAGGTAAGAAAAAGCTTCTTTGGACTTCAGGGGATGGGCAGAAATTTAGACCTATATAGCTAAGTAACTATAAAATTTTCAAGGTTTTGTATTCACTTTACATTTTTTTTTTTTTTGTCTCCAGGAGGGATGAAATTGCATAGGCCAGTCTACACAGCAATGAAGATCATCTACTTGAAACTCACTTGGCCATCTTCCTACTTAATGGGAGAAACTCCTCATCCAAGTATGGACAGCTTTGGGTTTCCTGGGAAAATGGGCTCCCCTTGTGAAGGGTGTTGGCAGCAGTGTTTAATATTGTAAATAGTAGGATCTGACAGTTGATTTTACTACAGAGTTACTGGCACTTGGGAAATCATAGACTTTATTTGACTAAAAGTTTTTTTAGAATTCAGCATACTATGATAAAAGCTGATTAATTTACTTCATCCAATACATGCATTAATAATTTGTGACACTGTTAATAAGGTTTAAAAAAACAGTATCCTATTTACAACACATCACAAGACACTACCTTCTAGGATACCTTGCTATTGGAAACAATACCACTAAATATGAGACATAAATGCTTAAGGAAACAGACTCATGATAGAGGCCAAAGCTAAATGGAAGCATCAAGAGACCAGAATATAGTGGTCCTGCCCCTGCCTCAGGTTCCTGCAGAAGACAAAATATTCAGGTTGCTAGGTTGCAGATTCCAAGTTGATGTACAGGGCCTCCTGCTGAGGTGTGCTATGTCACAGCAAATGCCATTCCAGCTGGTGACCTCCTTAGGTCTGGTTCAAGCCTGTTAACCAAATCCCAGAGGAAGCGAACAAAGGAAGAAACATGACCATTAAGAGTGTAGAGACTTTCAGTTCTAATTCCTGCGGCTCTGTCTGTGACTTACTGGGTGGACTTTATGAATCTCAGTTTGCTCTGTTGTAAAGCAGAGACATTCAATCAAGTCCTTGAAGGAGCCTTGTGTGAGCTGGTGTTTGGGCAAGTGGAAAGCAGGTCATGAAGGCTGGTCAGCTCCCTTATTTCAGTCCTTGTTCCTAAACCGGAGTGAACACAGGATTTCCCCCAGTCTTCAGAGGACTTCACTAGCCCAGTTGCAGGCAGTCGACTGGAGGTGGTGTGGACAGGCTTTGGCATTTGCAACGTCAATGCACAAGACTGGTTCTAAAATGAAGATCTAGATCTTTGTATTCCATTCTCCTTCCTTGCAGAGGGAGGGCCTAGGCTTGTGGAGGGCTCACTGGGCTACAGCCAGGGCCAGGAGGGTCTCACCCACAATGTAGTGCACACATTGAGGACAGAGGAAGAAGTTGGGGTGGCCAGCTCCAAACCTAGATCATTCATTTAGGGAGAAAAGATCAGGAGAAGCAAGGGCCAAGGATAGAATTAAATGGGCCAAGAGTTGAGGGGCACTACATAGGGGAATGACTAGAGGGGTCCTTAGGAGAAAGTGCTCAGAACAGTTTTTTTTAAACAGCACTTTTTAATGCATTCTTATATCACACAGAAAATTATGGGAGTTGAAACTGTCCAGTGATGAAATCCAGAGACATGGACACTTTTGCCATCTGCGTTTTCAGCACTTACTTAATACCAGAGTCAGAATTCTCCAGTTTTAAAATGCACATGTCCTGATTACTCAGGCTTTACAAGCTAGCAAGTACAGAGGTGGTTGCATTAAGCTGGCCCTTGAAGGCTACAAGCCACAACCAACTTATCTGCAAGCATTCCAGTCTTCAGAAGAATTCTCCTTCCTGGCTTCTGTTATTTCTTGCAAGTTTCCAGGGATGCTTGCATGTGTCTAAGAATCAACTCTGGTCACTGCTTGTTAGCAAGGCCAGTAAACAAACAGTCTTTTAGATATCTCAGACGCGGCCCCTGAGCTGGCCTCTAGCCTGCTGCCCAAGCTGCCCACAGGCAGGTTGCTAGAGACCCTCTGCACCACGGTGCTGGAAGCTGGGACTCTCTAAACCTCCATGTGGAGAACAGCTGGCCACCCCCAGGGCTGCTGCTGCTGGGAGGCTCTCACTCCATTTGTTTCCAAGCTGATGCTCTTGGAACCCAAGCTGCTCTCCTGGAAGTGAGAACACTGCCCGCTTCATCCCCATCTTCATGTTAGAATCAGCCAGCAGCAGAACACGGCTGCTTGAGCCTCAAGTGAGACGGCCCTTTCAATTCCCTTGCAGCTCTCTGTCCCCAGGACTCACACCTGCTGCATGAGGGACCTGGTCAGCACAGGATCTGGTGGTGTTCTGTATCCAGAATCACCCGACTCCTCATGCAGGGGTCCGCAGCTCGGGCTGGGCCACAGCATTAGATTCCTATGTCCCTTGCAGAGGATTTGTGCTCCAGGGATTGTGTGGCCCCTGCCACGATCTGTTTTCTGCTGGGGCCACCTCAGTCTGTCAGACATGTCCATAGGCGTTTATACCAGAATTCTGTCAGGATTTAAATTTGCGGTATTATTATTTTTTAAATATTTTGCCAGGAGGTGCTCAATACCTGTGAAAGCCAGAGATGTAACTGATCTGTGGGATGAGCAGGTATATCACCTGACATTTGTGTGGGAAGTCAGGACCCCACGAGGCCTGGACATGGGGACACTGATGGAACTGTTATAACATGGGTCACCAGCACCAGAGGAGGAAACTGGATTGGGTTTGAAAAGAATCCTAACTTAGAGGACTGCTGTGTCCAAATTCCAGCCCTCTCACTTACTGGCTGTGTGACCTTGGGAAAGTCACTGTGCCTTTCTATGCCTCAGTTTCTTCAATCTACAAATGAGGGATGGTAACAGTGTCTACTTTATGGGGTTATTGTGATGATTAAATGGCTCAATATATGTAGAACACTGGGCCTGGCATATTACACACATTTTTGCTATTATTGCTGAATCTTGAGGTCATCAAACACATCTAAACTCATTAAATACGAAGTCACCTTGGCTGGGTAGAGTCAACATCTCAGTGAGTATCTCACAGAGAACCCCAGGATTTTCTGGCTATTCAAAGACGGAGCAGGTAGGCAGCAGGACCCACGGCAATCCTGGTATGGACTTAGGGCCAGGATCCTAACCACACCGGAAGTGCCACCCTTTGGACCGTCTTTTCACCACCTGAGTGGCTTGGACTCACAGAAACTTCTCCCACAAGGAGACTAAGATGCCAAGTCCTGGTGGGAAAAATACAAACTGTCCAAAGGGCATTCGGAGCATTTGCCCTTCTGACTTGTAATTATTTTTTCTGCTATTTGTACAGCTGAATCAGAGGTTCCAGGAGAGTGAGGCAATTCCAGGGGGACTCGGGGGAAGGGAGAGAGTTAGAGGGAGAGAGACAAAGAGAATTGGGGAGAATGTTTTTGCTGGGAGCAATCAATTGATTCAACCGTTTTGGCACAGAAATTTCAATTTACTGGATATCTTGTATGGACTTTCCAGTACCTTTATAAAAGAATGTCTTGTCCATCGTGTTTTGGCATTTTTACTCCCGGATTTAGCCAAAACCTGAGAGTTTGAAGACCTCAGAACGACATTAAGGAGCTCAAAAGCACTGAGGCTGTGACTGCAAGCTTTGGATGTAAGTGTGCTTCAGCTTTTTTAAAAATTAAAGGTATTAGATGGTTCTGGAAAACTAATGGAGGCCAAGTTTGTTCATATGAGCTGAGGTTGGGCTTAAAGATTTCATATTGGCCTTTTGTGCTTGAAAATGTGTGGAAGTCCTCCTGGAGGTTAAAGAGCAACTTATTTTCTTCATTTCTTCTTTGACTAAGGTTTCCTGTGCTATTGCTCTGAGGATTTTTTTTTATTATAAAAAAATTTTGCATGGCAGTTTCATATCTCATTCCATGTTTTAGTACTATATTAGTGGACATTTCTCATTTTCTAGTATTTTATGGTAGGAGAGTTTGTGTTTTAAGCGGTAATTAGCATCGCTAATTATTTTCAAGTACTTGTCACCCCTAATATTTATTATCTACTATGTTTCCAATCTTTTTTTTTTGTTTTTAACAATTTATGTGAGTCATGTTATTGAAAAGAACATTGCATGGTTAATTCTGTTCCCCTAGTTTCACTCTGAGTGCCAAAGAATTGATGCTTTTGAACTGTGGTGTTGGAGAAGACTCCTGAGAGTTCTTTTGACTGAAAGGAGATCCAACCAGTCCATCCTAAGGGAAATCAGTCCTGAATATTCATTGAAAGAACTGATGCTGAAGCTGAAACTCCAATAGTTTGGCTACCTGATGAGAAGAACTGACTCATTGGAAAAGACCCTGATGCTGGGAAAGACTGAGGGCAGGAGCAGAAGGGAACGATAGAGGATGAGATGGCTGGATGGCATCACCGACTCAATGGACAGGAGTTTGAGTAAACTCTGGGAGTTGGTGATGGACAGGGAGGCATGGCTTGCTGCAGTCCATGGGGTTGCAAAGAGTCAGACACGACTGAGTGACTGAACTGAACTAAGATATCAGTACTTTTCCCCTAAGTATGTTAGCATGTGCACAGATAGATTTTTTTTTTTAATGAAAGGCAGATCATTTAATTCTCCCACTTATAAACCCCAGGGCTTTCATAACCCTTGGAATAAAATCCCAACCCTTGCCATAGTGGACAGGATCCTGTGGGATCCAGCTCCTCCAGCCCAATTCTTCATTCTCATTCCCTTGGTCACTTAGCTCCAGCCATAGCAGCCACCCTTCTGCTCCTCAAACAAAGCAGGAACCCCCCTGCCTCAGAGTCTTTGCCCTTGCTGCCCTTGCCATGTCTTCTCCTTAGAGAAGTAGGACACAGTGGTAGTGGTGGTTTAGTCGCTAAGTCGTGCCTGACTCTTGCGACCTCATGGGTTGTAGCCCGCCAGGCTTCTCTGTCCACGAGATACTCCAGGCAAGAATACTGGAGTGGGTTGCCATTTCCTTCTCCAGGTACATAATAAATATTCGTTGAATAAATTGATGGATTATGGAAGAAAAAAATGGAAGGAAGGAGGAAAAGAAAAGGAGAAGGCAGAGAAGGCTGGGAGGAAGGGAAAGAAGGGAAAAGGCCAAAGAAAGGAGGATAGATTTTCTGCTGGTGAGTTGTGTGTTCTTTCTGGGAGTTGCCCTGCTTTATATCAATAAAAGGAAGAGGGTCTTTATCTGTGTGTGGCTCCTTGCTGAAGATTTTCCCCGGAATTGACACCCTAATGGAATGTACAAAATGGTGCTGTGAGTGCTGGGAGCGAGGCAGGCTGGCATTACTCTGTGTATCCTGTTGTCCTCGTGCGATACACCTCTACCAAAGCCTGATCTTTCGGCTTTCCTTCTGAAGAGATCTGCAGGGGCAGCTGGGGAAGTTCCACAGTAGAGGAGACAGTTTCAGTTTGGAGTCTTGAATTTCTCCTCCTTTGATTCATATGGTAGGAAAACATTGCCTCTGAAAAACTCTGGACCGTCAGAAATGATATTCCAGGCCTTTCTCTTCTACAAGTTTTTATGGATTTTCAATAATTGTATTGAATCCAAATCTTCCTAGTCCCTTTGCTGTGCTGTGTACAGGTCCTCCAGACCCATTAAAAGTCTTGCCCAGTTTGTTCTGTGAGTCTTAGGACAGTGCCCAACCAGCCAAACAAGTGTGTTCTCGGGGTGACAAATTGTTGCTGTAATTGTATTTTAATGGGGTAGGGAGGGTATGGAGAGAATTTGATACTGTAGTAAAAGCATCCAATGGGTCATCAATGCAAAAACAAACATGGTTGGATATGCTGATGCGTTCGTTTTGTATTGTGGAGCTTGATTTACACAGGGTGGGGTGGGGGGTCCTCATAATACCACCATTCACAGCAGAGACCTCCAAAGATCTTAATCTAGCCTTGACCCTGGGGCTGCCCAAGGGGAGTTCATCCTCTTCTCTGGTCCTCTGTGTCCGGTGCCCTGGTGACGCCTGGGGCCCACAAGGCCACTGAGAGTGGGGCCATGCCTCTGCCACTGCTGAAGGATGCTGGCCTTTGTATACAGGGCTGTTTCCTTGGGTTGAAGAAGCTGATCCCAAGGTGCCATATCTGAGCTGCATGCCCAGGGTCCTCCTCGGGTTCTGTGTTGATGTGAGAGGAATGCCCTGCTACCCCATTTGGAGCCGAGCTCTGCTGCAGACCAGGGTGGCTTGTGGCCCTTTGTCTCACTTGGTCCCTCCCTGAAGGGCCCGTATCCGCAGTGCTCACCAGAGTCCTGTGTGTCGTCACTGGCCCTCTGCCCCAGGCCTGCCACTGTGAGACACTCAACCTCCACCTGGGCTGCCCACCCTGGTGTGGGTGAATTCATGCAGAGAAGGGCCATGGCTTGGCCTGCAGTCTTGCTGTAGGTGGTGTGTTTGAATCTGATCACTCTGGTGGTGGGGCTTCTGATGCCCTACGTTCTTGCCTGCGTCACTGGGGGCCCACTTCCGTGTGTTCTGGGAGTAACTCCTCCAGACCTGAAGCTTTTGTCAGCACATAATTCCCTGTCTTCAGTCTTTCTGGCCAGAGTAGTTTCTGCTTCCTGCTCTGAACCCTGACTGATACGGCATGTCTGCTCCATTTCATTCCTCCTATCTCTTTGAGGCAGGCATTTATATCCTGCTTCCAGATGAGGAATGTGAATCCCAAATAGGATACAGACAAGGGCCATATGTGACAGAATCTGGCTTTGAACTGAGTTTCCCGAGGTTTGGGTTTTAACCACTACATTACTTGGCCTCACCTGAACAGAAAGGACGGGGCAGGCAAAAAAACAATATTTGGGCAGAAAGAGAGAGGATCCCTACAAGGAAGATTTCCCTTCCCTCTCTCCCCAGCTTTCCTCTTCTCTGGACACCAACATGATCAGACTTCTTGAAAGAATATGCACCTCCTGCCTGTCAAACCTATTCCCTTTCAGCCCCTCTCTGGTGACCACAAGAGGGCAAATGGAGATTCTAACATCCGACCGAATTCCAGAAAATGAAAATGCTTGTGGAAAGTCTGCTCTATCTCTATGGCTTCGTCCATGTGCCTCCTTTGCTTGTCCTCCAGGCTTACATAATTTGCTCATCCTCTGGCATCCCACAGTTCTAGAAGTAGCTCATTTGTATTTTCAGCAAATTTTGCCTATGGTATGATGACTTGTGTGTGCCTCACATCTCTTTTACCAGACTAGAACTATAGCTTATCACTGGATCCCCCATTCTTACATTGCCAGGCCCTGTATTCAACTCTAAGAATCCAGAGATCAACAAGACTCAATCCTCAGAGTCAAGGAGCTCCTGGTCTGGTGGGGACAGGCAGACACCATATAATACAACACCAATATAAAACCAGAAAGATGCAGCTGAGGTTTTGAAGTCTGGGTAGGAGTTTTCCAGACAAACAGGGTAGGGAAGGACACTGCAGGTAGAAGGGGAAGCATGTGCCTGGAACTCATGGCCAGAGATCTGGGTGGGTAGGAGAAGCACAGAGAGAGGAGGCAGGGGTAAGTTAGGAAAGGGAGGGCCAGGAAGGGCTCAGCAGATGCTTGTCACAGAACGGGTGCCATGTAAATGCTTTCTGCATGAGAAAATACATTATTGCTCTTCCTTTGTAAGGCAAATGGAGGTTTTGCTCTGTGGATGGCCCAGGCTCTGCTTCAATGCAGAGCTCTCCTTTCCAGGCTTGCTTGAGCCATCCATCACAGTGAGAGCATGAACATGAATGCTGGGGGAGGGAGTCATGGGGGAGAACTGAGAGAGCCAGAGGGAGGGCTGGCCTCACACGAAGCCTGCAGCAGACAGCCAAGCTGCTCTTTAATTAGGGCTCCATCGATCACTCTGGCCCTGTATTCAATTTGTGGGTCTTGATTTAGCTATTATGGAGAGCTTCCCTTTCCTAATTTCAAAGCCCATGTTTTTATTAAAGCCTCTGAAATCATTTTCACGCTCCAACTTTGGTTTCTTCCCATTGTCTTTTATCATCCTGGCAACAAGGCTGAGCTGAGCTGAGCTCCCTACTCTGAGCTCAGCAATGTGAGCTATAGCACCCCCTTGGGTGGGCAGAAGAATGCATGGCCTTGGTGCTTGCTACCACCACACTGTCAGAGTCTCTGTAGGGCAGGCAGCCCACATTGGGAACGAAGACGGCTTTTATATCTTGCAATGGCACAGTTTTTATTTTCTTCTGTGAGATGAACTTTCATTGCCCTTAATTCCAGTATCTCTGCCTATCCAGAGGTGGAAAGAACATGAGTTTGTATCTTACTACCAATGTACACTCTGTGTGTTTGACCTTGAGCAAGTTATGTAGCCTATTCAGTCATTCAACCAAGTCTCAGTGTTCCTGATTGTAATAGCATTTACCTCGTAGGGTTGTTGGGTGGATTAAATGTGATAGTCTGTGTAACGGGGAGCATACGGCATGGTGCAATGTGCTACCTCATGTTTTGCTGCATAATCTTGTGCAAGGTACTTAACCTCTTGTGTCTCAGTTTCCTTATCTATAAATAATCATTCATCTGCTTCATAGGGTTGTTGTCAGTTTCCTTATCTATAAATAATCATTCATCTACTTCATAGGGTTGTTGTGGAGATTAAAGAAGGCAAAATACGTAAAGTGCTTGGAGCAGTGCCTGGCACATTGCAAGTACCACATAAAGCTCAGTGCAATAATTAATTCTCTGACTCAACAACTCTACACATACATTCTACAGAGGAGGAAGGTAAGCGCCAAGAAGATAAGTAATTGTCAAAACTTCTTAACTCTACACTGGGAAAAGAAATTTCTGCGATGGTAAAGATGTTCTATAATCTGTGCTGTTCAATCTACTGAAAACTTCAGAGTGTGGCAGATAGAATCTGTCCCCAAAATGGCCCCTAAAGGATATCCATGTCCTAATTTCCAGAACCTGTGACCATGTTTCATTGCATGGCAGAAGGGATTTGTAGGCATGATTAAGATATGATCTTGAGATGGGGAGATTATCCTGAATTATCTGGGTGGGCCCAAGGTAGTCACTAGGGTCCTTATAAGAAGGAGGCAGAAGAGTCAGAGCCATATAGAGCTGAAGGTGTTAAACTGCTAATTTTGGAGATGGAGGAAGGAACTGCTAGCCAAGGAACACGGGCAGCTTCTATAGGCTGGAAAAGGCAAGGAAACAGATTCTCCTTTACAGCCTCCAGAAGGAATGCAGCTCTGCTAATACCTTGAAGTTAGCCCAGGGAGACCCATGTTGAGCTTCTGTCCCCAGAATTGTATGATAAAAAATTTGTGCAGTGTTAAGCCACTAAGTTTGTGGTAATTTGTTCTAGTGACAATAGGAAGCTAATACACTGAGGAATTGAAAACTTAAATTTTGTTGAATTTTAATTAAAAAAATTAAGATGTAAATAGCCACATTTGTTAGTGGCTACCATGCTGGACAATAGAGTTCTGGACAGTAAATGGTAAACAGTAGATGTTAAATGGTAATTCTAAACGGTACCAGTAGACATTCAAAATATGTCACTAATTGAAGAGGTAAAATAAAAAGCAGTTCAGTGCAGAAGATATAATTTTGGTCTTGTCTATCCATTCATCTGCCTGGTTATGTGAACATCAGAATAATGAGTGGTGTGATTACTAACACTTTTCTTCATGATTCATTCTTGGTAGGTTGTGTGTTGCTAGGAATTTTTCATCTACATTATCCAATTTGTTGTCATATAATTGTTCATATTTTGCTACAATCATATTTTATTTCTGTAAAATTGGTAATGATGCCCTGTTTTTCATTTCTGATTTTAGTAGAGTCTTCTTGTTCTCTTTTTAAAAAGTTAATGTAATTAATGGTTAGGTAATTTCATTCTTTTCAAAGAGCCAATTTTCAGTTTTGTTGACTTTATTGCTTTTCTGTTCTCTAATTTTTAAAAATTGTTATTCTGTAAATACGTGCATGCTAAGTTGCTTCAGTTGTGTCTAGCTCTTTGCAACCCTATGGACCATAGCCCTCCAGGCTCCTCTGTCCATGGGATTCTCCAGGTGAGAATACTAGAGTCGGTTGCCACGCCCTTCTTCAGGGGATCTTCCTGACCCGGGGATTGAACCCATGGTCTCTTATGTCTCCTGCATTGGCAAGCACCAGGTTCCTTACCGCTAACACCACCTGGGAAGCCCTTGCTACTCTAATCTTTACCATTTCTTTCCTTCTGTTAGATTTTGATAGTTTGTTCTTATTTTCTTAGTTCCTTATGTTGTAAAGTCAGTCTGTTGGTTTGAGATCTCTCTTATTTTTTAATGTAAGTAGTTGCAAGTATAAATTTCCCTCTTAGTACTGCTTTTGCTATATTCTATAAGTTTCAGTAGGCTATGTTTTAATTTTCATTATCTCAAATTATTTTCCAATTTTCCTTGTGATGTTTTCTTTGACCCACTGGTTGTTTAGTATTTTAAATTTCCATATATGTGTGAATCTTCCAGTTTTCCTTCTGCTGTTGACTTCATTGTTAAAATTCTCATTTTAATCATGCATTGCTTTTCTGATTTCCTTTGGCTCTTCACGTTTTCCTTTAGCTTTCTCACTTAAAGACAATTTTTAAAAAGTCTTTTTGTAGTAAATTTGAAGTCTGTATTTCCTCAGGGATTGTTTCTAGAGATATTTTTGTTCTTTGAGTGGGCCATGTTTTTCTGTTTCTTTGTACACTTTATTTTATTTTATTGTGGATTTGCACATTTGACAATAGTCATCTCTCTCAGTCTTTGCAGATAGGTTATGTGCTTGGGCCTTCCTCTCCTTAATAGATGGATATACTTTGAGTCTTGAAATCAACCCAAGGTAGAAGTTTAAGATTTTTTGCAAATCTTTTCTAAACACATGTCTTGCGTGAACCTGTATGTGACTTTTCCAATCCTCCTGAACATAAAAGGAACTGAATATTTTTGGAGGTCTTAATTTCCCAAAGAGTTTCACCTCAGTGTCTCTTCAGCACTTTAGGTGTTCTATTGCTTGCTTCCATTTGTATCTCTTGCTTCAGGTGCCTGCAGATTTTATGAGCTATAAAATAGCTCCTTTTTGCTCCTTTTTGCCATTTTCCCCAGCCTGAGATGTAAGTCATGCCACCATTCACCACAAGCTACAAGTTAGGCCTCCTCCTTGGAAGAAAAGCTATAACAAACCTAGACAACATATTAAAAAGCAGAGACATCACTTTGCCGCCAAAGGTCCATTTAGTCAGTTATGGCTTTTTCAGTAGTCATGTATGGATGTGAGAACTGGACCATAAAGAAGGCTGAGTGCTGAAGAATTGATGCTTTCAAATTGTGGTGCTGGAGAAGACTCTTGAGAGTCCCTTGGACAGTGAAGAGATCAAACCAGTCAATCCTAAAGGAAATCAACCCTGAATATTCATTAGGCGGACTGATGTTGAAGCTGAAGCTCCAATAGTTTGGCCACTTGATGCAAAGAGCCAATTCATTGGAAAAGACCCTGAGTCTGGGAAAGACTGAGGGTAAGATGAGAATGGAGTGGCAGAGGATGAGATGGTTAGATAACATCACTAACTCAATGGACATGAGTTTGCGCAAACTCCAGGAGATAGTGAAGGACCAGGAAGCCTGCTGTGCTGCAGTTCATGGGGTCACAAAAAGTTGGACACAACTTAGCGACTAAACAGCAATAGCAAGTTAGGCAGAACAGAGATCAATCCTTCAGGCAGCTCCCAGACAAGCTATAACATTGCAAATAAAGTCTGTGCTGCTCTCTCTGTTTCAAGGGAGAGATTTGGGAGCTGGACTGCTATCTCCTCTGGACCAAGTCTGCTCCCCATTAGGGAGGGAATGGAACAAAGGTGAGTAAAAATGTCACAAAATTTTCTACCATTTTGAATTTGCCTTTTCTTGGTTGGAGATTTGTTTGGTTGCTGTCAACCTTTGTCTATTTTTCCAGAACTCCTTTAGCCAATCACTAGTTATTATTATTATTTTTTAATGTTTCTGTAGGGGACTGAGAACCAGGAGCTTCCTTGTATTCTGTTTTTCTACTAATACTTTTAATTTTCTTCCTATTGATACCTGAATTTACAAATTTTATGTAAGGAACAATGATTTTTTTTTTTTTTTTTGGTAACAGAAGGTAAAAATTACCGAGAAAGACACTATTGTAAGAAAAGATCTCACAGTAGAAAAGGAAATATAAACTACATAATAAGTAAAAGAAATATAAACTGTCTAATAAGCTTAACAACAGGTGGTTGTGAACTAGAGTGGAAGCACATTTTACTCAGGAGTTAGATCACAGGCTGAGCTCTCAGCTAGAATCTTACATAGTCAAACAACCTATACAACCTAGTGTAACACCCAGCACCTTGAGATGCTGACACCATGAAAAGTGCCAGAAACTGGGGCTGATCCCCCATTCCTCTCCAGAATGTGCTCAGTGAGTGAAAGACGGGCAGAGTCACTCACACTGTCTAAACTCTCTGTCCTTCAGATACATATAGTTTTACTTACATCATTAATTTGAATCTACATTTGTTTAGACTCAGTCTCTATAAACAGAAGTACAAAAGGAAATAAAGGGATAAAAAAGATGACAGATAAATGGCAAGATGTACTATATTCTTAAATGAGGAATCAAGTATCATGAATATTTCATCCTTTCCCATTAATAGATTGGCAAGATGCAATTCCAATAAAATACATACAGGATGTTTTGCAGGAAACATGACAAAAATAATTCAAAATTTCATATGACATAAACCAAAAACATGAAAGATGATTTTGAGAAAGGTGAGTAAAGAAGCAGGGAGAAATGCCACTTAGCTCTTCCTGCTAGTAAATCACACTGTAAAGTTACAATAATTTAAACTTTATGGCACTGATTCAACAATAGATACATCAGTGGAAGAAATAACACAGAAATAGTCTTTCAAATTTAAATGTTTGATAAGATATGCATTAGAAATTAATTTGGAAAAAGGACCAAGATTACATATAAGTGTGTGGAATAATTGATTAGCATCCTATAGCAGAGTACTATTTAGATCATCCTTTTTATTATGAGCCTAAATAAATCCAAAGTGGATTTATTTTCAAATATAGCAGGTTCCCTACATACAAACCTTCAAGTTGCAAACATTCAAAAATGCAAACGTGTGTTCACGTGTTCAATCATGTAAGTTAGTTCACCTGTCTGGTGTACACCGTCTCGTGCAAGCACCCTCTACAAGTGGTTATGATTCTGTGTATTTTACTGTATAGAGCACAGTAATTTTATTTCAAGCCCCGGATGGCTGAAAGCAAGCATAAAAGCAGCAGTGATATAGCTGGTACTGCTAAGAAGTGCCAAGCGCCAAGAAAGGCTGAAGAGAGACAAGAGGAAGTAAAAGTAACCGGAAAACCAAAGAGATCCACGATGCAGGGAATGGCGAGGGATTTTCTTGATTTAGGGAGGCACTGTCAGTTTTTGAGGCCCGTGACCTAAACACACAATTGTACACGAGGGTTGCAGCAGCTGTTCAGAATGCAATCCAGGGCTACCGTGTCATCTGTGATGAGAATAAAGAGCTACTACCCAGACATAACTGGATCGTTTTCTCAAGAGGGTAGATAGAATTGAATCCAGCGAGGAACCAGAACCCGTGCCATCAACATCAGGTGCGAGTGAGACTGTAGCTTTCCCTCCATCTCCTACTGCTGACAGTCCTTCAGCTCTCCCATCTCCCATCTCCTCTCCCTTCTTCAGTCAGTAACTCCTCTTGCCTATTCCCATGATGCCAGCCCCTGTGTGCCAGCTGTTGCCCTGCACTACTGTACTTTTCAAGGTACTATACTGTAAGCTTAAAACACTTTATTTTTGTTGTTTTTTTATGTATTATTATGTGAAAAGTATTATAAACCTATTACAGTACAGAACTATATAGCCGATTGTGTTAGTTGGGTACCTCAGTTAACTTTCTTGGACTTATGAACAAATTGGATTTATGAGTGTGCACTTGGAATGGAACTCATTTGTATGTTAGGGACTTACTATATTAGAAAAAGTAGAAAATTTGAGTTAACTATTTGTCAGGCATTTTGTGGAGGAATAATCTTTAAGTTTGAAAATAACAGAAAAAGTTTAAAGATGAAAAGTGCAAGTGATTTAACTCAAAAAGTTTTAACTGACATTAAAATGATAAACTAGATAAAAGGTTAAAAAACCCCAAAAAACAAACAAACAAAAACACCCTGGAAAATACATGTCCTACAAGTGGCGATACATTTAAAATTGGGAGATTTCACAAATACATCCAAATCTCAGGCTTATTTGAAAAAATGAAAAACCTAATAACCTATATGTAACCTTCCCTGTTTAGACTGTACAGTTAATCATGGTAGTTCCCTTATGGTGTTACCTCCTTTTGCTTCATTCATTTACTCACAGGCCATGGAGATTGCTGCTCCTTGCTCAGAACAATTACATCACTTGCCTGATCAGTACATTGGGTAGATTTGTTTTTCTGCCACTTCAGTGACCTCTCCTTGCCCTCAGGAGCAACTTTATTATGATTACCAATGATCCAAATGATCTTCAGACTCCAAGGGCCAGTGGGGTTGTCAAATCTTTTCCTCTCTAAGGCCAGGAGAGCTAGTACCTTCCTGGAGGTAAGCAGTCTAAACTTTCTTCCTTGGCCCTTTCTACTGCCGCTGGGTCATCATATGTCTCCTGGGTCATCTCTTCTATTTTCCCCACCTCTTCATTCGTGCCCCAGGCAAATGGCAGCTGATTGGCCTTCTCTTGGCAGGTACAAGTGGGTGCTAATGAATGGAAGAATGTGCTGTCCTTACACCTGATAAAGAGGTAATTGACTACCACCTCCTCTCTCCCCACTCTCAGTATTTCTTTTTATGTGCAATAATCTACATAGGCAAGACAGAGAGCCCTGTTTAGACCCTAGTTCAGAAGTTACACTTGACCTGAGAGCTCATAAAATGCTTAGATATTATTCCAAAGTACAAAGTTCCCAATGGTGTTGTGATTGAAATCATTATTTAAATAATTCTTTGAGGCCTCTGACACTTGTACAACACAAGCAGATTAAAGCAAAGGGCTGAGATGTTCATCTGTCTGTCCATATGTCCTTCCATCCAGTCAGCATTTATTGAATGCACACTCTCTGCCAGGTCCCTTTATGTACCATGTCCCCACAGCGCTAAAAGGTGAGCCCAATTTTATTGATGAGAAAATGGGCTCAAGGGATTCAAATAATTTGTTCAAGCTTATATAACTTAGAGATAAAAATTAAACTCTAAAGTTTAAGACCATTACAGTGAACAGTTCTGCCCTGAAGAAGTTTACTGTCTGGTAGAGACTATTTTAGATGTGATGGCTATGAACGTATTCCAAATTTAAGTTAAAAGTTCCTGCTGTTGTCTCAGCTATCTGGTGCTTTCGCTCATAGCACTTGGGAGACCAAATTATTTGGATAATTACTTCAGTAGACACAGTATCAGAACGTGGAGTGTCCTACTTAGTAATGGGTTATTGAAGGCTTTCCAAGTGTGCACAGGTGGGTGACTTCATCGACTAAGTCATTGTGTTTGGTCTCTGGGTTTTCCCTCTCTCACATTTCAAGCAAGCTGTCAGGCCCTTAGCATTATCTTGCTTTGGGGAATTTTTGCAGGACAGTAGAAAACAAAAACTGCTCTAAGTCAAGGAGTCCTCCTATATTTTGTAAATGTTTCTGGCAGATTAGGCTGTGTGTTCAGGAAGAGGGTGATGTGGGAGAGAGGAAGGATTCTAAGGGTCAAATGAGGACAAGAGAAAGTTGACCCCCAGCTTGGGGAGTGGTTTCTGGTCAGTGAACTGCACACATGATATGGGGTCCACTGCCACTCTATGGCGGAGAAGGCACTGGCAGCCCACCCCAGTACTCTCGCCTGGAAAACCCCAGGTGGAGGAGCCTGGTGGGCTGCAGTCCATGGGGTCGCGAAGAGTCAGACACGACTGAGCAACTTCACCTTCACTTTTCACTTTCATGCATTGGAGAAGGAAATGGCAACCCACTCCAGTGTTCTTGCCTGGAGAATCCCAGGGACGGGGGAGCCTGGTGGGCTGCCGTCTCTGGGGTCGCACAGAGTCGGATACAACTGAAGCGACTTGGCAGGAGCAGCAGCTACTCTATGGCAGTCCCTGAGGAGGTGGACAGACTTCAAGGGGTTGACATTGTGGGGACTCCTGGAGGTTTGCTAGTGCAAGACTTTGGGAACTGGGCACCATTCTGGGTGGCATCCGGGAAAGGGGAGTTCTCAGCGGAGCCTCTGAGTCAATTACAGTGATGGCTCTGTATCCATCCATCTCTGGCCAGCTCAGTGGACTAGGGGCTTACTGTTAGAGTGCACTGGATTACAAAAAACATGAAGTCCATGTTTTATATGTACTTCATGAACTCCATGCCAGAGTTTTCTTTCCAAAATGAAGAATTTTTGCTACTTCCCCTTTGCCTTCTAAATCAAAGTTAAATTTCTCAGGGCAGTTTCCAAGTCTTTCCCACTCCTGAGCTGGTCTTCATTTCCCTGAATCCCCCTGCCTCAGTACCTTTGGACCCCACACTCCGGCCACCATAAACTGCTTGCAGATCCACCTCCACTCCGCATCCCATACTCTCCTGTCTCTGGGACTTGGCCCATGCTGTTCCCTCTGTCTGTAGAGCTTTTCTCTGCTCTCTTGGAAGCTCAAATTTCAAGGCCCTAGAGGTGCCTTCCCAGACCCTCCTCCCCTAACACAAGCACACATACACCACAAAAGTAATCATTTCCTCCTTTCTGCTTGGTGGCATTTTATTATTTGATCAAACTTAGGGATTCAGAATCTGCCTCTGGTTGGAGGCATCCTTTGGTTGGAAGCATCCTGAGGTCTGGTGCTGATTCATCTCTGATTTCCCAGAACCTAGCACAGCGTCTGGCACATAGGAGGTGATCCAGCAAATGTATACAGGATGAGTACGTCAGAGAATGAGTGAAAGCACTGAAGGACACAAAGAGCCACCAGGATATAGAGCGGACACCCATGTACCAGGCCCAGTGCCTGCCACCGATGGACAGTTTTGAGCAGGGCAGAGGAATGCTGTATCAAAGAGCACCAGCAAGCTGGAGTCACACAGCAGAAGCATGTGAAGTTCTTAGATTTGGTAACAATTCAGGAGTTCTCTGTACTCTCATTTCATACTATTTGCTGGTTTTTGTGGTTCTACTAACCAAGAGCAGGGTATTAATAAAGCAACCATTGGGTGTTTGCTTCAGGGTATTTCACAATGCTGTGGGTTGGTATCAATGTCCTCATTTTAGAGATGAAGTTAACCTAGTCTCACACAACTTTCTCAAGTCCTTACCATGAATAGAGGTCAGATGCAAACTTGGTTTTGCCTTATCCATCAGGCACTAGTTAGTATCAATGTCCCAGTGGGAAAAGGGATCTTTAGTTAGGATAATTTGAGGAGTGTTTACTCACAAAGACACTAAGGACAAAGCCACGGGTGGGGAGAGGGGAGCCAGGGGGCAGTGCAGGAAGCTAGGCTGGGAGCAACACAGCAGTCAGCAGGGGGAGAGGGGGCACAGAAAGCAAGAAGGACAGACTGTTGTGAGGTGCACACCTCCTTGTGCAGAACCCAGTTGGCCTAGGCAACCTCCTGCTCTCCTCCCTCCCACTATGGGGCTCCCATTGGCCAGGCCCAGAGGCTAGGGAGTCCATGGGCAGGGTCCATAGGGGTCTGCTTCCATGGCAGAGAGCAAGGCGGAGAAAGAGGGAAAAATGGATCTGGAAGGGCAAAGAGAAGATATGCACACCAGCAGCAACTCACACAGGCAGGCAAGAGCAACAAGTCATAAAGCTTGGAGACACTTGATCAGGTCTTCTGGAACTGAGGGGACGTTCTTACAAAATCCCTAAGATCAATGACCACGGTCCTTTTACAGCAAATCACGCTCTCACCCTGCACAGCTTTCCACTCTACTTGGGAGGCCACATACCTCCATAGCTTCTGATGGCTGGGGTCAGTCCCAAATCAAGCAGTGGAGACCAAGGGCCCTTCCTTCTGTGACCCTGGTATAAAAGAGACAGCCACAGAGTATCTGGTGGCCTCTGTGGGCCCCGTCTCTTTGCAGCATCTGATTTCCCTTTGAACGAGGAGAGCCACGGGCAGCAGGCCAAGATCTGCCTTTCCTCTCCCACCCCCAGCTCCCCACATCCCATCCCATTTGAGAAGAGAAGGGCAACGCTGTCTTTCCATCAATTTCTCTCGTGCTTGCTTCCCTCACCTTTTCTCCTTCTTAATCTACCCGTGGCTCCTAAAAGGATTAATTAGAAAGATGTGAGCAGGGGTTGGAACGTCAGAAAACAATCGTCACTTTCCTATCTGACCTCTCTCACCAGCTGCAGAATTAACAAATTGAATGTCCTCAGCAGACAGGAGTGGCACATGATACGAAGTTCATTACGAGCCTCGCCAGGGCCTGTGTGCGAAGCCCCATTTAAACAACTCTTGCTGATTAAATTCCTCCCAGGCACTCCCGCCAGACACTGTTAGAAAATACTCACATCCAATAGCTTTTTAATTTTTTTTAAACATGTGCCAATTATTTGCCTGCTATCTGCAGGTGCTGGCAAGCATCACGGCCGGCCTCACTGTCTACACTCTTATCCACTCGGCGCCTGCCTGGGGGCTCACGTCGTCAGGAATAGGACCCTGGGCTCTGGTCTGGGCTGTCAAAAGCTCTCCAGCCACCCTCCAGGACTGGTCTGCCCCACCCCCAGCTTGCAGCCCCACACGTCTCACCTTCTGAAGCTCACAGCTCTCTCAAATGTTTCAAGGTGACAACACAGACCCGGGTGACCTGCTAGAAGTGGGGCCCAGAGGGGTAGGCACACATTCATGCCTGGGCCAGTGCCAGCTGCCTCCCAGCCAGGGTGTGCTTCAGACCTGAGCCAAACAGGGACATATAATCGCCACCTCTGGGAGCAGGAGGAGGGTGCGGAAGAGGGGTGAGATCCTGCCTGGAAAAGGGCTTGGCAGTTGCTCACAGGCCCCTTTCAAATAAGCCTCAGAATGCCTGTCTCTTTCTGTTCCCACTTCAGCCATTGCAATGACTTAGTTCATTCCTTGTTTAGTGATTAAAGTCATTAAGTTCTTAACAGCTTAATAGGTGCTAATTAATATCCAAAAGTGAGGGTTCATAAATATAAGCAGTAAAATTTTTATCCATGTTCACATTTTTTAAACAAAGGTAATAAAAAGTTTTACCAGTAAGTTTTTGCACAGTATTCAACTGTGAGCCATGCCCCACTCTCATCCCTTTAGGCCTGGGGATGGCGAGCCTGGGAGCCCTTTAGGCTCATGTACACTGCGCTCTGGGGACAACACTTTCCTGTTGGTGTCCTTTCACCCTGTCTACACCTTTGGAACTCACTTTGTTATTAGCCTGTCTAGCTTTCCCATGTGAGAGGCCGTCTCCTCTCACTGATGATAGTGGCTCTAGCTTGGAATAAACACTTTCTACCCATATTCTTTGAAAGTCCTGTCTTGCCCTCGGATGACACCCTGGGCTAGTGAGTAGGCATCCTCTCCCTGGCACTTTCACCTTCTGGCTCTTAGAGACCTTGGTGTTCCTACTTCCCATTAAATGAACTAAGAACTGCCATGAGTATAGAATGACAGAGCTAAGTAGTTACAAGGAATCGCAGGAGCGATTGAAAGAACTGAACATGTTTATCTCAGAGAAGAGAGAACTTGGGGTGGAGGAAGAGAATGCAATC
The DNA here is from genome assembly GCF_002263795.3 of Bos taurus. Taxonomy (NCBI): domain Eukaryota; kingdom Metazoa; phylum Chordata; class Mammalia; order Artiodactyla; family Bovidae; genus Bos; species Bos taurus. The sequence goes on from NC_037331.1 coordinate 61,575,199, forward strand.
TGCCTTCAGATGCCTGATAGGCACTTATGTGGAACAGGAAACAGGCTCAGACTCTGGGTCCATATGTGAGAGAACCAGCATCACTGGCAAGGAAGTAAAGGAGGCACATGTTTTAATATAAGAAGCAACTTTATAACAATTCAATCTTCCTAGAGATGGAACTGACTACCTTAAGAGGTGGTGAGTTCCCAGCCATTGGAGGTGTTCAAACACAGGACCAACGACCCCTTAGTGAATAGGTAGGGGTAGGTGAGAGGTAGGGAGAAGGATGGAGGGGACTCCAGAAGATGATCAGATTAGACCTTGTAAAAATTTTCTTCCAGAGTTGAGGTTTTATGACTCCCTTTTAAGAAATAGAGACTTTGCATCACCCAAAGATTAGGAACGAGAGAGAAAGAAAACAAAATAATTTTAAAAAGTGCAACAGTTTGGGCCATTTAGTGTAGGAACCCTATTTTACGTACTTTAATAGCCTAAAAGGATCACTGTGCTAAAACCATGCACAATTCTGAATATTTATAATGGTTATCTAGTTAGGAATAAAAGTTAAGAATAAAATTCAGTGAAATTTAGAACACAGAAGTAAGGGTTTCTGATTTAAATTGGTGTATAATACCTGGTATAGTCATCCTGACTTCCATATGGCAGTATAAATATCATGAAAATGCAAACAAAGAAAAAAACCAAGCAGGTAATAACCATTTAATAAAATGTAAGAGATGATATATGTGAAATTAAACTCTGAACCTCATCAATAGAAATGGACTGAGAAGTAGTTTTTGAGCACACATTCTCCATTTGAAACACCTCAAATTCAGAGTTGAGGTGAAATAAACTAAACACTTCCTACTGATGTCCTTATCTTCAAGTCACAGGGACAAGGATTAGAAAAACAAGCTGTCTCTTCTCCACTGTCTTCAGAGCTAGGTGAGCTGCTAGAGCCCTATCTTTCCCCAGGTTGCCACCCACTAAACCTCTGCCCCTCACACCACTGCCTTCTGATAATTTTTCCCTGTATTCATTCAAAAGCCACAGTTACCACAAAGCAGAGGGAAACTAGAAGAAGTACATTGCATCTTGGCTCATGTAGATGCTCAAAGAGAAGCATCAGAAGCAGGGTGGAGTCTGCAAGAGTTCTGGACAGAGTTCTGGATAAGGGGCATCATCTTTCATGTTCTAAACTGTGTACAGGAGGGATCTTGTACACAGATCTTCATCTTCAAGAACCTGAGAGTTGGAACAAGGGAAATCTAACTTCAGCCCCGTAGCATCATTCAGTGCAAAGGCCCACAGATCGACCTAGTGGCTAGTGCTTAGCTCTGTAGGTTAGAAAGGCAGATACTGCACCAAAATGTGAGGTCAGTGATAGGGCCTACTAGAAACTCCAGGCTTGGACGGCAATCTGATGTCTCAAGGATGAATGGAAAGGAAAGATTAATAAGGGGCCTACAGAAAGGTACTGCAAGATATGCTAATTATGGGAGAATTTACCTGATGATTCATGTCTCTAAAGTGTTATTCTGTTAGAAAAAGAAGACTTGTGAAATAAATCTTCTTTCTGTCTATGTTTATGAAACAAGAAGAGGGAGCTGCAAAATCAGAACGGGCTGAGATTAAGGCAGTGTGCAAAAGTAGTTTGATGAAATAAGAAAATAACGTGGGTAATTCCAAATGTAGTAGCAGGATTAAAATCCAACTGAAAATGGTAAGTGAAAGACAATATCTTTGTCTATAAAATTACACCAGAAATGAAGAGGAGAAACTTGAAAAAATTTTCCTGACCATAGTGGAAAATGATTAAAAGATAAAAATGGTGATAGTGGCCGATCTCAAGACCTAAGGATATATAGCAAATCTGAGAATTATACATGCTTCAGAAGAAAAAAACCGAAGTCAAAATCACCTTCAAATTAGGGTTCCCATGTCAGGATGAGAAGTACAAACATTTCAAATAAAATACCAGCAAACTGGATTTGACAGATTATTTTAAAAGTTGTCTATTATGATAAATACAGTGTTAATTTCAGATATGTAAAAATATTTAATATTATTATAAATTTCTTAATCAATGGATTAGTTTAGTAATCAATCAATCAATGGATCAAAAATAAAACCCAATATGATCACTTCAATATATACACTTCAAAATGTTTGATTAGGTCTAATCAAACTCTTAGGATCCAAGTTTAGTCAGTCAGACTTTTTGGTTGCCCACACACATATTTTTTTCCTCCCCCAATTTTATTTTACCGTGGGTCCTATGATGAGATTTACTCTAGTATTTCTGGTGTTTTGCAAGTAGTAGTATGACTTTAGGTCAACCATCTGAGTAAATATGAGAACTACTCCCTGCCCCTCCTAGCTCTCACCCACAGTGGAACCTGCGTTTCCCAGGGCTCCGTGTCCCTTCCCCAGCTCCTCTGCACTCTGGCGTTTCCATCAACACTGTTCTCTAGCCTCAGTCAGTCGGTAGCTCCTCCAGGGTTGCAGGTTGGGCTCAAGAGGTGGCACACATCTGGAATGGCCCTCACACTAGTGCTGTGATCCCTGAACCCTCTGTAGAAGAAGATGTGGACTTTCATTTCACAGAACAAAGCCTGAGTGGGAAACATGAGGGCTCAAATCAAACTGAACCAATGGTTGATATCAGAGGAGGTGAAGGTAGGATGGAAAAGGGGGTTCCAGAACATCTGGGGCTGGAGAAAGGAGCAGACAAGACAGATACAGAATCAGTCATTACCCATTTCATAATCTGATGAGGGTCAACCCTGTCACTATTCTCTTTTCTTATGGGTTGGTGGTGGTGGGATGACGAATAGGGATGGACATAGCAAAGTACTGAAATTCCTGGCTACATAAACATGGGAGTTTTGAATGTCACTGTGGAGTTTCATATCAGCCTTCACACCTTCTGGTAAATCCCTAGATTTGTGAGACATGGATTGAATAGCTGGAGAACTGAATTAGTCTCATATGACAGGCATAAGTCTTGCATGCTTCTGAGCCTTTGCACATGCTGTCCCTGCTGCTTGGGATGCCCACCTTGCCCTTGTCCACTAGATAAAAAGCAGGACAAATATCTCTCTGACAGAGGGAGGGACACTTTTTCCTGAACACATATGACAACCATGGCACTTACTCCACAGAACCTGAACTAGCTGTGCCCAGGCCTGTCTCCAAAATAGAGCATGTGTTTCTCCAGAGAAGAGGCCATGGCTTAACCATTTCTGTAGCCTTACATTGTTCTTGCTACATATTATGTCTCTGTAAATATCAGTTTGATGAATAAAGAAATATAGAATGGGCAGTCCAAAACTCTGGGTTAGAGAGGTGTACTTTGAGAGGTAGATAGGAGTTCAAGCCCTGCCAGGGAACTCTATCTTGGACATTCTTGGTTCTCAGTGGCTGGTTGGGCTTGATTTCTCTCTGAATAGGCCAGATCAAAAGTGGGACTCTGGTGAGCAGTTTGAGCATCCGGAATCACAAGTACCATGAGTGTGTGGAAGTTCAAACTATCTGCACTCCTTCTAATATGGTCTTCAAACTTGGCTGCACCCCATACCATCAAAGTCACACAAACTTGTTTCTTCTATTGGAACACAGTTTTAAAGGGCCACCTCATCTGATGGCAAGCACTAACGACTCCTGTTAGAAGATCCATGGTGTATTTGCACCTGTGCAGCTGGGAGTCTTTAGGTCCACAACAGAGAGGACTGTGGGACAGTCTGGGGACAGGAAAGATCACAGATCTGAGAGTCAGGAAATCAAGTCCTTCACTTTTAAAGACTGACATCCTTGAGTCAGTCTTTTAGGGGACAGGAAAGATCACAGATATGAGAGGAAATCTAGGCCTTCCCTTTGAAAGACTGACATCCTTGAGTCAGTCTTTTAATTTCTTGGGGTCCTAGTTTCTTCATATATTACAAGAGAGCATTGGATTAAATAATATCCTAAACCCCATATGCTGTATTATTTTAATCAGGTAGATTCTAATCAGTTAGGTCAACTACTGATTAAGGGATGGATCATAATGTTCTACTTTCTGTTTTAACACTTTCTTGATTTATTGACTTGACTGCAGGGAAAAATCACAAAATTCAAGATTTTGTTCTTATACTTTGCAGTATATCAATTGGATTATTGGATATCGATTGGATAGTCATTTCCATCACAGAGGGGTATTAGAAAGGTCTAAACCTTCATGCATGCTTGCTAAGTTGCTTCAGTTGTGACCAACTCTTTGTGACCCTATGGACTGTAGCACCTACGGTCCTCTTTCCATGGGATTCTCCAAACAAGAATAGTGGAGTGGGTTGCCACACCCTCCCTCAGGGGATCTTCCCAATCCAGGGATTTAACCTGTGTCACTTAAGTCTCCTGCATTAGCAGCCAAGTTCTTTACCACTAGCACCACCCAGGAAGCCCAAAACTTGCATTTTACACCTTGGTAAATATATTAATTAAGGTCAAACATTTGGACTATTTATAGCGGACTGTCTGTTCCCTATCCTGAGTCCCAGAGTTGGAATATAAAAGACTGGATCGGATAGCAATCAATGGACATTTATTAACATCTACTGCAGGGCCAGCACTGTGCTAGGGACTTACTTTTCAAATCTCATCTAATGTAGCACTTTCACTACATGATCTCGTTCACTCCTCACAGCTGCTCTCTGTCTTCTTTCGAGCTGTGCTCCCACCAGAGAACAGACCACTTAGAAGTGCTGTGTTTGGAAAATCATTAGAGGGGACTTGTCCCTGGCAGTGGATGATGTCACTGTGCCCAGAGACGGTGTACTCTGCAGCTCTTCCCGGACCCAGACACCCTGAAGGACAGCCACTTCTCCATAAACCTTGAGTTTTCCCAAGACATAGCCTTAAGCGTTAGAAGAACAACCTTGTGGAGTTTCTTATCCTTCTAACTTTGACTTGGCCGGAAATGCCCTGAGACCAGGCATTTCAGCTATATTTTAGCACGTCTGCCTCTGGATTCAGCAGCAGCAATAAACGATAGAGGGATGTGAGATACTAATAGTATTTCACCCACACACCCTTAAAATAACCGAGGCTTCTTGGGAATGTTAGATGTTAGTTCCATTTAAGGTGAAGTGGCAATGAGTCTCCTCAGCTTTCTCCTTTTCCACACAGAGGCCATCAAGTCAACTTTTTGCTCTAATAAGATGCTAAGCACCTGGGAAATCAGGAGATGTGGGGTTCTTCATTTATCTTTTGCAAATATCTTTTAAACACCTTTATAGTGAGAGACCCCTGGAGAAGGAAATGGCAACCCACTCCAGTATTCTTGCCTGGAGAATCCCCATGGACAGGGGAGCCTGGAGAGCTGCAGTCCATGGGGTCACAAGGAGTTGGCCATGACTGAGTGACTGAGCACATAGTGAGAGACATGGATGACTCCAAGGTGAAACAGACACAGTCTTTGTTCCTTTAAGGAACTCCCAGTCTGGACCAATAAATTGATAAATAGTAATACTGTGTCATGACAGACATAGTTGCCTACACGCTTAATGAATAGACTTTTCCCTTCTTTCTTGCTAAAGGAATGTCCATTTTATTCCTGTTTAATCTGGTGGATCAGTTACGATGAAACTGAGTCAGTCATAGCAATTCAGATGCCCTTTTCTAGTAACCAGTCCTAGGATGGATATCTGACTCAGTTCGGGCCACTAAGACTTCAACAAGAGTCTTCAGGACAACATTTCAAAAGGATATTTCTCCCCAATAAAATGGATTACAGGGATGAAACTTTTGTTTTTGTATCCATTCTTCTTTCTTGGAATGCTGTTGTTTAGTTATGTGATGCTTAAAATTGGAGAAGCCATACTGTAACTCAGAGGAGAGCTACAGACAACACTTGTGGATGACAAAGTATACATCTGCCAGGGGCAGGGGTAGGAAACTGAAAGGGTTAATTATGATTCCAAGGTTTTCAGGAGGCACAACAACAAAGATATCACCAAACCACGAACAGAGAAAGAAAAGAGTAAAGCAGATGTGAGGTGAAGACGTGTTTAAGGTTCTTGTGGGATGTTCATCAGGCAGCTGAAAAAGCAGGTGTACAACTGGTAAAGCAACCAAGGCTGAATGTTTAGATTTGGAAATTGTTTAAACGCTTATGATTTTTAAAATAGGAACCATCAAGATTGCCGGGGAAGAAAGTAAAGAGCAGAGGTGGCATTTACAGACTTTCATCGGGGCCATAAATGGGCATATATATGTGTGTGTGTGTGTGTGTGTATCAGATTTTTAAAAGAACCTGTGGCTCTTTAAAAATATGGTAAGAATCACGGCTGTGAAAAAATGTTTTGTCAGAAAGAAGAATTCGATGAAAATATTATTCACGAATTATTCACAGGTGCCAAAGTGAAAATTCACTCCAGGAAGAGGATATGTGGCAATTTTAGATGCTACAGAGATGTCCTGTGGAAGAAAAGAATTGAGAAATAGTCTCTGGATTGGATAACTGGTGACCTTTAAACAAGCTAGCTCAGTAGATAGGAGAGGTTACAGTTCAGATCTTAAGTTGTTGAGAAGTGAGTAGGAAGCAATGATTGAGAGGCAAGGAGTGTGGGTGCTCCTCTAAAGAAACTTATTTGTGAGAGGGAGTGATGATCCAGATAAGGGATAGCTGGCTAGTCTACCTTGCCAAAAACAAGTAAGTCAGTATGTGGAAGAGAAGACCCTGGAATTGTTCTTAGAGGAAGTCAGCATGGCACAGACTGAAGGTATAGTAGGTGTATGAATGAGAGGTGGTCCTTGAGGGGCTCATTTTAGGCAAGAAAAGAGCCAGAGTACACAGGCATATTGATGAAAGGAGAAGGGATGCATAGGAAGCTTAAGAAAAATGGTCTTGCCATCACATGCTAAGAATGAGAGGTCAGAGGTGCTCTGGTGGTGTTTTTGGAACTGCTGGTGTGAAGGGTTAGGTGTGGGCAAAAGCGTCACTGTCTAGGGAGCTGGAGCATTGGCCTCGAGGTGCTGCATGCTGACTGGTCAGTGCAACTCATGCTGCACTATAGGTTCCTGCTGCCTGGCTGGTAAGGCTTCGCTTTGGCCCAAACATGCATGTGGCCCCTACAACAGTCCCATGCCTCTGCCCGTGATGTGATTAAAGGAGACCTGTGCCTTTAAGGAGTGCCCCCTTCCTCGGCCCTTCCCCCTCCAATTACAGCACTAATTTCAGTAATGGAGCATTAATAGAGTAATGGGCGAGTGAGGCTGGCCTGAAGGAACTGTGGAGCTCAGCACAAATTGAGTAAATAAACCATATATTAGATTTCTAAACAATACTTTTAGTCTAGTCTCCAGGGAAAGAGAGTCGTCAAGACTTACTTAAGTCATCCCTGCAAAGTGTATGTAAAAGAAGCCTCCTTTCAGAGCTTGGTTGTTTGTAGAAGCCGGAAATCTCTCTCCCAGGGATTGGAGAGATAAGATAGCTGCTGTTCCCACATGTTCCCTTTCCTCTTTATTTCCCAATTTCTCTTACTTTGACATTTGTATCAGAAGTGAAAATCCCCAAGATGCCTCCCTCCTAGGGACCCTCACTGAAATGGGAGGTACTGGACATGTCCCATGGAAAAGTAGCCCAAGGCAGGTGATGATCATGGATGGGAAGTGGGAAAGGGGCAGGGGACCAGAGAGTAGAGGAACTTAGGGAAAGAGAGGGGAAATTATTAGCAGATGACCTTATGGGAGATTGACCCTGTTGTTGGCCATTACTTGGCAATGTTTTAATAAGGATCTCTTTTAGAAGACTAAAGAATAGTAGCAACATGTTACAATAAGGACTTGCATCTACTACCTTAAAGGATAGTGGAAAAGAACAAAGGTCTAAGTGTCAGAAGATCCAGGAGATCGTCTCAACTCTGTTACTAGCTGAAGGATTCAGGACCTTGGACAAATAATATTATCTTTCTGTGCCTCAATTTCCTTGTGTGTAAAATGAGAAGAGCAGTATCTTTTTGCTTGCTTCCCAGGAAATTATAAGGGACAAAGGACATGTTGTGTTAAGTTGGGGGGCCCTGTCTACAGCAGCTGGCCAGGCCTCACCCTCTGGCCCTCTGATGCCCATCCAGCCCAGCTCCAGCCTCAGAGGGAGACAGGGAGCAATTTTGGACTGTGGGGTTTGGGCAGTGGTAGGAAGTCCCTGAAACATTAGTTTAGGGCCATGAAATGTTAACATATTGAGCACCTACTCCATGACCATGATGGTGACACTCTGAAGCTGTAAGGTAGGTCTAGAGGATTTCTGTACTGTTGTTAAAATCCGTTCTGACTTTGTTTGCTCCTATTGCCTAATCAAGTCCTGAAGGTGGGAAGAGAGCCAGGGTTGAGTGCTGGAGAAGAGCTCCTTCTCCTCCACGAAGGGCCTGCTGACTCCAGGAGGGCTGTGAAGAGCCACTAGGGTGTTGATGGCCAATGGCTGCTCTGCTAAATCTTCCAAATGTTCTGCAGGTTCTACTAGCTAGAGAGAAACTACTGAAAGTAAATCCCTCATGAATCTTCTGTCTACATAGGGTGGGGCTGGGGAGGCAAAAGACAATAGAGAAGAAGCAAGGGAGGCTCTAGTATCTTTTCAATCTTAGTAGTGAAGTGCTTGAGTTCTGCATTCACAGGTGGGTTCAAATTCTTGTCCTGCTAGTTACTGGTTCTGTGACCTTGGGTGAATTTCCTGTCATCTCTAAGCAGTTTCCTAAATGTCAGTGTGTGTGGCACACCTTTCTTAAAGGTCTGTGGTAAAGGTTCAGTGACAAATATGGGATTTATATAAGTTGCTGTTGTTTCATGTCTGTCTTTGAGCTTTTTAAGATTAGATACCATGGTTTTAGTCCCCCACCCCCAAACCTAGCACCTACATGCATAGAGAAAGAAGGAAGAAAAGAAGGAAGCCAGGGAGGAAGAGAGGGAAGGGGCAAGGATATTTATCTGATTTGGTGGGCAGGTCCCTGGATTTCTAGGAATCCCTCATGGCCTTCAGTAACATCAGAGCTGGCTCCATGGGCAACAAGGCTCAGAGTTCTTATCCAGGTTCTTGAGAGTAGTATGTGCTAAGTGTGTGTTCAGTTGCTAAGTTGTGTCTGACTTTTTGCCACCCCATGGATTGCGGGACACCAAGCTTCCTTGTCCTTCACTATCTCCTGGAGTTTGCTCATATTCATGTCCATTTAGTCTGTGATGCTATCTAACCATCTCCTCCTCTGCCACCCTCTTCTCCTTTTGCCTTCAATCTTTCCCAGCATCAGGGTCTTTTCCAATGAGTCATGGATAAAATAGGATCCTTTCTTTCTCCCCACTCCACACCCTCTCCAATTGTGCTTCTTTCTGAGGTAGTCATTGAACAGATGTACCTCTCATGAACAGTCAAGGGAATTGGCCATCACTCAACGAGAATGACACTGCTTTCTGATCTGGGGTCCAGGGCCCAGTATGAGTCAGAGTGACACACAGGCCCCCAAAGCAACGCATCCTGACAGCGGCTGGGTGGCAGTCGCCTCGGGGCATCAGCGACAGTAGGATCCCTGGCCTCTTCAGAGAGGCTACTTGGTGAACTCCCGCTTGGGAACTTCAGGTGCGATAAATGTATGATTGAGGCATACAGAGAAAGAAAAACAGCTGGAAAACAGGATAAATGAATGGGGAAGGAGAGGCTGTGTGCTAGACTTTTAGCTGGGATCCAGACCTTATTTCTAGTCACACCAAACTCTGTGACCTTTGACAAGTCACCTCATCTTTCAGAACCTCTTTCCTCATCAGCACAGTTATTTAGCTCTTTTGCATCTGACAGTCTATGCTTTTCATGCAAGAGAGTCAGGCTTTAGACACAAAGGAGAAACAAATTTGATGCAGAGTTTCTGCCTTTGACCTGGCCTTGGGGACCCCTGATCACCTGCAAGCAGCATAATGAACGTTATGCATCCATCATCCAGCCAATCTTATTTTATGCATTTTTTAAGTCACTTGCTCTCCTACCAGAAAGTTTTTTAAAGCAAACCTCAGACTTCATAGTATTACATACACATTTCAGAATTCAGTATTTGGACAAGAACTATTTTTCAAATATAACCACAGTACCTTGCCACCTCTAAAATTATAAAAATTCCTTAATATCATTCAATATCTAGGCATTTCTCCTCCCTTTCTCCTACCCCACCTCCTAGATACAGTTTGTTCATATCAGGATCCAGATAAGTCTCATACATTGTAATCAGTTGGTTTCTCATATGGGTTGTTTTTCTTTACACTTTTTCAGAGAAGCTTTTCAGAATTTTAAAATAATTTTTCAGAGAAGTTTTATATTTGCAACAAAATTGAGTGGGGAGAGAAAACAAAACTGAGTGGAAAGTAGAGAGCTTCCACATGCCCCCTGTCTTCACATACCCACAAACTCCCTTCTATCAACATTCTGCACCAGAGTGGTCCAGTTGTAACAATGGATAAACCTATAGTGATGTATTATTACCACTCAAAGTCCACAGTTTACATTAGGGGTCACTGTTGGTATTGTGTCTTCTATAGGTTTTGACAAAATATAATGACATATATCTGCCATTATAATATCATAGTCATGAGTACATTGTAGCATCATACAGATAAGTTTTACTGCCCTAAAATCTGTGCTCTGTCTATCCATCCTTTCCTCCCCACGAATCCCAGGCAACCACTGATCTTTTTGCTGAATCCATAGTTTTGTTTCTTCCACAATGTCATATATAGTTGGAATCATAAAATACATAGCCTTTCAGATTGCTTTAATTCATTTAGTGATATTCATTTAAGTTTCCTTCATGTCTTTTCATGGTTTGAAAGCTCATTTCTTTTTAATACTGAATAATACTTCAGTCTCTGGATATTCCACAATTTGTTTATGAATTCAATTACTGAAGGATATCTTGATTGCTTTCAAGTTCTGGCAGTTGTGAATAAAGTTGCACTAAATATTTACTTGCTGGGTTTGTGTGAATGGGCTTCCTTGGTGGCTCAGTGGTAAAGAATCCACTTGCTAAAGCAGGAGACGCAGATTTGAGCCCTGGGTTGGAAAGATCCCCCTTGAAGAAGGAAATGGCAACCCACTCTAGGATTCTTGCCTGGAGAATCCTATGGACAGAGGAGCCTGGCAGGTTATAGTCTATGGGGTAGCAAGTCTGACCCAACTTAGTAACTAAACAATGACAACAATTTTTGTGTGAATTTAAGTTTTCAACTTATTCGGGTAAATGTCAAGGAGTGTAATTGCTAGGTCATATGGGAAGAGACTGTGTAATTTTGTCTTCATTTTGTGTTCCCACCAGCAGTGGATGAGCTTTCCTGTTGCTCCACATCCTCACCAGCACCTGGTGCATTTAGCATGGGTTACTTTTTAACTTATAGGCTCTCTCTTTTCAGCTTTCTCTTTATTTATTGAAGAAACCAATCATTTGTCCCATAGATTTTCTCACAGTCTAGAGTCTGCTGGTTGTATCCTCATGGTGTTTAGCATGTTTTCCTAATTCTGAATTGCTTTCAAATCAGTACTTAGATCTAGAGTTTGATCAGATTAAAATGTGATATTTTTTGACAAGACCACTTTATAGATGGTGGTATGTACTTTTCATTGAGAGGAATAAAATGTTTGATTGTCTCTCTTTTAATGATATTATGATCATTATTACATAAATAAATTAATTCATTAGTACTGCAAAATGGTAAGAGTCTATCATCCTTTCTGCATTTATTAGCTGGAAATGCTATAAAGAAAAACCTTCCTTCATCAACAATTTGGTTTCCCTGAATTACAGTTCACATTGGAGAGGTTATTTTATTTGCCATTATTTCTATTTAAAAATAATGAATTGATTCCCTATAACACATCCATTTCATCCATTGTAGCAGTTATTATTCTAATTGATTCTCTGAATACCTCATCTCTGGTCAGTGGAAACTCTTTCAGACAGCTCTTGATCCTTTTGCCTTGACCTCAGTGGAATGTGAGTTTCCTTGCTGTCTTTTATGACAAGGAGCTCCAGACTTATCCACAGCAGACCAGGAATTAGTCAAGGAACCCTGTTACTTGTAGTGAGTTATTGACACTTTCTGCATTATGTTCTTCAATGTTGACAGAAATGGAAGCTTAGGCAGTTAGCTTAGCATAGAAGCTTACTGGGTTTGCAGAATGTTTTGCATCTGGGGCAACCTAGGATACTTTGTCATAGGCATCTTGATATTCTGAGAGGTATTCTCTGTCTTGGCCACAAGGACAGCCTTCTATAAAGACTTGTTTGCTAATGTTTATTAAGTTCTCATGGTCATCCAGGTCTCCTTTCATCATAATGTGTGTCTGTGTGTTAGTTGGTCAGTTGTGTCCAACTCTTTGTGACCCCATGGACTGTAGCCTGCTAGGCTCCTCTGTCCTTGGAATTCTCCAGGCAAGAGTACTGGAGTGGGTTGCTACTCCCTTCTCCAGGGAATCTTCTTGACCGAGGGATCGAACCTGGGTCTCCTGCATTGCAGGCACATTCTTTATGGTCTGAGCCACCAGGGAGGCCCTTTAACATAATAGTATGTAATAGCATTACATATGGCTTCCCTGGTAGCTCAGATGGTAAAACATCTTCCTGCAATGCAGGAGACCCGGGTTCAATCCCTGGGTCTGGAAGATCCCCTGGAGAAGGAAATGGCAACCCACTCCAGTATTCTTGCCTGGAGAATTCCATGGACAGAGGAGCCTGGTAGGCTACAGTCCATGGGGTTGCAAAGAGTAGGACACAACTGAGCGACTTCACTTCATGTAATAGGAACCACTACCTTCATCAAACTCCAACTATGTATTAGGCACTTGACATACATTTCTTATCCTCCCAGCCGCCTTATAAAGTAGGTTAATTCTTTATTAATTCTCTTTACAGATGAAGAAACCAAGACAGAGATTGAGTACCTTGCTCAAGTTTATAGAGAATGAGCTGGCAGTGTAGGGTTGAAGCTTGGGTAGAAATAACTATGACATTATACTCTTAGCAGCAAGACTGGATTGCTTGGCAAAATGTGAATGCAGGGAAAGATGTTTTCATTTGTGGTTACTGCTGCTGCTGCTGCTAAGTCGCTTCAGTCGTGTCCGACTCTGTGTGACCCCATAGACGGCAGCCTACCAGGCTTCTCCGTCCATGGGATTCTCCAGGCAAGAACACTGGAGTGGGTTGCCATTTCCTTCTCCAATGCGTGAAAGTGGAAAGTGAAAGTGAAAGTGAAGTCGTGTCTGCTCTTAGCGACCCCATGGACTGCAGCCTACCAGGCTGCTCCATCCATGGGATTTTCCAGGCAACAGTACTGGAGTGGGGTGCCATTGCCTTCTCCCATTTGTGGTTAAGGAGATCTCAAAAGGAGGATGTGTATGAAAGACATGGTAGTGACAGAGGGAAGGGGACCATAATCCAGAAGCTGATGAACTGTCTCAGCTTATTTCTGATTCCTCAATGGCAGATTGTTCTGGGTGGTTTTTTTGATCCAGGAGTTTTCCCAGATTTGACTCTGAGCTAGCTTCAGACTTCTAAAGGGGGAGGAAGGCTAGAAAAGGAGAAAATGGACATGGGGGATAATGTTACATCATGCTTGCTCCAGCAGATGGGTCAATGTTTTAATTTAATTGATGGCTGCTGTCCCACTAGAGCTCACTGCAGTGTCAGAATGGCATTTGTTGGGCCTGGCAAAGAGACAAACCATGTTTATGTATACTCCTTGGTCTCTGAAGCCAGCAATTTTTTCTTTAATGGCCCCTTGATGTGTTACAAGATCCTAATTAGGGCAGTTCAATAAATCAGTCCTTTGGGCACTGACGCTTCAACACAGGCCTAATTTGCTAAGCACTGGTGGACATTAACCAGTTGTTGGAAATTTTCTGACATTCCTCATAGACTCATACAAGGATCCTAGTCCCTCCAGTGACCCGATTCCAGATTCTGGCCCTGAGTGCATGTTCCTAAAGGTTGATCTCAGATAGTCCATGACTAATAATACTTCCCCCAGGCCTTTAGTGGATTAGGCTATTGTTTGCCTACTGCTCCAGGATAGACAGAGATATGTAAGTGTTAAGTGGTGGCCTCATGGCTCCAAGCTTCCTGTGGTTGCTGCCCAGCCTTCAGGATTAATTTAGGGCCTATCTCTGTAGAGAGTCAACTGTCCTGTGCAGTCCTCATTCATAACTTCCTGCTACATCTGGCGAGACGCCAGGAGACTCATTCTTTGTCTACTAGGCTGAAAGGAAAAAAAAGGGGGTGGAGAATTACAAAGGAAGGAAGGGCATTGTTGTTGTTCTTTAGTCTCCTAAGTCGTGTCTGACTCTTTGTTGGCCCATGGACTGTAGCCGGCCAGGCTCCTCTGTCCATAGGATTTCTCAGGCAAGAATATTGGAGTGGGCTGCCATTTCCTTCTCCAGGGAAATCTCTCTACCCAGGGATCAAACCTGTGTCTTCTGAGTCTCCTGCATTGCAGGTGGATTCTTTACCACTGTGCCACCTGGGACCCCCAGGGAGGGCATTATGGACGCCTTATCTTCAGAGAGTTCATCCATTCCTCTACAAAGGATAAGACTGGCAAGTCAGCCCCAGTGATGTACTGGTTACCGACCATGGGATTGCATAGGAAGGATGCGATGTGTTTGGGGAATGGATGCTCCCCACTTGACAGGGGTTTTGGAACTAGCATCTGAGCACGTAGAATGATAATACCAACAGTTTTTGAATCTTCCCAAATGCCATGCCCTGTGCTCATGATTTTAAAGGCAATGTTTTAAACTTTCCTGTATACTCTCTGGCTTACTTTTGGGTAGAAATTTTTATTATTTATATTTTAGAGAAGATGAAATTGAGTCCAGAGAGGTTAAACTCCTTGGCCATCAGATAGCTGCAAAAGGTGGAGGTGGCTGACCCTGAACCATCATGCTATGCAGGATAATGCAGAATGGAGAAGCAGTTTCCAACTTCTCCCAGGCAGCTGCAAGTGTGATGTTCTCTTATTGAACTCTATTCCTGTAGTGGACCCTGGGTCATATACAAGCCCCAGTGGGACAATTATGGGACTGGCTCCACAAAGTCCTGTGAAATAAAGTGGGGTGAAGTGGAGTTACTACTATAGAGGGCAAAACCTGGAACTGTTCAAATGGATGTTTAAGAGGTAGATGATTCACACTTTGGAAGTCTTAACTCCTACTAGCCAAATGTTCCTGTATTCCACCTCACAGCTGATTATGGTGTTTACCTGCACCCCCACTCCAGTACTCTTGCCTGGAAAATCCCATGAATGGAGGAACCTGGTAGGCTGCAGTCCATGGGGTCGCTAAGAGTTGGACATGACTGAGTGACTTCACTTTCACTTTTCACTTTTATGCATTGGAGAAGGAAATGGCAACCCACTCCAGTGTTCTTGCCTGGAGAATCCCAGGGACGGGGAGCCTGGTGGGCTGCCGTCTATGGGGTCGCACAGAGTCAGACACATCTGAAGTGACTTGGCGGCAGCAGCAGGGTATGCATTTGCTCAGCTTCCTTTCTACTGTGATGTCAGGTATTGCTTTCGCTTTGGTCCCTGCCAGTCTCTATCCTGTATACAACTCTTAGGTACCTGCCTTTATGCCAGGTCCCGTGCTGACTGATGAGGATACCAAGAGAAACAGGCAGTGATTCTTGCCATTGATGTGAGCCCAGCCTGGGACATGGTCAGGAGAGACTGTGCTTAAAGGTAAGGGCTTGGGTCAGATGCTTTAAGTTCAACCCTCAGCTCTAACATGTATCTTAACCTCAGTGAGTGTTGGCTTCCTCATTTGTAAAACGGGGATGCTAACAGGACCTTTCTCATGTGAAAGAGCAAAGATTGAACGAGATCACTCATGTAAAAACTTGACCCTGTCCCAGGTATGTAGTAAGCTCAAACAGACATCAGCTGGTAATACTTCCTGACTTTTGGGGTTTACCCTCTTTTCATAATGGCCTAAGTTTCCTGATTCAGTGAGTGTGGTTGTTAAATCTGTCTTTGGCTGCTGCTGAGTCCTTGACAAAATGGTCTCAGTTTTAAACTGGCTCAGGTTACAAGACTGTGTGATGACTCGTGACCCTAGCAAGCGTACAGCTGGGGCAGCTGGCCTGGGCCCTGTCCTCTGACCAGTCTTGTCAGGTACCACAGTGTTTCCACGGCAACTAATACATTTGCAGTTGTTTTTTTTTTTTCCCAGTATTGATGACATATCTTTACATTGCCTAGAATATTTTTGCTATTTCTTTGATTTTTCCCATTTCTAAACAGAAATATCACTTTTAAAAAACTTGAGTGTTAGAGAACTGGACACAATGCCTATTTTACTTACTAATATAAACACATCAGGCTTTCACAATATTTGGCTCTGTATGAAGAACACAGTCTGTAGTGAATTGGTCTCCTTCCTGCCATCCTCACACACTTTGCTTCCTTTGACCTCTGTGCCCCTGCTGGCTATTCCCCTATCCTGGACTACCTTCCTACATCCAGTATTTTTCATCCTTCAATGCTTGTCTCAAGGTATTACTCCAACTATGTGCTATGGAATCTGTAGCTCTTGCTTGATTTCTTTCCTCCCTGAACAAGTGAAACACTCATTGTATACCTGCAATTCGGCATTTCCCCACATGTTTTCTTATATTCAGACTATTCATTAAGCATTCAGGAGCCTCCTAATATTTCCAAACTCTGTGCTAAGTATTTTTCACATTTATTGCCTCTTTTAACTCTTTCAACAGTTCTGAAAATAGGTATTGTTAATTTTCCCACAATGTCTATGCAAAAACTGAAGTTAGACTCCAGTAGCTTAAATAATTTGTCCATTAAGAAAATGAAAAGACAAGCCAGACCAGGAGAAAATACATGCACATCATATATCTGGTATGGAATTTGTATCCAGAATGTATAAACAACACTTAAAGCTCAACAATAAGAAGGTAAGTGACACAATAGGTCAGATATGAATAGACATTTTTCCCAAGAAGGTAGATGAATGGCTAATCATCACATTAAAATTATGTATAACATCAATAACTATTAGGAGAATGGAAATCAAACCACAATGAGATATCATTCATTGGTATATACCACCCACTAGGATGGCACACAGAGTCGGACACGACTGAAGCGACTTAGCAGCAGCAGCAGCAGGATGGCTATAGTTGAAAGAACAGAAAATAACAAGTATTGATGAGGATGCGGAGAAACTAGAACCCTCGTGCTTTACTGATGCGAATGTAAAATGGTAGGACCACTTTGGAAAAGAATGTGACAGTTTCTTGAAAAGTTAAACATACTTACCAAACAATCTAACAAATCTACTCTCAGGTATCTACCCAAGAGAAATGAAAACATACATTTACACAAAGATTAACAACTGAATGATCACAGAAGCATTATTCATAATAGGCTAAAACTGAGATAATCCAAATATCCATCTGCTGTGAATGGATAAATGAAATGTGGTATATCTATAAAATGAAATATAACTCAGCAATCAAGAGGAATGAATGCTAATACATGCGACAACATGGTTGAAGTTCAAAAATGTTTTGCTAAAGAAAAGTAGGCATATACAAGTGAGTATATATTGTATGATTCTGTTCACATGAAATTTCTAGAAAAGACAAATCTATGGAAATGGAAAGGAAGTCAATGGTTGTCTAGACCTGGGATGAGAATAAGGTTTGACTGGTCATAAGGGAACTTTTTGGAATGATGGAAATGTTCTAAAATTGGATTGAAGTGATATTTGCACAGCTCTGTAAAATTACTAAAAATAATTTTATTGAAATGCATACTTACAATGAGTAGACTTTATGGTATACAAATAATACCTCAGCAATGATGTTAAAAAAAAAAAACGTATGTGTCCAAGATGATACAAATAGGGAAGTAGGGATTTGGGCCCTATCTTCCTTCTATGCTCTTTTTCTAGCCTTTGTCATTTTTTCTTGTGTATGGTTTGTTTCTCTAGCAGGTGTACAACTCCTTGAGCACAAGGAGCATGCCTTTACATTTTTGGGACTCCCTCACAGTGCTCTCAACAAATCTATGGAATTGAGTTGATAGCACATGGTATTCTACTGGGATTATTCTATGCCAGAAGGAACGGTGTAGGACTGCTGTTTCTCCAAATGCTGCCCCGAGTGTTGAGACATGAGGGGTAGATAGTCCATCAAAGGCATGCCGCCTGAAGAACAATGTAGTGACAGAGCTGGCTGACAACAAGAGACAAAGAGCTGTGCTGTAGAACACTGCCCAGAGCAACCTGTCTCTTCCTGCTCAGCCCAGCAGACTGTTAAAAGGACTACAAAAGGCTGCTGGGGAGATGACAAGAGCTGAAGAATTTGCTGAATGTGTTACCCTTGATATCAAGAGTAAACCCGAATGACCTTCCCAGGACACATAGTAGAGATTATTAGAATATAGACAAGATCTGAATCCAGGCAGGGAGGCAGAGATGCAGAAGGCTCACATATATTTTATCCACTCAATAATGAATTTGCTGGAAATCAGAATTATTATTTTTCATAATTTTAAAAGGGGTTATAAGTAAAAACTGTCTAAAACTTGAAAATGGGCAAAAGAGACCATTGAGTGTCCTCTCAGTGGCTTTCTGGGCATTGTCTAGCATGCCCAGGTGTGCACTTTTGACTGTCTTTCTATTGATTAGGCTATTTTCCAACCATAGTGGTAGCAGTAACTTGTAGAAAACCTGGTAATAATGCAAACAATTCTTGTCCACAACAAAGCAAATGCATTTCATTTCACCCAGTGGATATAGCAAAGGTAACTACAAACATTACATTTTATTGCCCTTTCAGATATTAATAGATGCAGTTTTGCATCTATTAGCAATTTTAAGCATTCTTGATTGCTTATAGATAGATATCTCTGTTCTTCAAATTCCCCATTAAAACAACCTTAATATCTAATAGGTTCTTCCATTAGTTAGTGAGTCACATAAAACTTCTGACACATATTCCTTTCATATTTTCACAGTAGTCATGTTTTTAACTTATTAAGGATTATACTTTAGTAGTATACAAAGAGAGTTCAGGGCCACAGCTCTGGCTATCAAAAACTGTGGTCTGCATTTGACCAGACAATTGAAGGAGTTTCTTATCCACCCTCCCCATTCTGAAACTTACCTGTTCCTTCTCTATAGGTCCAGCAGGCACCATTTTCTCCATCAGGAAGCTTTCTCAAGCCTTTAGACTGGGCTAGACGTCTTTGTTCTGTGCTTTCACACACACACACAAAAACCCACTCTCTGGATTTGCTTTTCTCCTAACACCGTGGGCAAATCCACCTGAAAATGGCAAAAATCCAAAGAAAGGCAACAGTCAGAACAGTCCCATGTCTGGTTTCTAAAGAAGTGGCAGAGTAAGTTCTGCCACAAGCTCAGACCATGGCTAAGTACCAGACATCGAGGAATTTATCTTACTGGGTTATGAGGCAAGCTCAAGGAGCAGATAGGCAATCATGGGTTGGGAACTAGCTTAGAGCCCACCTACACATTTTCTAACTTTTATGAGAGGCTGTTTCCTCCTGCAGTCAAACTGCCCAAAGTTCAGTTGCCCAAAGCTGCTCCAAGGAGTACAGAAACCAATGATGGTAACTTTTCACATAAAGACTAACAATACTATAATACTGTGCACACCTTGTACAAGTGCACACCTTGTAACAATACACTTAAAAAACTTGTTAGGAGGGTAAATCTCATGTTAAGTGTTATTACCACAAAACTGTTGGAGGTGATAGATAAGTTTATTGCCTTGACGTGGTGAAGGCTTCATAGCTGTATGCTGTGTATGTATGTTCAAACTCATCAAATTGTACACATTAAATATACACAGTTTCAAAAATCAATTATACCTCAATAAAGCTATTGTCTTCCCTGGTGGCTCAGACAGTAAAGTGTGTGTCTACAATGCACGAGAACTGGGTTAGATCCCTGGGTCAGGAAGATCCGCTGGAGAAGGAAAAGGCAACCCACTCCAGTACTATTGCCTGGAAAATCCCATGGACAGAGGAGCCTGGTAGGCTACAGTCCATGGGGTCACAAAGAGTCAGACACGACTGAGCAACTTCACTTTCCTTTCCTTTAAAGCTGTTAAATTTTTAATATGAAAAATTTTTTAAAAGATTAATATTGTTAATGTGGTCAAATAGCCAAGGATCGTGGCAAAATAGAATTTGTTAAAGCTATTCAAAGCTGTTACAAGCATTCAAACAAATATTATGCTTATTCTTATATAGGGAATAAATATTTAACTTGGTCCAGAAAGAGAGAGAAATATAAGGGAAGCAGGAAGGATGCATAAAGTTTTAAAGCAAAATTAATTAATTAGAAAAGTGGAGAAATGATGGTAAATCCAAAATCCATTCTTTCAACAGGGCTAATTACATTGGCAAGCTCTACACAGCATAATAAAAATGGGAAACGAGAGAAAAGAGAACTAAGCCCCCAAATAAAAATATCCAACATAAAATAATCAATAATGAGAAGTGGATTTAGGCAAGATTAAAAAGATTGTGAAAACTTTTAAGAACATATAATGTACATCTCTATATTTATAAAATTTAAAATCCTGATTAAATGAAATTTTAAAAATGAAAATACAAATGGTCCAGTTTGTATAAAAGAATTTTGAGAGTCTACACAGAACAAAAAGCATGGAAACCTACTGTTAAAGTACTGGATCCAGACAAATGTAATAACAAATTCTTTCGTATGAACACATAGTTCCTCTGCTATGAAATCTATTAAGAGGGAGGAAAATAAAGCTATACAATTTATTTTAGAAAACTAATATAACCTTGACACCAGTACCTCTGCGGGAGACACCCAAACACTCCAACATTCTCCTGTTGACAGTTGTTCAGCAGTGAGCTGTAATTTTGAAGTTCTCTCAGGAGAAGATGAGTGCACGTCCTTCTGCTCTGCCATCGTGCAAGCACATCAACATTTTAGGAATCAGCGAACTAAAATGGACTGGAATGGGTGAATTTAACTCAGATGACCATTATATGTACTACTGTGGGCAAGAATCCCTTAGAAGGAACGGAGTAGCCCTCATAGTCAACAAAAGAGTCCCAAATGCAGTACTTGGATGCAATCTCAAAAATGACAGAATGATCTCTGTTCGTTTCCAAGGCAAACCATTCTATATCACAGTAATCCAAGTCAATGCCTCAACAAGTAATGCTGAAGAAGCTGAAGTTGAATGGTTCTATGAAGATCTACAAGACCTTCTGGAACTGACACCCCCCAAAAGATGTCCTTTTCATTATAGGGGACTGGAATGCAAAAGTAGGAAGTCAAGAGATACCTGGAGTAACAGGCAAATTTGACCTTGGAGGACAAAATGAAGCAGGGCAAAGTCTAACAGAGTTTTTCCAAGAGAACACACTGGTCATAGCAAATACCCTCTTCCAACAACACAAGAGAAGACTCTACACATGGACATCACTAGATGGTCAATACCAAAATCAGACTGACTATGTTCTTTGCAGCCGAAGATGGAGAAGCTCTATACAGTCAGCAAAAAAAAAAAAAAAAAAGACTGGGAGCTGACTGTGGCTCATATCATGAACTCCTTATGGCCAAATTCAGACTTAAATTGAAGAAAATAGGGAAAACCACTAGGCCATTCAAGTATGGCCTAAATCAAATCCCTTTTGATTATACAGTGGAAGTGACAAATAGATTCAAGGGGTTAGATCTGATAGACAGAGTGCCTAAAGAACTATGGATGGAGGTTCATAACATTGTACAGGAGGCAGTGATCGAGACCATCCCCAAGAAAAAGAAATGCAAAAAGGCAAAATGATTGTCTGAGGAGGCCTTAAAAATAGCTGAGAAAAGAAGAGAAACAAAAGGCAAAGGAGAAAAGGAAAGATATACCCATTTGAATGCATAATTCTAAAGAACAGCAAGGAGAGATAAGAAAGACTTCCTCAGTGATCAATGCAAAGAAATAGAGAAAACAACAGAATGGGAAAGACTAGAGATGTCTTCAAGATAATTAGGGATACTAAGGGAACATTTCATGCAAAGATGGGCACAATAAAGGACAGAAATGGTATGGACCTAACAGAAGCAGAAGATATTAAGTAGAGGTGGCAAAAATACACAGAAGAACTATACAAAAAAATTCTTTATGACCCAGATAATCACAATGGTGTGATCACTCACCTAGAGACTGACATCCTGGAATGCAAAGTCAAGTGGGCCTTAGGAAGCATCACTACAAACAAAGCTAGTGGAGGTGATGGAATTCCAGTTGAGCTATTTCAAATCCTAAAAGATGATACTGTGAATGTGCTGCACTCAATAAGGTAGCA
Source organism: Bos taurus (assembly GCF_002263795.3). Lineage (NCBI taxonomy): Eukaryota > Metazoa > Chordata > Mammalia > Artiodactyla > Bovidae > Bos > Bos taurus. The sequence continues at coordinate 61,597,564 of NC_037331.1, forward strand.
AATTTGGAAAACTCAGCAGTGGCCACAGGACTGGAAAAGGTCAATTTTCTTTCCAATCCCAAAGAAAGGCAATGCCAAGAATGTTAAAACTACTGCACAATTGCACTCATCTCACATGCTAGCAAAGTAATGCTCAAAATTCTCCAAGCCAGGCTCCAACAGTATGTGAACCATGAAATTCCAGATGTTCAAGCTGGATTTAGAAAAGGCAGAGGAATCAGAGATCAAATTGCCAATGTCCATTGGATTATCAAACAAGCGAGAGTTCCAGAAAAACATCTACTTCTGCTTTATTGACTACGCTAAAGCCTTTGACTGTGTGGACCACAACAAACTCTGGAAAATTCTGAAAGATATGGTAATACCAGACCACCTGACCTGCCTCCTGAGAAATCTGTATGCAGGTCAAGAAGGAACAATTAGAACTGGACATGCAACAACAGACTGATTCCAAATTGGGAAAGAAGTACATCAAGACTGTATATTGTCATCCTGCTTATTTAACTTATATGCAGAGTACATCATGAGAAATGCCAGGCTGGATGAAGCACAAGCTGGAGTCAAGATCTCCAGGAGAAAGATCAATAATCTAAGATATGCAGATGACACCACACTTATGGCAGAAAGGGAAGAAGAACTGAAGAGCCTCTTGATGAAAATGAAAGAGGAGAGTGAAAAAGTTGGTTTAAAATTCAGAAAACTAAAATCATGGCATCTGGTCCCATCACTTCATGTCAAATAGATGGGGAAACAATGGAAACAATTAGAGACTTTATTTTTGGGGCTCCGAAATCACTGCAGATGGTGATTGCAGCCATGAAATTAAAAGACGCTTGCTCCTTGGAAGAAAAGTTATGACCAACCTAGACAGCATATTATAAAGCAGAGACGTTACTTTCCCAACAAAGGACTGTCTAGTCAAAGCTATGGTTTTTCCAGTAGTCATGTATGGATGTGAGAGTTGTACTAGAAAGAAAGTTGAGTGCTGAAGAATTGATGTTTTTGAACTGTGGTATTGGAGAAGACTCTTGAGAGTCCCTTGGACTGCAAGGCGATCCAACCAGTCCATCCTAAAGGAAATCAGTCCTGAATATTCAGTGGAAGGACTGATGCTGAAGCTGAAACTCCAATACTTTGGTCATCTGATGTGAAGAACTGACTCATTGGAAAAGACCCTGATGCTAGGAAAGATTGAAAGGCAGGAGGAGAAAGGGACGACAAAGGATGAGATGGCTGAATGGCATCACCGAGTCTATGGACATGAGTTTGAGCAAGCTCCAGGAGTTGGTGATGGACAAAGAAGCCTGGCGTGCTGCAGTCCATGGGGTGGCAAAGAGTTGGACATGACTGAGAGACTGAACTGAACTGAAAAAGTGCATTAAAAAGGGACAACTATAGACTAAATGTATAACTAAAAATATAATAACACTATATGAAATATTAGCAAATCAAAACTAGAATTACATTAAAAATATACTATGCCCAAGTGAGTTTATTCTATGAGTATAAGAATGATATATTCTAGGAAATATTTTAATATAATTAACCATATTAGTAGAAGAAGGAAAATATTAGGTCAAAATATCAAAAACACTGGGGTCAGAAATCAAAAATCTATTCCAGATTTTTAAAAATAAACCTCTACTATAGAAAAAAAAATTTAAGAATCCTGAAAATACCATCTTGAAATAAATAGCCACCAAATAAGGAGGACTTCTCTGCAAGTCAAAAAACAAGAAAAAGATGCCAAATATAATCACTATTTTTAGGTATTTTTCTGGAATTTAAAGAATTTTAAGAAAATGAAATAGATGTAAAAATATTGACAAAAAGAAAAAGATACTTTTTGCAGAAGACATTTACCTATCTGAAAAAACTAAAAGCATGTACACTATAGAGTAAAATAAGGTACACATGATTCAGAACATAAAAAAAAGTTAGAAAAAAATGTATACACACACAAATAGAGTCCCAGTACATGTAATATCCTGACACAAAGAGAGAAAACAAGAAGAAAAACACTGAAGTTTATAAACTTGTATGTAGCAGGAAGAATATGATAAAGCTGACAGGTACATGATAAATGGAGAAAAATATTTGAAACCTACCTTAAATATTAATGCCTTTGATAAAGAACTCTTAGAAATTGCTGAACACTTTCATTCATTCAACAAATATTTATTGAGTGCTTATTCTTTGTCAGGCACTGTTGTAGATGCTTGGAAGACATAAATGAACAGAAAGCTATAAGTCTCTGCCATTATAGTTCTTACCTCTTCATGCAATTTATTTAAAAAAATGCAAATAGTAATAAAAATGCAAAAATCTTGACCTCCATTAGCATTTAAAGACATGTAAATATAAAAGTTTTATTTTTACTTGTTACTAGTTAAATCAGTAGAGATTTTAAAAATTGATTATTCTCAGTGATGTCAGGGTATGGGAAACACAGACTCTCATACACTTCTAAAAGGAGTATAAATTGGTAGAAAATTTTTGGAAGGCTATTTGGCAGTCTTAAGAGGGCTGACTAGCAATTCCTCTTTTAGGAATTTATACCAAATAAAATACCACTCTAATGGCAGGAAGTGAAGAGGAACTAAAGAGCCTCTTGATGAGGGTGAAGGAAGAGAGTGAAAAAGCCAGCTTAAAACTCAATATTAAAAAAACAAAGATCACGACATCCGGTCCCATCACTTCATGGCAAATAGAAGGTGAAAAGTGGAAGTAGTGATACATTGCCTCTTCTTGGGCTCTAAAATCACTGTGGCTGGTGACTGTAGCCATGAAATTAGAAGATGATTGCTTTTTGGCAGGAAAGATGACAAACCTAGACAGTGTGTTAAAAAGCAAAGGCATCACTTTGCTGACAAAGATCTGTACAGTCAAGGCTATAGTCTTCCTTGGGCTTCCCTGGTGGCTCAGCTGGTAAAGAACACGCCTGCAAGGCAGGAGACCTGGGTTCAATCCCTGGGTTGGGAAGATGCCCTGGAGAAGGGAAAGGCTACCCACTCCAGTATTCTGGCCTAGAGAATTCCATGGACTCTATAGTCCATGGGGTCGGAAAGAGTCAGTCATGACTGAGCCACTTTCACTTTCACTTTCCTAGTCTTTCTAGTGGTCATGTATGGATGTGAGAGTTGGACAGTAAAGAAGGCAGAGCACCAAAGAATTGATGTTTTTAAACTGTGATGCTGGAGAAGACTCTTGAGAGCGCCTTGGAAAGCAGGGAGATCAAACCAGTCAATCTTTTTTTTTTTTTAATTGGAGGCTAATTACTTTACAATATTGTGGTGGTTTTTGCCATACATTCACATGAATCAGCCATGGGTGTACATGTGTTTCCCATTCTGACCCTCCCTCCTACCTCCCTCCTCATCCCATCCCTCAGGGTCATCCCAGTGCACCAGCCGTGAGCACCCTGCCTCATGCATCGAACCTGGACTCAAATCAGTCAGTCTTAAAAGAAATCAACCCTGAATACTCTTTGGAAGGATTTTGCTGAAGCTGAAGTTGCAATACTTTGGTGACCTGATGCGAACAGCTGACTCATTGGAAAAGACCCTAATGCTGGAAAAGATTGAAGGCAGAAGGAGGAGACAGTTACAGAGGATGAGATGGTTGGATGGCATCACCAATTCAGTGAACATGAATCTGGGCAAACTTCTGGAGATGGTGAGAGATAGGAAAACCTGGCGTGCTGTAGTTGATGGGGTCACAAAGAGTCAGACATGAATTGGTGACTGAATATCAATAACAACGAAGTAAATAAGCAGGTAATTGCAAAAAGAATGTAACCATAAGGATACATACTTCAGTGCTATTTATAAGGGCAAAAAAATTGGAAACAATCTAAATTTGGTACATACACACAACATAAATTGTAGTGCTTGCTTCAGCAGCATGTATACTAAAAAATTAGAATGATGCAGAAAAGATTAGCATGGTCCCTGTGCAAGAATGACAAATTCATGGAGCATTCCATTATACTGAAAAAATGGGTACAAGACTTAAATAAACATTTTTCCCAAGAAGACATACAGATGGCCAAGAGGTGCATGAAAAGATGTTAATCATCACTAATTATCAGAGAAATGCATATCAAAACTACAGTGAGGTATCACTTTACATTAGTCAGAATGGCCGTCATTAAAAAGTCTACAAATAACAAATGCTGGAAGGGGTGTGGAGAAAAGGGAACCCTCCTTCACTGTTAGTAGGATTGTAAATTGGTGCAGCCACTATCGAAAACACTATGGAGGCTCTTCAAAAACAAATTGAGTTGCCATATCATTCAGCAATCACTCCCCTGGCATTTATCCAGGCAAATCTATAATTTGAAAAGATATACACACCCCTATGTTCATAGTAGCACTATTTACAATAGCCAAGAGATGGAAGAAACCTAAACATCCATCAACAGATAAGTGGATAAAGAAAATGTGGTATACACACAATGGAGTATTACTCAACCCTAAAAAGAATGAAATAATGCCATTTGCAGCAACGTGGATGGACCTAAAGATGATCAGAGTAAACCAGAAAAAGAAAGACAAATACCACATGCTATCACTTGTATGTGGAATCTAAAATACAACACTAATGAAGAGGTCTACAAAACAGAAACAGTCTCAGAGACACAGAGAAGAGACTTCTGGTTGCCAAGGGAGAGTAGAGTAGGGGTGGTGGAGGGAAGGACTGGGAGTTTGGGATTAGCAGGGACAAACTATTAGATACAGAGTGGATAAACAACCAGATTCTACTATATAGCACAGGAAACTATATTTAATATCCTGTGATAAATCATAATGGCAAAATATGAAAAAGAATACATATATATTCAGCAAAGTATATTACTGCATGCAGTGCAAAGTGCTTTACAAAGCGCAGTGTATTACTGCACTTTGCTGTACAGCAGAAACTAATGCAACACTGTAAATCAACTATATTTCAATAAAAATTTTAAAAAGAAATTATATTGTAGAAGAACATACAGTAATACAGAAGTACTGTTAAATGAAAAGGTAGATTGTGTTATATACTGAGAGATTTCATTTTAAATGTATACATATATATATATTTATATGTGTGTGTGTATATATATAAATACACCACTTAAAAATTTGGAAAGATTGACATTAAAATATTAATTAAGGTTTTCTTAGTGGTACAATTTTAAGTGCTTTCCATTTTCTTTCTTGTGATTTAGGTAGTATGGATTTTATAAATTTTAAAAGGACTATTGTTTCTTTTTAAACATATAAAGACATCCATGTACCTCAGAGAGTTTATACTTTGTTGGATCCCATTTAATTATTGCAGATACATCCCCCAGGTTTTAAACAAATCCCCTTAACACTGCACTAATTCTTTCAGGCCTGAGAAAAGGCTGCCAGGAAGAACAGGATCTGACAGGTCTAGGATTAGGTGAAGCAGGTAAAGCGAGTTGCTGAAGCGTAGAGCTGGGTCCCATCTTTATTTCTGTCCACTGTAGATTTTTTGCATTAATTCTGGCTTTTTAAAATATTAAAGTATTATTATTATTGAGTACTGAGAATTTTGGCAACACACACCTTCCTAAATTTTGCACCAAAGGTGAGTGCCTCCTTCATTTCACCATAGCCCCAGCCCTGCCCCTCCACAGCCCCCTGCACTCTCCATGCTCCATAGGCAGCATCTTTACATACATTGCCCCACCTCCTATCTAGCGGGTGCAGCACCCTCCCAGGAACCAGCAAGCGAACCTGGGTGCTTTGGGTGGAGTGAGGGATGGCAGCGATTCTGAACATTCTTGGAGCACTTCCTTTGGCCTGGCCTCCGTGCAAAGCACTTTACCAGTACTATCTGAATCCGCACATACCCTGGTAGGTTGGGTAGCGGAGAATCCTATGCATCTCCCAATATCCTTCTTTCCTCTCAGTAACAGACTTTCCAAACTGCAGCTGGGGACATGGCCATCCAGAATATAGACCACATTTCCCAGACTCTCTTGCAACCTGGTGTGGCTGTGTGATTAAGTCTGAGACGAAAGAAAGTAAGAGAGCTGTGTAATTTATGGGACAGGTCTATAACGGGGAAGGCCATTCCCTTCTTGCCTGCTTCCTCATGGAATATGTGAGTGAGGACTGGAGCTGTAGCATTCATTTGGCATAGATATTAAAGTCAGCTTTAAAAATGGTGTGATCATGTGGAATCTCCATACCTGGCCTGGATTGCTGTGTTATGAGAGAGAAATAGACTTCTATCTCAATAAAACCACTGTTTTCTTGGCTTTCCCAGGACTTGCAGATCAACCTAATCCTAATTCATTCTGATAAATGTTATGATGAGTCCACTTTGTAGATGAGGAAATGATTTAGAGAAGTTAATCACGTTTTCCAAGTTTGCACAGCTATTTAGTGAGATCAAAATCTGAAGCCAGAATGTCTGACTCTCAAGCCCTAGCTCTTAATCCTATGCTATTAAAGTTCCCTGTTTTAGGAAGATTTCCAAATCTGAGCAAAAGGCTCAGAAGCCTAGACTTTTGATGCTCATTCTTATGCTGTTCTCCAGCCCAAGCCTTAAACCCTTTGAGGGCTTCAGCAGGTTGAAAATGGCTCAGCAGAGAACAGGAAATCCTTGTAAATGTCTTCTCGGGTACTACCCATACCTCGCTATGTCCTCAGACCGCCGAGTGACACCAGCACTGTTTATTTGCATGGTTCCTTAAGGATTGTCCATTGTTGTTTCCCAGAACAAGTTACGCTGCTCTTCCTACAATGAGTGGTGGGGGTGGGGATGGGGAAGGGCTGCGTCTCTGCAGACACTTCAGAAATCCCACCACTTTGAGACAGTCTCGAGAAAATCCAGTCCCAGCCTTGGAACAATGTGTAGCCCTGTGGCATTTTGACATTGGGCGTCTCTTCACTGTTGAAGTAACTCAGCACGTGGCAATGTGTTTATCCCCTTGGGTCAGGTCAATGCTAAAGTAAGTTCATCGCCTCTGCTTCTTCAATAACTGATGTCTGATGCATCAGCTGAATGCATTTCAGGCTTATAAGCAGTTCCCTGGATCCACAGGCAAAAAGCTTTCACCATCTCCCCCTCCCCCACTAGTGACCATATCTTAGCATTAATGCATCTGATGGCACCAAGCCTTTGTGGCCCGAGCAAGGACAGTCGCCAAGCAAGGATTGAAATCACATTTTTATTTACATTATTACTTTTCCACAGTTTGGTTTCCTTCAGGCTTTTGATCTATTAGGCCACACCATTTAGTCTGGACTGAATCCTTGAATTACTTTACTTTTTCTTCCAAGACTCTCAAAGAACTTGATAAACTTGTACTTATTAAAATATTCATCAATAGTGTTAACATACCAGGGATAAAAGTGAAACACTGCTTAATGTGGGAGACAAAATACAATCTCAAGTGTAGATTTTGACTCTTTTGTGAATAACAATCATTGTTTTAGGAAAACACTGAGTTTATCCAGCCTTTGTTAGAATCTCCCTATCATATAATGGAAATGTTAAATCTAAGCCTTCTTGTGAAGTAAACTCATATTATCATTTACATATGTCCAGTCATGGCATTAATAAAAGCAGATTGTCTTGGATAAAACACACAGTTAACCTTTAAAATAGATCTGAAAATAAGATTATGAATAATTGTTCTTCTTTACTGTGACTATTGGGCTGTATTTAGTGCCAAACTTTTTTGACAGCTCCTAAGGAGTAAATTGTAAGTATATTGAAATTGTTATCCAAGTACAAGCTGCCACTTCTGTGTAATGGCATTTTTCTCCCACAAACTGTGAAAGAAATGGAGCCATAAGGAATCAAAGTAAAATCAGAGGGATTTGTTAGAATAGAAATTCTGATTCCTTCATTCTACTTCTCATTTATTGTCAGACAATAAGTGAAGAAATGCCCACTAAAAAAATCAAAAGATCCCTTTATCTTTTGATAAATAAAATGTGCAACATTCTCAACACAACAGCTTAGTTTTGGAAGAGCTACCCTAAATTCACTACTCACTGGTCCACTCGAAATTACCTTCTGTGTATTTTAAGAGTGAGGGACAGGAGGAGAACCAAGAGAGTAAGGCCAAGCTATATTCACTGTAATTGCGGAAGGACCCAAAGAGGGCAGGAGGAAAAGTTCATATCATCTCTTCTTGGACCAACTGGGATGCTTGTGTGTTACACAGAATTCCTTTCCCTGTGTGGTTCTGAGTGAGGATGGCCACAAGAAACATCTGTGGCAGTGACACTGCAGCCATTACATTCTAAAGGCAGCTTGTATCTCCCTTATTCATGACCTCCGAGTTCACCGAGCCGGAGAAAGAAGTTCATCTGCCAGGACAGAGCCTCCAGCTCCCATGGGATCTCCCCCTTCAGCTTCTCTGAGTCCTGGGCCAGGTATGTGCCGTTCTGTGGGGAAGGGTACTGCCTTCTGTGTCCACCAAAATTACAGGTGCAAAAGATAGACACGGTCCCCATTTTCCCTTGTGGGTTCCAGCAGGTCCTCCCCTCCTCTACTTCACTCTAGTTCGTCTCTCCTCCTGCTGGCCCTGTGGCTCAACAGCAACTTCAGACCCACCCACTGCAGATGCAAAGACCAGCCCCATCTGGAGATTCCTTCACCAACCCCTACAACGGGTTAAGATCTAATTCTGTGCTATCCAGTATAGTAGCCACAAGTCATGTGTGACTATTAACATTACAATTGATTAAAATGATAGAAAATTCAAACTCCAGTTCCTCAGTTGTGCTTGCCGCATTTCACATGTGTACCTAGTGCCTGTGTTACCAAACAAGGCGGATACAAAACATTTCTATCATCACAGAAAGCTATACTGAGCAGTACTGGTATAATTCCTGTCATATGTTCCTTATTTCATATCATTTATAGAAATTGTTTTTCTCTGATCAAACACTAGCATTTGGTAAAGACTGGTCTGGGTCAGTGATTTTCAACTTTTTGTTCTCCAGTACCTATGATGGATATTATTCACATGTGTGACACATTTCTATGGCCCAATTCAGATTTTGACAAAATCTCTAAATAGGTTTCCAAAAGGAAAAAAAGCAACTTTTTGGCCAACCCAACAGATGGCCCTTGAGAAAATATGAAAGATGCTTAGACAAACAACGAGGGGCAGTCCTCTCTCTGGACAGAGATGTGCACCACATACAAGCTATCTTCAGGCCCTCTCCAATATTCACTCTTCCTATATACATTGGGATCAGTCAAAGCTTTGTGTGTGGAGGGGAGTAGAGAAGATGCTGTTCTTCAGCACTCAGGCTTTCTCCTTCTGTGTGCCATTTCCTACATGCCTGCTGGACCACCCAGAGGAGGGCAGGGCACTTCCCACAAGCAGAGGCCTGAACTGATTCTTACCATGTTCTGAACAATAGCACAAGAGCTTCTGCAGGTGGGAGACAGAGAGGTATAGTTATTGTTTACTTTATTTTATTTTTTTAGCTCTGGTTGTTTTCATTTGAAAACCCTGGGTTTGTTATGTATTTAAAAAAAATAATACTAGCAATACAAGCTATCTGCTTGTATTATCATTTAACTAATACAAGCAATACAATCTCCTTCCAACTTTAGTAAGAATGGACCCTGGGGGGTTTGGGGGAGCAGAAGTTTCACTTTGTTTTCCAAAATAGAATTTTTAGGTAATAATCAACAGATAATTTCATTATAAAGGTTTATTTCAAACTTAATAGAAGTCATGATAACTTTTAGAATTCACTTCCCTAAAACAGCCTTGATTGAGACAATTTAGATGAACACAAGTGTTACAGGATGAATTGTGTCCCATCCCTCCCCTCACCAAATTCATAACTTGAGATCCTGGTCCTTACTGCCTCAGAATGTGACTATACTTGGAGATTGGTGGGTTTGGTTTAGTTGCTAATTCATGTCTGACTCTTGTGACCCTATGAACTGTAGCCTGCCAGACTCCTCTGTCCATGGGATTTTCTAGGCAAGAACACTGGAGTGGGTTGCCGTTTCCTTCTTCAGGGCATCTTCCCGACCCAGCAATTGAACCCAGGCCTCCTGCATTGCAGACAGATTCTTTACCAACTGAGTTATGAGGAAAGCCCATACTTGGAGATTAGGGCTCAGGAAACTCAGAATCACCTTCCAAGAAGTTTGATTAAATATAGTATTATGTCCAACAACAAAAAAATCCTCTAATCATATTACCACAAAGAATTACTAGGATTGCTGTTTGATTACTAGTTTGACTTTTCAGCCTGTGTTCTGGCACCTGCAGGCACACTCAGGAGTTCACCCTGGACTTCACAGATAATATACTCTGTATGGGTACCTGAAGACATACTCAAGAGTTCACCCTGGACTTCACAGATAATATACTCTGTATGGGTGTCAAGATTATTTTTATGATTGGATGTCGTTTTTTTAACAGTCCACATTTCTAGTTTCAAAACAACCAGAATCATCTCTAACCAGTTAAAAAGTAGGAGAAAGACTTATTGAAGGATATGAAGGAACTCAGACTTGAGGGGATGCCCTAGAGAAAGGGGCTGGAAGCTCAGCGCCTTGCACCAATGCTCAAACACTTCAGAGAAAAATGGCCTGATGAGGAAATCATGGTCTCTGCTGCTGGCAGGCATGAAGTACCAGGGATTTATTTATCTTTACTGCACTAGCTTATTTCACCTGTTTTGAAGCCATTTCTGCAACAGGATCTTCTGTATGGAAGTCTTGCCCAGGTATCCCTGATTGCTGGACATCTGGGTCATATGCTGTGTTCTGAAAGCAGCAAGGGAGGCAAATAACTTATACTCTGGGAGACATAGGTATTTCAGTTAATAAAGGGGGTCATTTAAAAGTTGATGGGCAGGCAAAAATATGACAAATGTCCACCATAGACCTTGAATTATTTACTAACTATGCTGTGCTTTGTTTAACATCTAAGCCTCTAAAATGATCAGAAAAGTCATGTCGGATAGATAAAAATGTGATGATGAGAAACAAAAACCAAGTCAAATATTTTCAATCAGATTTTCACTAGAGTATTAAACAATACTTTCCACAATCAATATGTGTTCAATATTCTCAGAATACTTCACAAGTGCTTATTAATAAGTAAATAAATGTTGCCATATAAAGTGGTCTTTTTCCTTAGTGAGAACACCAAAACCATCAGAATCTAAAATGTTGGATTGTAATTCTAGCTCCTCATTTTCACACCCTCTAATGGTGTCGATCTCATTCAAGAACATAGTTTATCTGTTGCTATGGTAACTTTGTTTTCCAACAGGAAAACTGGGACACATGGATCCTACCAAGAATCTTGGTAATTGTTTTTGGGCACAAGAAGTAAGTTAACAGATGCTGCTCAAATATTAAAACAAACGTCTTGATGGTTGATGGGAACAAGAGAACAGAATATATCAAGCCAGGACTATTCCATAAGAGTACTCCAGTATTCTTGCCTGGAAAATCCCGTGGACGGAGGAGCCTGGTAGGCTGCAGTCCATGGGGTCGCTGAGTCAGGCACGACTGAGCGACTTCACTTTCACTCTTCACTTTCATGAATTGGAGAAGGAAATGGCAACCCACTCCAGTGTTCTTGCCTGGAGAATCCCAGGGATGGGGGAGCCTGGTGGGCTGCCATCTATGGGGTCGCACAGAATCAGACACGACTGAAGCAACTTAGCAGCAGCAGCAGCATGATGTGGTCATGGTACAAACACATGGTAAAATGTGTTTGCTTCAACACATTTGCTTCAGGAGGAAGTTTTGTAGGCATTAGTTAATTCAGTCATGCATTCATTTTTCTATTTTAACCAATATTTCCTGAGCACCTACTATGTGTCAGACACTGATCTAGGATCTCATGTTCCACAAAGGTTTTGCAGTCTAATAGCATAAAACAGATAGGTAAGCAAAACAATGCAGTAAGAGCTTGAGATTCTAGGACAGAAATTTTACAAATCTACTTAACCACACACTGCAATATAATTACATAACAAAATGTGAATATAACTTCTCCCTATGCTATGCTAAGTCACTTCAGTCATGTCCGACTCTGTGTGACCCCATAGACGGCAGCCCACCAGGCTCCCCCGTCCCTGGGATTCTCCAGGCAAGAATACTGGAGTGGGTTGCCATTTCCTTCTCCAATGCATGAAAGGGAAAAGTGAAAGTGAAGTCGCTCAGTTGTGTCTGACTCTTAGCGACCCCATGGATTGCAGCCTAACAGGCTCCTCCATCCATGGGATTTTCCAGGCAAGAGTACTGGAGTGGGGTGCCATTGCCTTCTCTGAACTTCTCCCTAAGTAACTGCAAAAAAGTTATGTATTAGTATCCTATTCCCAATGCATAGGAGATCTCCAAGTGTTTTGAAGTCAGTTATATCTGCTTTTCTGTTTAAAGACTTTGTTAGTTTCACTTTGAAACAGTAAAATGTCAATACACATCCAGAACTCAATTGATAGAAGATTTCAGTAAATACAAAGGTAAATACCATGATTACATTAGCGCATGTACAGAACAGATGTCTAGTGAAAAGCAGTCCTTTCCCCATTCTGTCTTAGGCAATTAATTATTTTAAGGACTTTTTCGAAACAAAACAAACACTAAACTCTTCTGTGAAATCTCTGAGACCTCTTCAGTGTTCCTCCTGAATTCACACATCTCTATGGGAGCAAGCACCACCTTATTTGATGCTACAGTATTTATTTATTTTTGTCTGTCTCCCATCCTGCACTGTGCGTTCTGTTCTATCCTTGGCATGGAGGGTCTGGAAGATGAGCAATCACCTTGGAATAAATGGGCAGATGATGGAATAGATGAAGGCATCCCTTTATCAACCAGCAAAGTGTGAAGAGCAGTTTTCTAGTTGAGACTACATGTTCAGGGGTTGGACAGGCAGCCTTGGGTTGGAATCTGTCTCTGCTACTTATTGGTTCTGGGAACTTGAGCAAATCACATAATCTTTCTTGGCCTTAGCAGTTTCAACTATAAGATAGGAATAATTAGTAGACCATGACTCAAAGGCTCGCTATGAGAATGAAGTGGAACAATGCTGTGGAAGACTTAGGACACACTGTAGTTTAGTGCCAGCACTGCAGCTGATGCTCAGTAAGTAGTGGAAAGATTCATGACTGATATTCCGGTGGATGATGCTGCGTAGCGCGCTCACATTTACGGCCACTGAACTTTCTGAGCAGAGCAAATTGTACATTTGCCCTTTGGCTGCTATTTGCCTTTGTCTCATATCCCTTTATAACATAGAATCAGCACCTCTTCCTGTCCCAAACCGCAGTTTTGGGCTTTTTTGAACCTTTGATAAGATAGTTTTTATTATTAGTAGTAGTATTTGCTGTTGTAGCTCAAATTTTTCTTTCTCTGCTTCCCACTGACTTGGAAGGGTGTTTGATAAGAAAATGCCCCCAGCTTAATTTGAAGGCCCAGTCTGCTAATTCATCATGAATTATAGAAATCCAATAAGCTGGCCTTCTTATATTAAGAGCCCGAAATCACTGTATGGCAAAGTTTGGGGAGTAGAGGAAGTGTGGGCGGACCAGGTGGATGGTGGGAAACGGCAAAATATGCCCCCACCCCGACTCCAAAAACAAATATACATGCAGTCTTAAAATAACCAGAAATGTTTTTCCTTTTTCTCCTCTGCTGGATGCTCATTCTGAAATTGGACCAAGTGGAAAAACACAAAGCCCTTCAGATTTGTCCAGCTTTGTAACATTAAATTGGGATGGAGTGTGTGCTGGGGGCGGGGGTGATTTCATAATACAGTAAGTGGAACCTTTTAGCTTCAGTAAGTGAGTCTGACTCAGGAATGCAGGCGATTGTATCTCCAAAAAAATCAATATTAAGATGCACAATTGCTCCCCTGATATTGAAAGAATTAGTTGATCTACATGCTAAATGACAAGCCTCTTGATAACAGGGATTATGCGACCTTCCTTTCCAGCCAGGGCTGCTGGGGACTGTCCCTTGGGTCCCTAAGGCAGAGATAATCTAATTAGAACAACAAAGACTAGGTCCATTTGAAGAGAAGGCAACGTGGGGGTGGGTGGGGGTCGGGAGGTGACGGTGTTGAGTCTTGTGTTGGCAGGGAGGGGCTCACTCAGAACAAAAGCATGTAGGTGGCGAGTTGCTGGGGAGTGAGGCCCGGAGGGGAGAGGATGCCTGCAGAAAGGGTGGACAGAGGTCACTTCTAAAACATGACTTAATCTCCACTTTGGCTCCACAAACACTGCCACGCTGGCTCCCAGACTCTGGCCAGACTTGACGGAACTAGTAATAGAGTCTCCAGACATTCAGACACTCAGAGGCCCTCCAGCCAGTCACAGGAGAGAAGGAAGGGCCTGGGAAATACACGTGGGCCTGTCTGACCCAAGTCCTCTGCCTCCACTGTAAACTCCCACCATCCCCAATGTTGGAAGGTTCCAAGGAGCAGGCCCTGGTGGAATGTCCACCTGTCCACATCAGATGAGAGAAGCAAGACTGTGCGTTGCATTTTTTAGAAAACTAAACTTCTGTCATTTAAAGGATGTTCCTCTCTTCTGATATAATGCTGTCTCGTGTTTTCGGTCATAAAAATTCCCTTTGAAAATCTATGAAACTGTCTTTTTAAACAGACTTCTGTGCAAATGTTTTAAAATTTTACCCTCATAGATTCCTTTTTACTTGTAGGGGGAAAAAAAAATAACAATGGCTCAAATAAACTTTGTTCCTATTTCCTACACTCTCCATAACTTTTTGCTCCCAAGGTAAAAGGAATCCTAAGGTAGTGAGACATTCATTAGGTTGATAGTTTTCCCATTTTTAAAAGAAGAGCTCTTATGTAATCACGTCACTCAGAAAGATCCTCAGTGTGTATGGACCGTGGTTTGGACTAAGGCAGGGGAGCTCTGACTCTGGGGCGGGGGCGCTCAGAACCCTGCCTTCCAGGCCTCCTCCTGCCCCCTCACCTGGGGGGCAGCCCATGTCCTTCACACATCACTGGGCTGTAGGTAGTGGGTGTGCTCAGTTCTGGCCCAGGCAGAGAGGACCTGCTTTCCTCTCTCTGACTGTTCGTGGTGTGGGGAGGTTTAATGGCCCATCACTTAAAAATATTTTCAAACCCTAAAAAGCTGAGTGTACGCGAGACAAACCTTTCCCCACCTAGGACAGTGTGGAAGCTGGTGACTTACCATGATTCATATGAGACACCTTCTTACTCATCTAGGGGAGCAAAGGTGGTGGCCGTGGGAGTCACTCAAAGATTCTAATGGCACTCTTGCTCAAAGTGGGATGTGAAGGAATGTTGCTGAGGAAGGGGGTGGATGATGGAGAGGAGTTATCTACAAACACTACCCAGTCCTACCCAAAAAGAAACTAGGAAAAGACAAGACTCCTTAATCATAGTAAAAGAGCCTGAAATTTTAATTCTTCCTGCACCCACCATGTAACACAAATTTATGAGTTTTTTAAGAGATGGCCACTGTATAAATAATACATTAACTTACTAATATTTTTGTACAAAATAATATTAGTGATAATTGTGTTTATTTCTTGGTAAGAAAAATTTTCAGGTTTTTGCTAAGGGGAAGAGATTACAAACATTTTGGATGAAGAGCTATAGCAAAAATCTTTAGGGATATTATTTATATCTGACTTCCTTGTTTAGTTCTGAAAAACAAATCCTAGAATAAATGACAGTCAACATCCGCTTAGCTTGAGTTAAAAGTGTACTTGGAAGGCTTGACAATATCTCTCCTTGACTTACTGAAGTGCCAAGAATTTATACCAAATGAGATTGCTTAGGCATACACTTGGGTTTGGGTTATAGAAAATGCTGCTTTTGTTAGAACCTCAACATGATTGAGTTTAATAGGAAGTCATGGCTGAGTGAATGAGAAGGGAAGAGGTAAAGGAGAGGTCATCCTCAAGCATCACTTCTCTTTTGTCATAAAATATCCATGCATATGTTTAAAACATGGTCCAGAAGAACACATGCACCCTAATGTTCATTGCAGCACTGCTTACAATAGCCTAGACCAAGTCCATCAACAGAGGAACAGATATAGAAGATATGGTGTATACATACAACAGCATATTACTCAGCCATAAAAAGAAGAAAATAATGCCATGTGCAGCAACATGGATGGATCTAGAGATTGCCATCTTGTGTGAAGTAAGTTAGACAGAGGAAGAGAAATATATGATATTGCTTATACAGAGAATCTTTTAAAAAATGATACAAATGAACTTATTTACAAAACAGAAACAGACTACAGACTTAGAGAACAAACTGATGGTTACGATGGGGGAAGAATGATGTGAGAGGGACTGTTAGGGAATTGGGGAGTCACTGCTATATTTTAAATGGATAAGCAACAAGGACCTATCTTATAGCATACACACAAATTAAAATTAAATTAGCTATCTACATTGAATTCTAATGTCAATTGCTGAAGCTTACTGCATTCCACAATTCTTGGGAGTAACAAGAAACCTTTCCTAGTGGAGGAGAAAAGACTAGCACAGAGGAAAAACTCAGGCACAGAGCCATGCAACTTTAGTGCTAAGCTGCATCATCCTTTATAGCTCAGTTGATATCTGTGTGGGCTGTGGCGGTCAGGAAGGCTCTATGAAGACATAGGGTTTGTGAGAGAATCCTGGAGAGTATCCTGGGCAGGAAAATACAAAAGAAGAAAGTTCTGAAGCAGAACTAAGAGAGACACTGATGTGGTTCGGTGGGAAGTTTGAATCTGGTTCTAACCCCAGCAGAGGGCCCTTATTCGAGAGAAAGGAAAAATGAGTAAGATGAGGCCAGATTATAGAGGGTCTTCCTACCCAAGTCAGGGCCCACTGGCACGTCTCCACTTTTTTGTCTAAGAGAGTCATCGTTAATCACTCATGGTACTCTCCTTCTCTGTACAGCTCCAGCAACTGATAAATTCTAAGCCTGGCCTTCAAGATGAAACCTATTTTCTACTCCCATCCCAGGCCAACATCTTTAGGCTTGATATATAGGAAATGGGGAGCTGTTGAGTGAAGAATAGATTAATAAAGAAAATATGAGTCTCCAAACTTGCCAGTTACCACTGGTATCAGCCTTTCCTCACCCAATTATTTTTTTTATCTTTTAATTGGAGGATAATTGTTTTACAATGTTGTGTTGGTTTCTGCATACAATAACATGAATCAATCATAACTACATAACTCCCCTCTGTCTTTGGGCTCCCTCCCCCTTCCCGTCCCACCCCTCTAGGTCATGGAAGCAACCTAGATGTCCATCAACAGGAATGGATAAAGTAGATGTGATACATATATACAATGGAATATTACTTAGCCATAAAAAGGAATGAAATTGAGTCAGGTTTAGTTAGGTGGATGAACCCAGAGTCTTTTATAGAGAGAAGTAAGCCGATTACCTTTTGAACTGGAATTAAACATGATAGGAATAACATTGGACTAAAATCCTAGGACTTGAATTTGAGGTTCAGTTCAGCTACTAAGTTCCCCAATCTGTGCCTCATTTTCCTCATCTATAAAATGAAAAAATTGAAATAGGTTGATGGATGAGGTCTGTTCTGACACTGGCTTTTTAGAATGCTACAAATGCTAACAGGAAAGCAGCCAGGCTGAGCCTTGCTCAGGCCTCCTCTGGGAAGGAGCTGGAGTGCCGCACAAGCCAAGCCAGCCCTGGCGTGCAAGAGGAAGCTGAGGTTCTGGCTAACCCACACCCTAAGTTAACAGCTCCTGGATAAGCGAGGGTAAGCGTCATTAGATGCTGATTTTATTAGATGATCCATATGGTACAGAACAGGTTTAGGCGCCTTGAGGTCTCTTGGTAGGAAGTTGTTGAAAGCCCTCATCTGGAAACAGCTTTCTCTTAAGGAGCAAGGCTAGTGGAAAAAGTTCGTATATCATTGTTTGCTTCCTTCTGGATCATCATAGCCATGTCTTCAGCTTCACATGGCCAGTCTGGCAGATGTCCCCACTCAAGGGGACTTCACAACAAAGCAGCCTTTCTCACTGATATGACGTCTCCTGCTTCCCTGTTTGCTAGCTTCTTTGGCCTCTGAGGGATGCATTTTGGAGACAGGAGGTGTGGCAGGATGAGGTCATGGCTCCTTGCAAAAGGACAGGAAAAGTGTGCCTTCCTTCATGTGTGGAGCTATGCACTCTTTACCCATGGAGCAAACGTGAGGGTATCACCTCATTCGCCATGTCAATGTCAAGAGATCCACTCTTGGGAACCAGCCTTACCAGTGACTCTGGTTAAACTTCAAAAATGCTGAGAGGCTTAGAGCCATTGTGTTTGAATGGCTGGCTGGGCATTTTGTTGATCTAGCTTGGCCTAATTTCCTAATTTGTTAGTATTCAGGCAGGGCCATGATAAGATTCTGTGATTACCTCTCGAAATGTGCCTTTTGTCAAGTTCCCTACTTGTCCACTCAGGGGTTAAGTATTCGAGACCCCATACTGAAGAATTCAACATGGCAGGAATGTTTGTCTTTCAGTTTGCTGATTTTTAGAAAGCTCTTTGACTGATGCTTAATAAAATAAATGTTCTTTGTCTACCATCACTTCTAAAATAAATCTTGGAAACATGTGGCTCAAACAATAAAGGAACGAACTGTGTGTTCCTTATTGATATTTTACATTGCATAGTTCTGGGATTCCCAAGAGTCCATGACCAAAAATGAAAAGCTGATTTGAAAGGAGCTGAGCTTGTTTCTCTCCCTCTCTTGAATTGAGCTTTGTCATATCCATCCAACCATCCATCCATTAATCTGTCTTTCCTTCTGTCTACCCATCTGTTCATCCATCCATCTATGTATGCATCCATTTACTCATTCACTTATTTAACAAACATTGCCTGAGGGGCTCCTCTGTGCTTAGTGCTGAGTTTGCCATGGTGGACAAGACTGATCATCTTCTACCTCTACAAGGCCGCAGCTGGAGGGGGCTCATGTTTGGGAGGAGCTATGTTGGTGGAGACTCTCTTGAAGGTGCTGGGTTGCAGGTGCAGCTGATTTTCTGTAAGCAGGCTAGATTCTGCCAGGGTGTGCAGTGCTTTCTTCTGGGTTTCTGAGCTTTTAAAAACCAAGAAAAATTTTCCTGTGACCATGGAGTTTTGGACTCTGTCTTCAGGACTTGTAATTTAATTTGGGGAAAAGAATAATAAACATAGATGGAGTCCTGTTGACCCTTCTTTCTTTCTGTGTGGTGAACAGACAGAGAATACCTAGTGCCTCATGTGGGCCCTTAAGTTTGGGACTGTCCAACTGAGCACTCATTCTGACCTCCTCAAACCTAGTTTCTCCTTCCCTAACTTGCAGATGATTATGTTCTCCTTTTCATGTCATTACTGTGCAGATTTCAGAAGATAAACATACTGAGTGCTGAGCACAGGGCCTGCCATGTTATAAACTCAGTAAATAGGGGTTTTCACTCTTATTCAACCTAAGAATGAGTTAGGACAGAGCTCTTTTGATTTCATGAAGGTGGTTAGTAACTGTCAGTAACCAAGATTTGGACTTAACGCATTTTACATTTACACATTTCTTAGCAAAAATAGAGTTCATTGCTGTGATTTCACATAATAACAAGCAACCAAGTTAAGGTTTTAAGCAAAGTAATGATTATCTTTCACATAACTTACAAATAGGACCCAATTACTTTGTAATGGACATTAGCATTCTCTGTCTGTGTGTGTATTTCTGGGATATAAATATGGCTAGGTTCCCCTTAACATTTTACCTAAAATAGCACTGAATTATAACTTAGTTGAAAATAGTATTGGTTCTGAGTATAAGGCAGCAGGGGGAAAGGGAAGAATAGCAGGGTTTTGTTTCCTAGCAGACAATGAACTACCCAGCTTTGGCAGAGAAGATCAACAGCTTGTGTCTACTAAGCAGAAAAGACACAAGTGGGGCCTACTGTGGGCAGAGCACTGTTTGCCACCCCAGCGCCTAGCTTTCCTTTCTGCAGCGGGGTCGCACTTCCCCTGAGGCATGCCCTCCACTCCACAGGCAGATGTCAGCATGTACAGCCCCTTCCCAACCTTCTTGATTTTCTGGGAGAGTATAAGATGATCTTTCATTTGATGAGAAGCCCCAAAGCACCCCAGAGGTAGAGTGGCTAGAAAGTGTGTGTGGTTCCTTGCAGGCCCAGAACTGGGCAGTGATTAGAGCCAGCCATCCTCTAGCACATAGCAGGGGCCTCCTTGACAAATCTCCTTTATTAACTTGCTTTCCCCCAGTCCTCAAAACCCCTAAGAGTAGTTGTACTTTTACTCTGGGTGCTTCCCATACTGTGACTGTATGAGTTTCCTATTGCTATTGTAACAAATTACCACAAACTCAGTGGCTTAAAACACATGTTACTTCAGAATTTTCACTGGTCAGGAGTCTAGGCATGGCTTAGTTGGGTCTTCTCCTTGGGGTCTCAGACGTCTACAGTCAAGGAATTGACTGGGTTATGTTCCCATCTGAAGACTTGACTAGGGAAAAATCCATTTCTGAGCTCATTCTGGTTGCTGGCAGAATTCATTTCCTTATAGCTCTGGAACTGAGGGGCATGGCTTCTCATTGGTTGGCAGGGGGAGGTTGCGTACAATTTCTCCACATGGACACTAACTTCATCATAATGGTAAGAAGAATCTCTAGCAGTGAACTCCACTAGCAAGATAACCTTTTATAATATAGCACAGTCATCGGAGTGATATCCATCACCTTTGCCATATTCTATTGGTTAGAAGCAAGCCACAGGTCCCACCCACACTGAAAGGGAGGGGATTATACAGATGTGAACACTAGAGGGCAGAGGTTGGGTGGCCACCTTTAAATCTGTCTGCCATTGTGACCTCAATATTTTTCATTTGAAAACGAAAAATATTTTCAAATGATGTTCTAGTGGCAAAGAACACTTGCAAGCTATTACCCCAGAGTCTCTGCCTCAAACCTAACCCTTCTAGAGGAAGTCCTCACCTAAATCCAGCCTCCCTTCCGCAGAACCTGGCTTTCAGCCTCACTTCTTATATCTTGTTTTCCAGAGACATTTTCCAGGAACCATCTTTTTTCTAGTCACCAGGCACATAGACTTCCTAACATCACCCTCAAGTCTCTTTCTTTCTCCCTCAGTCATGCCATTTACACCTTGAGTTGCTGTGCATGGCAGCTTGGTGCAGACCATGGGTCCTGGAATCCAACTCCTCTCTTGGAATCCAACTCCTCACTTCAAATCCCAGCTCCATTGTTTACAACTCATGTGACCTTGAAGAAGTTAATAAGCCTCTCTATGCCTTCGTTTCTTCATCTTTAAGGTTGAGTTAACACTAACCATCCTCACAGGGTTATTGTGAGCGTAAATTAAATGATGCCTAATAAACATGGAAAAAGTCATTCACATTCTAACATTGTGAGCAATCACCAAACATTAGCTAGTATTATTAAGCCAGAACTTCTACTTCTTTGAGAGGTCATCAATTATGTTATCATATTCTCTGGAATTGGTCTTCCTCAGTTTCAAGCAGTGAATGTTAAAAACATATATCAAGATGAAAAAAAGAAAAAAGTTTGTAATCAGCTTCATTTTGATTTATTTTTATCTAATCTGCTACATGTTTCTATGGATGAGTGTAACAGGATGAGCAGTATCTCCTGTTTCTGATACTTGGTTAAAAAGGAAATCACTTTCCCAGAATTCTAAAGTTTTATCTGAACTGAAAGATCCTCGTGACCTTTTTATGCTAGGTTTATTTCTTCTTTTTTTAAAGTTTCTTTGTTTTTTTAAACGACTATTTCTTTATTTACTTTTGTTGTGCTGGTTCTTTGTAGCTGCGGCAGGGCTCTCTAGCTGCGGTGAGTGAGGGCTATTCTTTGCTGCGGTGCACAGGCTTCTCTGCAGCGGCTTCTCTTGTTGCAGAGCACGGCTTTAGGCACATGAGCTTCAGCAGCGATAGCATGTGGGCTCGGTAGTTGTGTCGTGCAGACTCTAGGTCGCTCGGGCTTCAGTAGTTGTGGCTCATGGACTCTAGAGGGCTGGCTGTGGCACACAGACTTAGCTGCTCCAAGGCATGTGGAATCTTCAGACCAGGTATCAAACCTGTGTTCCCTGCATTTGCAGGAAGATTCTTATCCATTGTATCAACAACCTATGCTAGGTTATTTCTTGATGTAGATTAATATCTTTGAGCATAGACTGAATTTTTTCCTCTGTGGTAGAGGCTTAGGCTTTTATTTTGCTCTTTGCTGGACACTGTTGAGGCAGGTTTTGATAGGCTGATTTGGGTTTCTCCTTCCATAGGGTTCCTTGGATGGACATCTGTGATAGAGTCTGAGTTGTATGCTGTGTGGCAGGAGGAGGAATGGAGGAAGATGAAAGGAAACCATCGGGGAAAGGGTCCTCTAGAGACAGAGCCACTGAGCAGCACTGACAGGTGCGTGACTGAGGGCTCCGGGTCCTTTCTGATGCTCTCACTCATCTCCTATTCCTAGGAGAAGGGAGCTGAGGGAAGGGACTCGATTCTCTTGGAGGAACCGCTCCACCAACTTCATGCCAGGGGCTGGGGAAGGCGCAATCCTGGCCTTTCTCTCCCTTGTCAGCCCTGTGACACTCATGGTTTTACCTTCATTTCACAGATGAGAAAGTAGTGACTTTTCAAAATTGAATTATTAGTAAGGGCCAGAAATGGGTTCAAACAGAGGTATCTCAGACAGAATCTGTATTCCTCGTGGATGAAGGAAAAGTTTTAAAGGTCACATACTATTCAATTTAGGAGCTGGTCAAGCGTGGGAACATGCATACCTTGTGATCCTCTTTTTGGAGGTCTTGGGACTGTCACTCTCACAGGCCACTAAGATAATTTCCTAAGTACTTGTTAGGGGAGTTAAAAAAAATCTGTTAGACAACTTTTCCAAGGAAAGGCCTATCAGCTAAAATGATTCAAGATAAGGGTAAGCAGATGTCCAAATAGACCACCAAGGGGCTGAGAAGCCTGAGGCAGTCTGGAAGGATCCCGATAGGCAGTAGAAGGGGAAGACAGATTCAGAAAGCCATAGGCAGTACCCACATCTGTCAGAGAGGTGTAACTGCTCTAACCCATTCATCTAAAGTAAGAGATCCTCAAGAAATTGCATGAAAGATAACTTTACTGTATGAAAGGAGAGGCAGCATTCTTCTTCAATAGGTTTTTTATTAATCTTCTCTTTCAAATAGTGAAAGGAAGGAATGGGGACTAACAGGCTAACTTCATTCCTACAGTATTCTGCTGGGCCAAGAAGCATGGGTTTGTGTGATGATATGGAAGAGGACCTTCTGCATGAGCTGCAAATGGATCACACACCAGCTTCTAGGGTGAAGGAAGCTTCAAGCTCCCCTCAGTTGTCAGCACAGAACAGAAAGCCTTGAAGTTCAGGATCTCCAGGCAGATCTCCCACTCATAGTTTAAAAAGTTATATTGCTTTTTAGCAACTAGTTTGGATGATCTTTACATTACGTGTCAGCTTTGCATCACATACATATTTCTATTTACAAAGGAGTCTACTTATAGAGTGACCAAATTGACCAAGACACTGCGTGTCCATCATGACCAAGAAGCTAAAAGCTTATAGAAGTGTTGATATTTCTGCTCTCAAACTCACAATTGAGTTGCTCAGCTGCTTCATTCAGGGCTCTTAGCAAAATGAAAGGGTGTTAAAAAGAATCCATCAGTGAGTCCCAGAAAAAGTTTTATCAGCAAACACAATTTTGAAGTACTAACTAACCACAAATCATATGACAATCATGAGTTAAACTTTGGTATATTGTTTAAGGTTGTGTCAATAGAAACACAAACTATGCTGTGATCAACTTTAGTCAACTAACGAACATGAACCGCAACATTCATTTATTCATTTAACAGGTATTATTGAAATATTTTAACATATTTTAAAATTTAAAAGTCCTCATAATGTCTTCTCGCAAATTACATAAGCATTGAAACCTAGCATAAATTGTTTCTTTGAATTTTAAACAGATTTTCAATTTAATTTATTGAAAAACTGGGACAACTTCACGGGCTATGTTGTATCACTGTGCTATTACCAACATTTAGCACGTATTTGAGTATTCAATAAATGTGTTAAATTAAATTGAATTGTTTCCATTTAAGGATTATTCATTGTGTGTATAAATTTATGTGTACAAGCCTGAAAATACAGCCAAGAATCAATCATTTCTAAACTTTGTGTAAATGTCTTAAAAAACCACATTTAATTTCTAATTAAGAGTAGAGAGAGGGGAAGCAATTTGACTAATGAGGTAGAGAATCGCAGCTTGTCTTCGGTTGACCAGTGGATTGTGTCTTGGATCACATTGTCTCTGCTGTATTATTCTGTCACTTGCACAGACTAGAATTGTTACTGTGCTGGAGGATTGGATGGTGTGGAAAGAACTAATAAGACGAACATAAGATATTTGATCTCAAACACATTTTAAAAATGTGATGGTGTTGATAGTCCTTTTTGTTAAGTTTTGGCCCTGCATCTTCCGTTTATACTTTTTTTTTAAAGACAGGAATGGCCAAGTGATGATGACTCTTCATCAAAAACTCAGTTTTTTCTGGCATTACACACATAGATTGCATTGTGAGCACTTTCATCTGATTCCAAATAACATACATTAAGAGGTTTGTTGTCAAGTTTCCAAAGGGAGGTTGGCAATGGCAGGAAACTCGTCTGTTTTAATTTGATTGATTAGTGACCTACATTCTAAATGGCACACCTCTAAAAACACAGAAGACCACCCCTTCTCAGGTTAGAAATGACCAAGCAAACAGCAATGTTGGAAAGGTTGAGTAGTTACTAATTGGTTAACCATGTTAGTTGAGCTGTTACTAGGTTTAACCTTTTACACATGAGGAGGGCATTGTTCTGGGTTATCTATTGTGTCACAAGTTACCAGACTCAGTGGCTTAAAGGAACATGCCTCCTCACTTTTTATTTGTTTTGTTTGAGGCCAGTTCAAATGAGTTATCATTGACCCACAACTGAGAAAATCTGTGTGCAGATATGAACATGCTGTGAAGAAGGAGAAGATAAAACATATGAATAATTACAGCCAAGGTCTTAAAAGTAAGTAGAGAAGGAAATGATGGGATGAGGGGTGGCAGCAGGGAGAAGAGCTCCAGGAAGTTTCCAGAGAACACGTGGAACCAAATGCTGAAGAAAGAGTGATGTTTGGCTGACAAAGGTGGGTAGGACTCCAGACAGAAAAAAGAAAAAAAAAAAAAAAAAAAACCAGAATGTACAAAGAAACAGGGGATTGAGGGGTGAAGAGAATTGGGAACTGCCCACTGAGAGATGGCAGAGTGGACTCTCGAGAGGGATGGGGTGGAGGAGTGGGCACCATCTTCCTCAGTCTCCATGCCTATAAAGGGGTGAGAATATTTGCTTTTTGGTTTGCTTTAAAATGAGGACGAGAGATAATGTCTGTGAAGCCCCTCTAATAAACACAGGAAAAAAAATGGCAGATTTGTTAGCCTATAATAGTTGACAGGAGGTGAATACAGCAAGAATTAAGGGGTCAGGTGGTGGAGGCTTTATCTCTAGACTTATTCCTGCTGCCCTGGATTCCATATTTGTGGATCTTTTTCCTCTAATAATTTCTGAAAGTCATATGGGATCCATTGTGGAAGGCCATTATAGAAATCAAGCATTTGCTCATGATGTTCACACAGGCTCAGTCATTTCAAGTGGGAAGTTTTCCACATTTAGAAAGGAGGCAGTTTAGGAAACACTACTGGGGATCACATGAGAGGTATCAAGCAAGGTCTTCACTGTGGGAAGATCACTTCCCATTCTTTCCACCTTCACTGAACAGCCCAGGCTACTGTATCTGTAGAAATGCAGTGGGAAGGAAGGCAGGGCCAGGAGGAAAATGGGACCCTGGTGGCCTATCAGATCCACGGAAGAAGGGGAGAGGGGGTGAAACTTCTTTGCAGCTAAATTTGGCTTTTCTGAGTTTAGGAAGAGACACTGGGAGAAGAAATGATGTGTCTTTTTTAAACGGGCTCCATTTTGTATCTGGGTGAATTTTTATTGATTCTGCTGAAACATTCTGAAGCAAATGCCATCTGTCTCTCTTGATTGTTAGTGTTGCAGAGTATTTTCTATCTTTCCCAGTTTCTGTGGGTGTTTTCCTGGAAAGCTGGGAAAGACTGTATCAGACTTCGCTAACCAGAGGCTGTTTCACTCCCCAGATTCTTTCTAGCCCTCTTCACGCCTCTTGAATCCCTTTTCTGAGAGGGATTTCCAGAGTAGATGAGCCACAGAATCAACCTGGGAGGGTTGACTACACGGCTGCATGCTCAAGCCAGAGACAGCAGACTTAGCTTCTGATTGGAACCCTGCTCTACTCCTCCCTTGGGAATCCCTAAGCTTTGCTCCAAGAAGTGAACCAAACCCATAGGCTGCAGCCATTTCTGGGCAATCCTGATTTGTGCACAGCCATCTAAGACCTCCAGATGCTCTTGGTTTGCTCATGTGAGGATTGATCATGGACCATGGTCAGGAGGGGAGGGCAAGCTGAGGATTGGTGGCTGAGGGTCAACGGGGTTGCCATTTTAAATGTATCTTTGTTATCCCTGAAACTAAAGGGATAAACACCCTTCAGGTAAACAAATACATATGATTCAATTCATGTTCTTTTGTCTTTCTTTATGCATGGAAAAAGACATTTCTACTTTGGTCTTGCTTCCTTCTCCACACCCTATTATTCTCAATCTCTCTCTCTCTTCTGTCTCTCTCATTCTCTCTTATTTTTTTATGTGATGTCTCTCCTTGTAAAGAAAAAAAAAAACTTTGGTGGAAGGGAGAAAAACATGATCAGGTTCCTCTGAGACTCTCCCACTCTACACTCCTTGCTCATGACCCAGCCTCCCTTCATTTGGGCACCATTTGCAGCAGAAAGAAAACACAGAGTAATCCTCAGGTACTTAACCTTGATCCACCTGTATCAATGGCTCCACTTGTGAAGAGACTTGAAGAGATCTGGCACCCAGATAGAGCCCCGTGGGTTTCAAGTCCTCACAAGCACACTGAGCTCCCAGGGGCTTCTCCTTGAGAGTGAAGAGGGCCAGAGAGTGGAAGAAATCCTCCCCATATTCTGCCTTCTTTAAAAAACATGCATTCTAAATCTCAACAGGCTGAAATTGAATAGTTTCAGTTCTGAATTTTGCAGTGGCCCTGCACTTTCACTCATTGTTCTAACACAGAACTGATGCTTTTCTCACTCAGGGAAAGGGCCTAGTATTTTAAGCTTCTTGTAGATTTGGTTCTGACATCGACTCTGCTCTCCCACATATGTGTGGCTGCTTTGCTACAAAGCTGGTTGGGTTTAGAGGTAAATTGTTAAAGCCCTGAGCTCACTTCCTGGGGCCTCTCCAGAGCCAGCCCTTCCCTGCTCCCCTGCCCGGTTTTCTAGTTTGTAAAAGTACTCCTGGCTTTAGATGGACAGCAGATCTGAGTGCCCCAGCTCATAAAGTGGCCCTGTCACTTCCTACTCTGTGACCACTGGCAAAGACACATTAATTTTTGGGAGCCTCAACTTTCTTTTCTGTAAAATGGGTTATTGGACTAAATCAGCAATTTTCAAATTCTCTTCTGTTGACCCAAAGAGTCTCTACCTCAAGGAGAGAGATTAGAAAGACCCTGAGTGGGTGGGGTTGTGGGCTCCTCCCTGCTTCACCTGGGGGCAAACTTGGCTTCTGCAAACATTCCCTTTGCAGAAGAATTTTGCTGCTAAAAGGAATTCTGCAAATCACTGCTCTACTGGCCTGGCCATAAAAATCTTCTGGGGTGGGGCCTGTTAAAAATACAGATTCTCAGGTTCATCTCTTGGAGATTCTGAGTCAGTGGGTATAGAATAGAGTCCCCTTCCCAGGCTCTAAGACATTCTCATCAAGCCTGAAAGCCCACCACAGTCCCAGGTCTCTGCCCAGAGGCTGAGGATGGATGCTCTCCCAGGCCCATGAGCCAGAGGACAGAGGACATAGCAGCCACATGCTGCCTGGTGATGTGGTTGCCTGGCCCTGACCTCTGGGCATGTCAGCCCTCCTCCCTCAGCCTGGCAGCCAGCCCTGGCACAGGACCCCAGCTCCCTTTCTTGGAGCATGACTCAGCCCTGTCTAGGTGACTCTGGGTCAGTCGCTGCAGGGGACTTTCCTGCTTGCATCTGTTCAGGGTCTCAGGCCAGGCTCTCATTCTTCCTCCTCCTCTCTCACCATGCTGAGTCTCTAGGTTCAACACCAATACACTCATGACCTGCTGAGCCTAAGGTGGTCAGGCAGTCAGGTAGGCTTGGCCAGGCTATGTCCTCCGCATAAGGGCACCTCACCCAGGGACCACCTGGAGGAAGTTGAGATGCATCACAGTGCACCCTGACACAACGTTGTCCCACCTAGAGGGGGCACCTTATTTTAACTGGGATGCAGGTGATAACTACTGAAGAGAAACTGCCAACTTCCAGGTTATATGGAATTTGTCTTTTATGTTTCAAGCCCATAGCTAGCTCTTTCCCACACAAGGTGAGGCCAGATGGCATAAACAAAGCAAGAACCTGAATGAAAGCATGGTTGGTCAAGAGAAAATGAAGCAAAGAGTATAATGGGAAACAAAGTAGTGGTCCCAAAGAGATAGGCTGTGAGCAAACTGTTCTTTCTCCTGTCCTCTGGAAGGACACTGGGGTGATTTAAAAAGTCCTGGTGAAAAATAATAACATTTTTAGATGCTTTCTATTTTTAAAATACCTTCCCAAATTTTATCCCCTGACAGTACACATTTTATGGGGGGAAATGTCATTGTATAAAAAGATGTGGGCAAACACCTGGGTCACAGTCTACTCTACTGGGTACAGCCAGTTCTACTATAGCACTTATTTTAAAAATGCAAAATTATTCCAATGCGGTTGAAATACTAGCGAACAACTTGAGCTGAGTGTGTGTGGTTCTGGGGAACCACACGAGGAAAGGTAGAAATCTGCACCTAGCTGAAATGAGCTGTGTAGGAATCCATAATCACACACATGCAAATGCCTCAAACATCTACCAGCCACCTGGGTTTACTATGTGAGTTATGGAACACACACCCACACTCACATCTAATACTACAGCTTTCCACCCAGCTTCAGATATATCTCCTTCTACCACTTGTCACAAGTTGCAACACCTCTGACACCCACTCCTGAGAAGCATATTTCAAGTCCCTTTCAAGGTAATGCACCATATTTCTTGTGGTATTTCTATATATTTTTAAACAATTAACAACCTATTGTTTTCATTGTGTGGTTCTGCATGGTGTGGTAAATTTTAGAAACACAGATGTCATGTTGCAAAGGAACTGACTGTACATCAAACTGTTAAATCCCATGATGATGATTTCAATGTTCTCAACAACATTAGATAAACATGCGTACATGAGTTTCTACCCCAAGCTATAGAAAGCGAGCACTACCTCTGACTTAGGGATATGCTTTCCTTTGTGGGGAAGATTGGACCGCTAGTCTGCAAGTGGATGCTGGAACGGGGAGGGCTTGCAATGAGGAACATCTGTACTGTGCCCATGGTGTGTGTGTGGGGGTCACAGCTAGAGGCCAGCTCTGCTTGCCCTGCAGTTTGGACACATTGAGGCTTTTGTCAGGGCGGGTGAAGAGCTCCAATGGGACTATTTGCAGGAGGAACTGAGGATCCTTGTGAGAAAGAAGCTACCAAAGTACAGATAACACATGAACTTGGTCCAGAGTCATGAAGTCAGCATCAGAGGGGAGGAAAGAGGTTAATAGAGGATGGACATATTCAGGAATTTTTCTCCATTCATTTTTTTCCAGAGGGAGAACTGGGAAGAGGAGGGATAAAAACATGTTTGCTCCCTCCCTCTCTTCCTTTCTTTCTTCCTTTATTTGATATATACTTACTGAGTGCCTATGGCCCATCGTATAGAATGTCACAGAAGGTGGGATGTGGCAGCAAGAAGGAGGTCAGGATATCTCAACTAGCAAAAAAGCCTGACCAGTCTACCCCTGGAAGAAAATGGAGTTGTGGCACTCACAGGTCCCATTCTCAAGTATATTCTCCCCAGATGAGGAGAGGGATGTCTATACAGAAATCTACAAGAAGCATGCTCACATAACTTCTCTAAGGTGATAAAGGAGACAATATCAAACTAGGCTGGTTTGGTGAGTAGGCATTCACCAAATGAAGGAAGGTAGAGGGATATGCCAGGAGGAAGGACTCAAAGTATACAAAGGCAGAAGAGGCAGTTGTGTGGGGCCACTGAGGTAAAGCCTGGGAGGAGAGACTGGAAAGGACAGGGAGGGGTTAACCCATGCCAGAGCCATAAAGCCAGACACTCAGGATGATTGACAGAAAAGGACGAGCTCAGGCGATGGCTTGGAGGAGAAGCAAGATGCAATGGAGGCTTTCGAGGAAAGACATTTTCTTGTCTCTAAGGTAAAACGTCTTACAAGAAGGGATGCTTTAGATTCAGGAGTTGTCAGGGTAGACGAGGGAAGGAATGGGCCCAGGAGGGACACAAGGTGCCTTGGAAAGGTGAGCCGAGTACTGGGAGGGAGGAGCCTCTGCAGAGGTGGGAGGAGCCTCTGCAGAGGTGGGAGGAGCCTCTGCAGAGGTGGGAGGAGCCTCTGCAGAGGTGGGAGGCAACAGCAATGGACCCAGTGAAAGTGCAGCCACACTCTGTGCTAAACTCTGACGCAAAGACAAGCAAGGCAGAGGACGTTGACAAAGTAGTGGATTTCTCCTCCAGTGTTAGAATCTAATAACACTATAATTATGAATTTTAAATTCCTCTTAGCTGAAAACTCACTCAACAAGATTTTACCTGGCTTTTTAGTAGGTTGGTTAGCAACAAATTTGTGACTTTATCTTGAGCTCAGGACAGGCAACAAGCCCAGGGCCACATAGCCCCACCTCTGTCTCTACTTTCCCCTGTTCCCTGGGGGACATTGAGAAGAGGTGGGTTGGGCCAGTTGCCTTGTTGTCTTCACTGATCAGCTTATGAATACACTTCCTTACAGTAAAGCTACCCCCAGTGTCTGATGTACCTGAGTGGTTACCTTGGGCCCTTCTCTCCTCTTTACTAACCTCAAAACATTTCATAAGCCCGCCAGTCTATCTAACCTCAGTTCTCTCATCTTTAAAACAAACAATGCTGGCCTACCTACAGTGGGAAGTGTAACGCTCACATGACGGCAAGCAATTGCTTTGCACATTGTGAACTACTCCATATGGTTAAATAAAACAAACAAAAGCATCTTCTTGAGTGTTGCTCCATAAACCAGCACAAACACCAAAGGTAATGGGGAAGGGTTATTCCTCCTTACACACTTGTATACACACACACACCCCATAAACATATCAAATTGAAAGTTTCTGTTTTGATGGAAATTTCTTCCTCTCAAAGTCATCCCTGATGCCTAAATAGTCTGATCTAGACCTCATAGAATGCTGGGCAGACAAAGACATACATGAGAATTATGAAGAGAAATAAAACTGAATAATGGGCAGAGAGTACTAGGGTGCTAGTTCATGTATGGGGGGTGGCCAGACAATTAAGGCCTTTCTG